>NC_042988.1:15306675-15616050 GCF_901001165.1 Salmo trutta
ACTTGCGTAACCCTGGGTTCTCTGATAATATGAGTGGGGCATGCCCTTTGGGGCGAGATCATAAGGAAGCTCCAATCACACAACATCTGTCGTAAACAGACAGGAGGTGTGGCGAATAGTGGGGAACCCCACTTATTATAATGCATCAAGTCTCATACTCTAGCTCATTATCAAAATATGTTTTCCTCCTTATGCATATTGAGATACCCCAATCATATTATCAGAGAACAGGGGTTACGCAAGTAACCTTAAGATTTGACCTTAAGGAACATTATGGATCTCTGACTGCAGAAGTGCTTACCCAAGTGCTCTTTCAAGTACTTTTTTCGTTATCTCAAATATGGGTATCTCACATATAGTCAACTCCCATAGCGCTCATGTGCTCTCCGAAGCAAGATAGTCTCGACATAATCATCCCTCAGAGGCCCCAACACAGCAACGTATATGTCAGCGAGGGCACAGTGACATCTAGTTGTAAATCCTCATAAATGTATGAGGGGTAACCCAACATGCCGCATTGCAGCGTCACCGCTTGCTAGTTCAAAAAACAGCGGGCAGTGTGCATCTTTGCGCATGCGTAGAGATCTATGGACATTTGTCCATATTTTTCCACCACACTTGAGCCACCACTTCGGGATGGAGTCTCCAGTCCCCATACAAGGGGTTCCCTCTGGACTACAAGTCCGTACCGGATTTGAGTCACATGTAAAGAGTGATGTGCGCTGCTCCACAGAATAATTTAGTGGGCTGGTCTGCACAAACGCAGAGATCGGGTGCCACCTTGGTGGTTGATGTATGCCACTACAGTCGTATTGTCCATTCTGACCAGGATGTGACAATTCCGAAGAAAAGGCAGAAAATGCTTTAGTGCAAGCAGCACTGAAAGCAACTCAAGATAATTTATGTGAGCATGACGTAGTTGTGGGGACTACAATCCATTCAATGCTCTCCCCTCACAGACTCTGCCCCACTCTGTGAGAGATGCGTCTGTTGTCACTACTTTCCTCACAGACACTACCTCTAGGGGAATGCCCTTGGCGAAGATCGAGGGGTCCCGTCAGTGGCGGAGAGATGCTATGTTTGGTGAGGACACCGTTATCCTCCGATGGAGGTGACTACGGGGACACAGGTGTAGGGCAGACACCCAGCACTGAAAATATCTCATCCTCAATATTCCCAACAGAACTACTGAGATGGTGGAGGCCATCAACCCCAACATATAGAGACACGTCTTGAGTGTGACCGTATGACCCCATTGGAACATGGAGAGACACTGGTGAAGCAACATGATTCGCCCGTCTGATAGTGCGGCCTGGAAAGAGATAGAATTCAGAACCACGCCTAGATATTCTATTCTCTATGTGGGCACTAAACAACTGTTTATCTGATTGATCCTGAAATCTACAAGGGCAGCTCTGTCTCTCACTGCCTGCTTCTGTTAATGGGAGCAGAGCAGGTAGTGGTCTATGTACGTGGAGATCCTGTGTCCTCTGCATCTCAGAGGAGTTAGGGCCACCTCCACACACTTGCTGAACGTCCGAGGGGCTAGTGATAGCCTGAAGGGAACAGCTAGATACTCGATACCTTGACAGACAAACTTGAGAAATCTCCTATGTGCTGGCAGAATGCTTTTGTGAAAATCCTGCAAATTGACTTTAGTGAAGCAATTGCCTCGACAAACAAAACAAGACAGCACTTTGTGTGTAAGCATAAGAAATGTGAACTTTTTCAAATAGCTGTTGAGGATCTGTTGGTCCAAGATGGGGCGCTGGAGAATGGATGAAAATAAATGTTCCATCTTGCCAGGGAGAGACATGTCGGTGAGGGAGGCACAGCGTTTGGGGTGGAGGTGGTTAGTGAGATTGTTCCACTGCTCCTCCATACCTTGCATGTCCATGGCAGTGAAGTCCCTCGGTGGGACCTTACCGGAAAGGGGTTTGTCCCAGTTGTGTTTAGCCTCCACCAAGCATGCTGGGATCATGGGGACATGCTGTCTCCTAGGGACGGTACGGGATGAGAATCTCTTCCCATCGAATCAGTCTATTTTGCCGTTTTCGCACAAATGGATTAGCCTGTACTCCAGGCTGGGAGAGGAGGGCCCTCCATTCAGGGTGCTGAAGGCCTTGAGGCCTGAGCCTTGGGGTCTTCCTCACCTTCCTCATCCTCATTGCAGAAGAGTCACACAATACTGTTGTCCTCCTCCTCATAAACCCCTATACCTCCTTTCCCTGCTGCTAGCTCGTCAAACAGAGAGTGGATATCTGGGGGGAGACCGCCCATAACCTTGGCCCAGCTCGGGGTTGTTTCATTGCCTCTTCGCCCGAAGGCTGGGAGGAAGAGGAGCCTCGAGGAGGGCTGCTCTGCACACCCTCCATCTGAGGCTGGACTCTGGCAACTCCTTGCAATGCTCACAGGACTCTGGGTTAGCAAGAGCCGCCTGAGCATGCTCCAGTCCCAAGCAGGCAACACAGATAGGATGTGTGTCCTTCACTGACATCATGGACCCACACAGGCATGGGTGAGCCGGTTGGGGAACAGGAGACCAGCTGGGTACACACTGTGAAGGGGTAGTAGTATCCATAGCTCCGAATAGTGGAGGGTTCAAGGCTATGCGTGTACTGGCCGATGCTTAGCTGTGTAGCAAGTCCTGACATTAGCTAGCTAGTGTTCACCCCGTGGGCTATTAGCCTAGCTTTTGCTAACACGCTGCTAGCTGCGGATAGCATTCGTTTTTGATGAGCTAACTGGTTAGCTTTACCTTGCAGCGTGGGCTAACAGAGTAGAAAGAGCTAGTGGAATGATCTCTAAGCGTGTGCTGGTGTAACAGTGTAGCTTCTGTCCCTCTCCTCGCCCCTACCTGGGCTCGAACCAGGGACCCTCTGCACACATCGACAACAGCCACCCTCGAAGCATCATTACCCATCGCTCCACAAAAGCCGCGGCCCTTGCAGAGCAAGGGCAACAACTACTTCAAGGTCTCAGAGCGAGTGACGTCACCGATTGAAACGCTGTTAGCACGCACCCCACTAACTAGCTAGCCATTTCACAACGGTTACACCGGCCGACATTTAGCTGTGAAGCTTGTCCTGGTGTTAGCTAGCTAGCATTCACCTTGTGCCTAATAGCCTAGCTATTGCTAGAACACTGCTAGCTGAAGGAAAATAGTGTGATGTAAGTCTTCGGTGAGCTAGCTAGGTTAGCTTTGCCTTGCACCGTGGGCTAACCCCTTTTAAAAAAGATTGCCGTTATGAAACTACAGTAAAAGTGCAGTAACTGCAGTTGACTGTGGTATTTCAGACACAGTACTTGCAGAATAACTGTAGTGTACTGCAGTTGAACTGCAGTTATACTGCACTGTAACTGCATTTACACTGCAAAATGACTGTAGTAAAAAAAACGGTGTTATTTTGGACGCATGTATTTGCAACATACTGCAGTTATACTGCACTCTTAACTGCAGTTTTACTGCAATCTTTTTTTGAAAGGGACCGAATCTCAAAATTCTCTTTTCTCCCTTCCACTATGGTGGTAATTAGCAGCACGAAGCAGGTACTGCTAAGTGGGCGAGTGGGGCAAAAGTTAGCCATGTGGCGCTAGTTTTGACTGGAGACTGAGAACAACCCAACTTTTCCTTTTGGTAAAAGTACTTAACACTCTACACGAGAAGCAGTATCCTATCCTCGGTGGCGAGGTCACAATTATGTCGGAAAACAATGAGACAAGTCGTGCTGAGGAGAGTGTAGAGAGAGCTTGTGATCTCCGTAAGTCTATGCAGACGACACCATTCTGTATACTTCTGGCCCTTCTTTGGACACTGTGTTAACAACCTTCCAGACGAGCTTCAATGCCATACAACTCTCCTTCCGTGGCCTCCAACTGCTCCTAAATACAAGTTAAACTAAATGCATGCTCTTCAACCAATCGCTGCCTGCACCTGCCCGCCTGTCCAGCATCACTACTCTGGACGGTTCTGACTTAGAATATGTGGACAACTACAAATACCTAGGTGTCTGGTTAGACTGTAAACTCTCCTTCCAGACTCACATCAAACATCTCCAATCCAAAGTTAAATCTAGAATTGGCTTCCTATTTCGCAACAAAGCATCCTTCACTCATGCTGCCAAACATACCCTCGTAAAACTGACCATCCTACCGATCCTGGACTTCAGCAAAGTCATTTACAAAATAGCCTCCAATACCCTACTCAACAAACTGGATGCAGTCTATCACAGTGCAATCCGTTTTGTCACCAAAGCCCCATATACTACCCACCACTGCGACCTGTACGCTCTCGTTGGCTGGCCTTCGCTTCATAATCGTCGCTAAACCCACTGGCTCCAGGTCATCTACAAGACCCTGCTAGGTAAAGTCCCCCCTTATCTCCGCTCACTGGTCACCATAGCAGCACCCACCTGTAGCACGCACTCCAGCAGGTATATCTCCCTGGTCACCCCCAAAGCCAATTCCTCCTTTGGCCGTCTCCAGTTCTCTGCTGCCAATGACTGGAACGAACTACAAAAATCTCTGAAACTGGAAACACTTATCTCCCTCACTAGCTTTAAGCACCAGCTGTCAGAGCAGCTCACAGATCACTGCACCTGTACATAGCCCATCTATAATTTAGCCCAAACAACTACCTCCTCCCCTACTGTATTTATTTATTTTATTTATTTTGCTCCTTTGCACCCCATTATTTATTTCTACTTTGCACTTTCTTCTACTACAAATCTACCATTCCAGTGTTTTTCTTGCTATATTGTATTTACTTCGCCACCATGGCCTTTTTTGCCTTTACCTCCCTTATCTCACCTCATTTGTTCACATTGTATGTAGACTTATTTTTCTACTGTATTATTGACTGTATGTTTGTTTTACTCCATGTGTAACTCTGTGTTGTTGTATGTTGTCGAACTGCTTTGCTTTATCTTGGCCATGTCACAAAATACTTCGTGCTGTTGCAAGGAGGACCAAGGCGCAGCGGAAGTGTGGATACTCATATTTTAATTTTCAAAAAAGGAGTAGAGCATCCACTGAAAAACCATTAAACACCACAGTGACAGTCTTACAGGCA
Source organism: Salmo trutta (assembly GCF_901001165.1). Classification (NCBI taxonomy): domain Eukaryota; kingdom Metazoa; phylum Chordata; class Actinopteri; order Salmoniformes; family Salmonidae; genus Salmo; species Salmo trutta. The sequence continues at coordinate 15,311,747 of NC_042988.1, forward strand.
TACAAAACGCAGTGTAAAAACAACCACCCACAAACCCCAGTGACAAACAACTCCTACATATATGACTCCCAATCAGGAACAATGATTCCCAGCTGTTCCTGATTAGGAGTCACAAGACACACACAAGACTGCCACGTCCTGACCCCCAAACTACTACCACAGCTCCATCTGCTGGTCAGGACGTGACAGTACCCTCCCTCAAGGTGCAGACCCCGGAATGCACCTAACCACAAAAAAAACACCAACAAACAAAATCCCCAACAAAACCCATGAACACTAACCCTAAACAATAAGGGAGGGAAGGGAGGGTGGCTGCCGTCACCGACGGCACTGTGCTACACCCTCCCTCCCCAACCCACCTATCCTGGAGGTGGCTCAGGTGCAGGCCGTTCCTGGCTGTCGGGGCAGTCTGGCAGCTCGGGGCGATCTGGCAGCTCGGGGCAGTCTGGGCAGTCTGGCAGCTCGGGACAGTCTGGGCAGTCTGACAGCTCGGGACAGTCTGGGCAGTCTGACCGCTCGGGACAGTCTGGGCAGTCTGGCCGCTCGGGACAGTCTGGGCAGTCTGGCCGCTCGGGACAGTCTGGGCAGTCTGGCCGCTCGGGACAGTCTGGGCAGTCTGGCCGCTCGGGACAGTCTGGGCAGTCTGGCCGCTCGGGACAGTCTGGGCAGTCTGGCCACTCCGGCAGTTCTGGGCAGTCTGGCCACTCCGGCAGTTCAGGGCAGTCTGGCCACTCCGGCAGTTCAGGGCAGTCTGGCCACTCCGGCAGTTCAGGGCAGTCTGGCCACTCCGGCAGTTCAGGGCAGTCTGGCCTCTCTGGCGACTGTTGACTGGCGGGCAGCTCTGACGACTGTTGACTGGCGGGCAGCTCTGACGACTGTTGACTGGCGGGCAGCTCTGACGACTGTTGACTGGCGGGCAGCTCTGGCGACTGTTGACTGGTGGGCAGCTCCTGCCCCGTCACACAGCCCTTGTGCACCCCCCTAAAAAATTCATGGGGGTGCCTCTCGGTCTCCCTTACCCGTCGTGTCTCCCAGTCCTCGCCAGCCTTCTTCCGCTGCTTGGTCCTGTGTAGGTGGGTGGTTCTGTCACAAAATACTTCGTGCTGTTGTAAGGAGGACCAAGGCGCAGCGGAAGTGTGGATACTCATATTTTAATTTTCAAAAAAGGAGTAGAGCATCCACTGAAAAACCATTAAACACCACAGTGACAGTCTTACAGGCATACAAAACGCAGTGTAAAAACAACCACCCACAAACCCCAGTGACAAACAACTCCTACATATATGACTCCCAATCAGGAACAACGATTCCCAGCTGTTCCTGATTAGGAGTCACAAGACACACACAAGACTGCCACGTCCTGACCCCCAAACTACTACCACAGCTCCATCTGCTGGTCAGGACGTGACAGGCCAGGTCGCAATTGTAAATGAGTACTTGTTCTCAACTTGCCTACCTGGTTAAATAAAGGTGAAATAAAAATAAAATAAATAAATAAAAAGGAAGAAAATGATAATGAGCTAGAGGGCGGGACGTGGCGCCTTACAATAGGTTGTGTGATTGGAGTGTCCTTGTGATCCCGTCCCGAAGGGCTTACCCCATACGTGAGATACAGAAACAATCTACAATTACATAAAAAAGCTCAAGTTTTTCCATTGCAATGGGCCACATAACGTTTACAGGAACTCCTCTTGCCATGACAACATGTGTTGAGCAAAATTGTGTTACCGCAGAGCTTCAATGATTACCACGTTGGTAAGTGAAAAGTGAGGGGTGATTTGAAGTCGCACAACCCCTTACAGCTCCACTACCACACCCTGTACCTGCCTCCGTGTTCAGACTCGCTGTGCTATGTGAGGAGGATTTATCTCTCACTATGATGGAACTGTTTTCTCTCTCCAAAAGGCTATTGCTTCACCATGAGCACAAATCACTTCAAACTCAATAGATTCAAAATGGTGTCTTATGTGTCTACTCTGTATCAAGAGAAACAGGTCTCAAAATGCTTTTTACTTCACATATTAGTGCTTTTATATTGATGAAACATATCTAAGCTGTATTGATGCTTCATTGTTGTTTCATTTCCAATGTGACATTTTTAAGTCACGTAATGCGCCGCCTCTATTTAGCAGCATGCTTTTCACCACTTATCAGCAGGAACTCAAATCTAGATGTCGAGAGAGAGGGGGAGAGAGAGAGAGAGAGGGAGAGAGAGAGAGAGAGATAGAGAGAGCAGGCTATGGTAATGAGAGTGACTCACATCTTATATCTTCTATAATGTCTGGGGGGGGGGGGGGGGGCACTGGCAGAGTCCAGACTCAAACACAAGCAAAGTTACAGAGCGTGCACAGGCTTGTCACTGGCAGATGGGGGGTTGAGTATGCTTGAGAACCCTTTGCAGACGTGTGTGTATATGGGTGAGGCTGACTCATCTAGTATAAACACACACACAATAAGGGGGGGGGGGGGTTGGATATAAGGACATCTCCTAGTGACCACCATATACAATCATTTGTCCTGTTGAGGCATTTCGAATCCTCCATATCCAACGTCAGAATTCTAAAAAAGCCCAAAATGATATACTAACATACAGTATGTTTTTTTTCTGCTAGACACTAGACAGTAAACTATAGCCTGCTCTTGCCAACTCCATTAATCATTGTCAATCCAAACATGGCATGACTTTGAGTGACAAGGAGTTGACATGATAGCAGAAATAGACTGGCACAGTTAGCAGCAGGGCCTTTGATATCAGCAAAAGAAAGAACTCCATATTATGCTGTATTATTTGACTTCATAGTGTGGAACTGCTTTAGACTCATTAAAGAGGAACTAGCCAATACCCAGTGCATAAATATAGCCAGCTAGTGTGCTGACAGGTAGTGTGTGTTCCATATGATTCGTCAGTAACAGTCAACTCATTTCCTCAGAGGGAAAATATTCAACAATGGGTATTTTGCATGTGTCTGCTCGCCTTTGAAAAGTCAAGTGCCAACTAATTGAGTCAAGAAAAAATGTGAAATGTATAAAATTCCAAGAGGAATAAAAACAAAAGACTCAAAGAGCATTTATCTCTCAGCTTCAGAGTAGCCTGCTTTCAATGCCAAGGTGTGATCTCTACCGCTGACCCTGTAGTTCAACTTCATTTCCAGGACCTGTTTTAACGCATGATTGTTTATCTCTCTGTGTGTGATGACAAATGACTTCCACACTGAGGTGACATAGCCAAGAGGGGAGAGGCATGACAACATCCCACCTTCCCCCCCATTCTCTTCTCTCCCACCCTCTTCTCTCCTCTCTCCCTCTCTCTCCCCCTCCCATCTCTCTTCTCTTCTCTCCTCTCTTCTTTTCTCTCTATCCCCCCTCTCTCTCCCTCTCTCTCTTTCAATTCACTTAAATTAAATCTTTCCCTCCCTCCTTCCTTCTCTCTCTCAATTCAGTTTCTCTCTCTCTCTCTCTCTCTCTCTCTCTCTCTCTCTCTTTCTCTTGTCTCTCTCCTTCCCTCAGCCTGATACACAAGGCCAGAGTACAGGCATGCCTGTGGTAGATGCTAATTGCTCCCAGCGGTTAGTCTTTCCTCGTCCTCCCTTTCATGATTCTTTGCCCTCGTCTGTGGGATCGAGTGTTGTTCCTCACTACAGAGCACAGATTACATTTTTTCCCAGTGTTCTCCGGGGAAGGCTCTAATGATTGCCAAAATAAGCTATGCTAGTGTCGTGTCTTTGGCTATGCCGGATTAAGTGATATGACATGCTAACTTATAAAATGATTTCTCTGTAATTAATATTACCTGATTAAGCTAATCATGTAAATGTAATTAACTAGAAAGTCGGGGCACCACGGAAGAACGTTTATAGAGCTGTTATCTTCCGAATAAACTCTTAAAATACTTAGTAATATTTTACATCGATAGCAGTCAATATTAACCCTTAACTTATTTTCAGTCTCATAATGAAAGTTGTAAATTCTTGGTTATCTTCACGAACCCTGGCTAACAAGTTGAATCAGCAATACAAAATTGGGTTTAATTATTTATTTACTAAATACCTAACTAATCACACAGAATTACAAATACACAGAACACCAATGATGTCATACAGAAAACGTCCCGGTGGACGGAACCTGGTTACACAAAGGAAAGGGGGTTGGGCTTGAATGAAATCAAATCAAATCAAATCAAATTTATTTATATAGCCCTTCGTACATCAGCTGAAATCTCAAAGTGCTGTACAGAAACCCAGCCTAAAACCCCAAACAGCAAGCAATGCATGTGAAAGAAGCACGGTGGCTGGGAAAAACTCCCTAGGAAAAACTCCTGAGAAAGGCCAAAAATCTAGGAAGAAACCTAGAGAGGAACCAGGCTATGAGGGGTGGCCAGTCCTCTTCTGGCTGTGCCGGGTGGATATTATAACAGAACATGGTCAAGATGTTAAAATGTTCGTAAATGACCAGCATGGTCAAATAATAATAATCATAGTAATTGTCGAGGGTGCAACAAGCACGTCCGGTGAAACAGGTCAGGGTTCCGTAGCCGCAGGAAGAACAGTTGAAACTGGAGCAGCAGCATGGCCAGGTGGACTGGGGACAGCAAGGAGTCATCATGCCAGGTAGTCCTGAGGCATGGTCCTAGGGCTCAGGTCCTCCGAGAGAAAGAAAGAAAGAAAGAGAGAAGAGAGAATTAGAGAGAGCATATTTACATTCACACAGGACACCGGATAAGACAAGAGAATACTCCAGATGTAACAGACTGACCCTAGCCCCCCGACACATAAACTACTGCAGCATAAATACTGGAGGCTGAGACAGGAGGGATCAGAAGACACTGTGGCCCCATCCGATGATACCCCCGGACAGGGCCAAACAGGCAGGATATAACCCCACCCACTTTGCCAAAGCACAGCCCCCACACCACTAGAGGGATATCAACAACCACCAACTTACCGTCCGAAGACAAGGCCGAGTATAGCCCACAAAGATCTCCGCCACGGCACAACCCAAGGGGGGGGGCGCCAACCCAGACAGGAAGACCACGTCAGTGGCTCAACCTACTCAAGTGACGCACCCCTCCCATGGACGGCATGGAAGAACACCAGTAAGTCAGTGACTCAGCCCCTGTAAAAGGGTTAGAGGCAGAGAATCCCAGTGGGAAGAGGGGAACCGACAAGGCAGAGACAGCAAGGGCGGTTCGTTGCTCCAGCCTTTCCGTTCACCTTCACACTCCTGGGCCAGACTATACTTAATCATAGGACCTACTGAAGAGATAAGTCTTCAGTAAAGACTTAAAGGTTGAGACTGAGTCTGCGTCTCTCACATGGGTAGGCAGACCATTCCATAAAAATGGAGCTCTATAGGAGAAAGCCCTACCTCCAGCCGTTTGCTTAGAAATTCTAGGGACAATTAGGAGGCCTGCGTCTTGTGACCGTAGCGTACGTGTAGGTATGTACGGCAGGACCAAATCGGAAAGATAGGTAGGAGCAAGCCCATGTAGTGCTTTGTAGGTTAGCAGTAAAACCTTGAAATCAGCCCTTGCCTTAACAGGAAGCCAGTGTAGGGAGGCTAGCACTGGAGTAATATGATCAAATTTTTTGGTTCTAGTCAGGATTCTAGCAGCCGTATTTAGCACTAACTGAAGTTTGTTTAGTGCTTTATCCGGGTAGCCGGAAAGTAGAGCATTGCAGTAGTCGAGCCTAGAAGTAACAAAAGCATGGATTAATTTTTCTGCGTCATTTTTGGACAGAAAGTTTCTGATTTTTGCAATGTTACGTAGATGGAAAAAAGCTGTCCTTGAAGCAGTCTTGATATGTTCTTCAAAAGAGAGATCAGGGTCCAGAGTAACGCCGAGGTCCTTCACAGTTTTATTTGAGACGACTGTACAACCATCCAGATTAATTGTCAGATTCAACAGAAGATCTCTTTGTTTCTTGGGACCTAGGACAAGCATCTCTGTTTTGTCCGAGTTTAAAAGTAGAAAATTTGCAGCCATCCACTTCCTTATGTCTGAAACACAGGCTTCTAGCGAGGGCAATTTTGGGGCTTCACCATGTTTCATTGAAATGTACAGCTGTGTGTCGTCCGCATAGCAGTGAAATTTAACATTATGTTTTCGAATGACATCCCCAAGAGGTAAAATATATAGTGAAAACAATAGTGGTCCTAGAACGGAACCTTGAGGAACACCGAAATTTACAATTGATTTGTCAGAGGACGAACCATTCACAGAGACAAACTGATATCTTTCTGACAGATAAGATCTAAACCAGGCCAGAACTTGTCCATGTAGACCAATTTGGGTTTCCAATCTCTCCAAAAGAATGTGGTGATCGATGGTATCAAAAGCGGCACTAAGATCTAGGAGCATGAGGACAGATGCAGAGCCTCGGTCTGACGTCATTAAAAGGTCATTTACCACCTTCACAAGTGCAGTCTCAGTGCTATGATGGGGTCTAAAACCAGACTGAAGCGTTTCGTATACATTGTTTGTCTTCAGGAAGGCAGTGAGTTGCTGCGCAACAACTTTTTCTAAAATATTTGAGAGGAATGGAAGATTCGATATAGGCCGATAGTTTTTTATAATTTCTGGGTCAAGATTCGGCTTTTTCAAGAGAGGCTTTATTACTGCCACTTTTAGCGAGCTTGGTACACATCCGGTGGATAGAGAGCCGTTTATTATGTTCAACATAGGAGGGCCAAGCACAGGAAGCAGCTCTTTCAGTAGTTTAGTTGGAATAGGGTCCAGTATGCAGCTTGAGGGTTTGGAGGCCATGATTATTTTCATCATTATGTCAAGAGATATAGTACTAAAACACTTTAGTATCTCCCTTGATCCTAGGTCCTGGCAGAGTTGTGCAGACTCAGGACAATGGAGCCCTGGAGGAATACCCAGATTTAAAGAGGAGTCCGTAATTTGCTTTCTAATGATCATGATCTTTTCCTCAAAGAAGTTCATAAATGTATTACTGCTGAAGTGAAAGCCATCCTCCATTTGCGAATGCTGCTTTTTAGTTAGCTTTGCGACAGTGTCAAAAAGAAATTTCGGATTGTTCTTATTTTCCTCAATTAAGTTGGAAAAATAGGATGATCGTGCAGCAGTGAGGGCTCTTCGATACTGCACGGTACTGTCTTTCCAAGCTAGTCGGAAGACTTCCAGTTTAGTGTGGCGCCATTTCCGTTCCAATTTTCTGGAAGCTTGCTTCAGAGCTCGTGTATTTTCTGTATACCAGGGAGCTAGTTTCTTATGACAGATGTTTTTAATTTTTAGGGGTGCAACTGCATCTAGGGTATTGCGCAAGGTTAAATTGAGTTCCTCGGTTAGGTGGTTAACTGATTCTTGTCCTCTGACGTCCTTGGGTAGGCAGAGGGAGTCTGGAAGGGCATCAGGGAATCTTTGGGTTGTCTGAGAATTTATAGCACGACTTTTAATCTTCCTTGGTTGGGGTCTGAGCAGATTATTTGTTGCAATTGTAAACGCAATAAAATGGTGGTCCGATAATCCAGGATTATGAGGAAAAACATTAAGATCCACAACATTTATTCCATGGGACAAAACTAGGTCCAGAGTATGACTGTGGCAGTGAGTAGGTCCAGAGACATGTTGGACAAAACCCACTGAGTCGATGATGGCTCCGAAAGCCTTTTGGAGTGGGTCTGTGGACTTTTCCATGTGAATGTTAAAGTCACCAAAAATTAGAATATTATCTGCTATGACTACAAGATCCGATAGGAATTCAGGGAACTCAGTAAGGAACACTGCATATGGCCCAGGAGGCCTGTAAACAGTAGCTATAAAAACTGATTGAGTAGGCTGCATAGATTTCATGACTAGAAGCTCAAAAGACGAAAACGTCATTGTTTTTTTTTTTGTAAATTGAAATTTGCTATCGTAAATGTTAGCAACACCTCCGCCTTTGCCGGATGCACGGGGGGTATGGTCACTAGTGTAACCAGGGGGTGAGGCCTCATTTAACACAGTAAATTCATCAGGCTTAAGCCATGTTTCAGTCAGGCCAATCACATCAAGATTATGATCAGTGATTAGTTCATTGACTATAACTGCCTTGGAAGTGAGGGATCTAACATTAAGTAACCCAATTTTGAGATGTGAAGTATCACAATCTCTTTCAATAATGGCAGGAATGGAGGAGGTCTTTATACTAGTAAGATTACTGAAGCGAACACCGCCATTTTTAATTTTGCCCAACCTAGATCGAGGCACAGACACGGTCTCAATGGGGAAAGCTGAGCTGACTACGCTAACTGTGCTAGTGGCAGACTCCACTAAGCTGGCAGGCTGGCTAACAGCCTGTTGCCTGGCCTGCACCCTATTTCATTGTGGAGCTAGAGGAGTTAGAGCCCTGTCTATGTTCGTAGATAAGATGAGAGCACCCCTCCAGCTAGGATGGAGTCCGTCACTCCTCAGCAGGCCAGGCTTGGTCCTGTTTGTGGGTGAATCCCAGAAAGAGGGCAAGTTATCTACAAATTCTATCTTTTGGGAGGGGCAGAAAACAGTTTTCATCCAGCGATTGAGTTGTGAGACTCTGCTGTAGAGCTCATCACTCCCCCTAACTGGGAGGGGGCCAGAGACAATTAATCGATGCCGACACATCTTTCTAGCTGATTTACATGCTGAAGCTATGTTGCGCTTGGTGACCTCTGACTGTTTCATCCTAACATCGTTGGTGCCGACGTGGATAACAATATCTCTATACTCTCTACACTCGCCAGTTTTAGCTTTAGCCAGCACCGTCTTTAGATTAGCCTTAACGTCGGTAGCCCTGCCCCCTGGTAAACAGTGTATGATCGCTGGATGATTAGTTTTAAGTCTAATACTGCGGGTAATGGAGTCGCCAATGACTAGGGTTTTCAATTTGTCAGAGCTAATGGTGGGAGCCGTCGGCGTCTCAGACCCCACAGCGGGAGGAGTAGAGACCAGAGAAGTCTCGGCCTCCGACTCCGACTCGCTTAACGGGGAGAACCGGTTGAAAGTTTCTGTCCGCTGAATAAGCGACACCGGTTGAGCATTCCTACAGCGTTTCCCTCCAGACGCCATGAGAAAGATGTCCGGCTGCGGGGACCGTGCGAGGGGGTTTATACTAACGTTACTATCTGTACTTGCTGGTGGCACAGACGCTGTTTCATCCTTTCCTACACTGAAATTACCCTTGCCTAACGATTGCGTCTGAAGCTGGGCTTGCAGCACAGCTATCCTCGCCGTAAGGCGATCGTTCTCCTGTATATTATGAGTACAACGACTGCAATTAGAAGGCATCATGTTAATGTTACTTAGCTTCGGCTGTTTGAAGTCCTGACGAACCATGTCCAGATAAAACCTCCGGGGTAGGAAAGTTGAATGAAAAAAAAGTTGAGTGAGGGAAAAAGTAAAAATATACGGTAATGAAAAAGTAAAAACCGTCAGGTAGCAAAGTAAAAACGGCAACAAAAACGCACAGCAGCGTAAACAAGTCTGCAAGTTGTGACCGGGAAAGAGCGGGAAGATTTAGGAACAAAGAAACAGCAGCTATGCTATCGTAAATACATTATCTTATGCATTCTAAATTACCGCCCATTTGGAAAAGGAAAATGCAATAAATATTTACTCTGAGCTGCGCTTCGGTAGATTGGTCGTAGATGCTGGCCGGGTTGGCCAACAGATCTTCCTGTAGTGGAAGAATGTCAATGGTGGTAAATTGGATACGTGGTGGTATCTTCGTCTGGTTGTTAGACTGGATCCGTCGTCCGTCCTTTCCTAGCCCACGTTAGCAGCGGCTAACTCAACGGCTAGGAAGTATCACTTCTGTAGTGAATAAGCTCAAAGTTCATACCAGTTCATACCATAGCTCACGCCGAGGTTGGCTTAGTTCTGTCCTTGATATGGTTTAGTTAACATGTGTGTCCTTCTAACGTAGAGGCTGCAGACCTCCCGTACTGGAACTCCTGAATGTCTTTTCGTCAAAGGCTTATATAGTGGAGAGGGGGGAAGGAGGTGTTTCATCGTTTATAACCCCCTGTCTCTTCACAGGGTTGGGCCACTGATCGAGCAGGGCACTTTCCTTATGAAAACCCAATTCTCTCATTTGGAAGCTAAAATTACATTTAATCTCCTAACAAACAATTTCAATATCAAACATTTCAATTGCATAACAATTCCATGTGACTCTGATAACTAGAGGGTGTATACTTTCTCAGGTACAGTTTATGTCGTCCTGTCATCAATCATAATGTCTCAGATAACAATGAACTGACATACATACTCATTACGTTATCAAGCATATTTCCAACTGGTTTTATTATCAAAATATGGTTCCTTTCCCCATTTGTTTGATGTTCCCAGACTCTCTATATTTAACAGGACAGCAGTCCTTCAGTAGGGTCAGTAAGAGAGGGGAAGGGAGAAAGGTATTTATGGGGGGGGGTCATAAACCTTACCCACAGGCCAACGTCATGACACTAGGCTGATGTTTGTCATTGTGACAGCTTATTAAGATCACTCAGTTACAGGAAAGTCGTCTTCTCGCTACAATCCTGTCACTTTGTTTTTCTTGAGTCCCTCTAGTCCAGTACAAGCAAAGTGCCTGAATGGTATCAACAATATGTTGACATATACACACTTCTTTAAATTGTGGCTGCACGGCACGGTGGTGGCTTTGTATACATAACGGGAATAACTGAGATTAAGCAATGCAACATGATTCTTAATCATTGGGTAATAAAGAACCCTTGGTACCTTTCTAGTTAGTCCTCAGTTCCCCCATAAGGGACTTTCATCAGATCTGTGTGGCCAATATAACTGCTGTATAGGACTTGTTGCTAGGTTTGTCAATTCTGAAAGAAGTACAAATGAGAACTGGATACTGCCTGTGATTAGTCAAAAATGAATATATTCCTACATATAAAATTACATACATCATTGTACACGAACAACAGAGGAAATCTACACCTCTTTATGCAGTAGACCAGCAAGCATAATACATACATTTGTTTAAGTGATCTGGGTATGATATTATTATCTTACTGTATGCGTTTCCACAAGAAAGATTCATATCACAGACATACAGGTGGTGCTCATGACTTTTTACCTGTATTCCAGATTTATTGGCTCAGCTAAGATCTCTCTCCTAGACCTGGCTCATGGTCACACCAAGTCCCTCCCAGCAAAGAACCTGTCCCTGGTCAATGAGAAGAAACAGGACACTGGGGTGAGTTTCTCTATGGCTACACACTTGTGTCACTAAGAATGAACAGCTTCAAGAATGAGCTAGATTTATAAACATGTATAAGCATTTATAATTGGCTTATTCTTAAAAGTAAATGAAGTGTAACCAATAATACACTTTATTGTAGTGACATTGTCAAGAGGTTTGGTGCTTTTGGCTTAACGGCTAATGTGTTGGATTGACAATCGCTGGACCCGGGTTCGAGTCCTGGTCAGAACCAACACACAAATTCCCTACATTGGTGTAAGAAGTGCCCATAAGGTCATCGGAAAGGCGTGTACACATGAAGGACATGGAATAAAGAAGCTTGGGGAGATGTTTTCCTGAAGGGAGCGGCTAGTGCAGAGTATTTCGCTACACTACAAGCATTTCGCTACTCTCGCATTAACATCTGCTAACCATGTGTATGTGACCAATACAATTTGATTTGATTGGAGTAGCGACCTTAACCCAACACCTAGGGACCTCGTCAAGAGGTTCAGGTCTCTTGGCGTAACCGCTAAGGTGTTGGGTTGACAGTTGCTGGACTCAGGCCTGAGTCCCAGTCAGAACTACCCCATGCATTTAAATCTTCTTGATCATTGACCATAACATGTCAATGTAAAATAATGTAAGTTAAAGTTGTCAATACATTGAGACATTGTCTTGAAGCAGCATGTTGACATTTAATCCCATCTTTTTTTTAGGCAACCATTAATTTGATGATTGGGTATGAGCCGCCAGCTAACACAACTCCTAACCCTAACAATCAAACTGATGAAGACCAGTTGTATGGGGACACAGGTCAGTTTAACATAACAAATATGTGCACGCCATCTTTTCTTTTGGTTAAGCAAAATGGTGTCCTTCTCTCATGAGATCAGTTCCAATGTCTTTGGTATGCCAGTAATGTAAGTAAACTCTTATACATGCAGTTTGGGAAAAGTATGCAGCTATCTCAGTGGTATGTTTGGGTTTGGTATTGCAGTGGTAGCCTGGTTCCCAGATTTGTTTGTGTGTTAGCCAACTCCTCTGTCGTTCAATGTCATATAATGAGCAGTTGACTAAAGTACAGACATATCTGGTAGCCAGGGTTGTGTTCATTAGGGCACACAACAGGAAGCGTTTGAAAACGGAAAACAAAAGCTTGCATTTCTTATTGGGCAAGTCCAGGTAGTCCCTACCTGTTTCAGAGTTTTTTTTCTCACCATTTGGTCTCTAATGAATACAACCCAGGTAACCAGGGTAGTGAGATGGTGTGATGTTGTGGTTTTAGGCTTTGGTTGGTAGGAAGTATTGGAGTGGTACTGGCTTGTCTGTGTTCATTACACAAGTGAAAGGCTGCTCGCTGTTTATGGAAATGGAGGATGCAAATTGAAAAGACAAACAACACTTACAGCCTTTGGCAGACTCTGCCACGAGGAAACAGAATCAGTAGAACATGTTCTGTAGTACGTTCCGTCGGGTGCTCGCTTTTGGAGTCAGGTCCGGGAATGGTTGTTATGTCATAATATCAGGATACAGATGGACCTGCAAACTGTTTTGTTAGGTGATCTGAAAAACCTCGATCAGTCAATGGGAAATATAATTTAACTCCTGGGTAAAGTATTTATTTTCGGGGAAATATTGGTAGAAATGTTACAAATAGGGAGGTTCAGGACTCTCATAAGACATCATAGTAAAATGGATGGATGTATTGCAAAAGGAAATAGCAAAATGGCATTATACTGGGAAAGATGGGTGAATCTGTGGACATCGGAGGGTTGGAGTTCAGATTGAATGGTGGATTGGCGCTGTGGGTAAAAATCCAGCCCTTGAGGAAATTAGGAATGTTTCTGTATGTCTAATTCTTTAGCTACAGGTACTGTAGATATGAGGGAAAATAGCTGTAAGTAGCAGTAGAAGTTTTGTTGTCTGTTAGTTTACTCTAATCTAATGGTAGGATATGAATTTTTTTATGTATATATATATATATATATATTTTTTTTTTTTTTAAATATACACACGACACAAGTACTCTCAGCAGACAATATGCTGAACACAAGTCACCTGGACCAGAAGTCCCCACAAGAATTGTAAACTAAAATGTTTTTACCAACTGGAGACATTTTGTAGGTCCCCACAAGGTCAAATTCTATTTCTAGGGGGTTTAGGGTTCAGGTTAGAATTAGTGTTAGGGTTAGAATTAGGGTTAGGAGCTAGGGTTCGTTTTAGGGTTATGGTTAGGAGCTATGGTTAGGTTTAGGGTTAAGGTAATGTTTTCGGGTTAAGGTTAGGGTACAGGTCAGGGTTAGGTTTAGGGTTAGGGACATTAGGATTTTAAATGGGACTGAATTGTGTGTGTGTGTGTGTGTGTGTGTGTGTGTGTGTGTGTGTGTGTGTGTGTGTGTGTGTGTGTGTGTGTTCTGGCTTCCCAGGTGGGGGTGAGGAAGGGAAGGATGGGGAGGAGGTATCCCTTGGGGGTCAGGTGGGGACCCCTGGAGTTCCACCCACACCTGGCCAGCCTGGTAACCCCAACCAGAGGCCTGTCCGGACCAGCCGCAAGAGACACCGGGCCCTGGCCAACAAGCCCCAGGACTTCCAGGTAGAGTACATAGCTAGGACATGAAGTGCATGTCAAAACTTTAAAGTATCCTCTCCTCCTCATCTCTCTTTCCTTCATTTGCACTGATCTGAAACCACAGGACAGATGAAAGCAGTATGGTGGATGGTGGCTTTCAACCTCCAGTTCTTTCAGATCAGTGGGAGGGAAGACTAGCAAAGGGCTATTGAGATGCAGCCCTGGATGGTAGTATGGGGCCCTGTTTAAATACTTATGAAATGCGTCCTTCATCCTATTTTATCTTACTTGAGGTAATCACTAATCTGTATAGGTATGAGAGGTGACAGCAATATGATAATTATGCATTCATAAATCCAATCACTAACAGATCAGTGATTGCCTCAAGGAAGGAAGGAAAAAAGGAGGGATATATGCATTTTGTAGTAGAACAGCGCATCTTTGACCTCTCGTATTATTGACAAATTAAATAAATAAAAGGCGTAATTAAGGAATTTTGTGTTTGTTGAAGTCACTCAGTGTTAGTTAAACTCTTATACTCTTGTCTTCAATGACCAGATTCGCGTTCGAGTTATCGAGGGCCGACAGTTGCCGGGAAACAACATTAAACCGGTTGTCAAAGTGAATGTGTGCGGACAGACCCACAGAACCAGGATCAGACGAGGAAACAACCCCTTCTTTGATGAGGTAATCTCTTCATAACTCCATAGTTTTAAACTGCTCTTATACTCCAAAATCAAAACCACTAGGGCAAAGTTACACTTCTCTGATTGCGCTGAAAGGAATCTTTGTTTCAATATTTAATCTTTTGATTGACTGTCTTTTTCACCTCTTTAAACGCCTGTCTTTCTTGGGAGTTTTTCCTAGCCACCGTGCTTCTACACCTGCATTGCTTGCTGTTTGGGGTTTTAGGTTGGGTTTCTGTACAGCACTTTGTGACATCAGCTGATGTAAGAAGGGCTTTATAAATACATTTGATTGATTGATTGATTGTCTATTTGACTCCTGCTCCTCTTTTATCTTGTCCTGCTGATCCCTCTCTCAATGCACTCCTCCTTTTCCTGCTTCAGTGAGTTTCATTCGGATCTTCTTCTCTCTCTGCAACAGTGATATGTTTGAGTAAATCTAAAGCGGAATCCTCCGTTAGATACATTATCTATCCCCCTTGACCTCTCACATGCATTTTCTCAACCTTTTCTAGTCAGTTACTATACAATTGCTAAAGTATGTCTGTATGAATTTCCTTCAAAATCAAGAGTATAGAAAGCTATGGAAAATGGTCATGGTTATGCCTAACTCTTTACTATGTACATAAATAAACCATGAAAATACTGTATATATCAACATATTTATGAACCCTCTCCACAGATGTTCTTCTTCAATGTCAACATGCTGCCTTCAGAGCTTTTAGATGACTGTATCAGTATTCGGGTAAGTACAACACTCCCTCTTAGACTGGGTATAGTCTATATACAGTGTGTTCACGAGTTTGGCTTCTCTCCATCTGACGAACATGTCGGAAGGGGTAGTAGTTGGAGTATGGTAAGGGAGTTTTGGCGTGGATGGTGGACAGGGAGGCTAGACCCCGATTGGGGATCGGTGTTGGTAGCTGTCCTCCCAGCAGGATCAGCCCCCAGTCATGGACTGAGGTTGTGCTGAGCCTGCTGGCAGTGCCAACCCCCGGCCATAAGCCAAGGTTGTGTGAGCATGGATCTGATGAACATGCAGGAAGGGGTTGTGCTGGCCCACCATTGTGCAGGAAGCCTGGAGGCGATGGGGAGGCCAGACCCTGGTCGGTGATCGTGGTTGGTAGCTGGCCCCCCAGCAGGATCAGCCCCAAGCCATAAGCCAAGGTTGTGCTGGCCCCCCTGCCAGTATACAAGAGTGAGAAAGACTTTCTGACAACGAGGTCGCTACTGTTGAACTGACCAAGTTGCACTTCGGTGAATAAGCTTTATCACCTACTCAACCTGGTTGAAGTACTTGCTGTAGACATGCTCTAGAGTGAAGCACATTGAGTGTCAGATGGTGCATTTAGCACAGAGGAGGCGAAATGAGCCAAAGGGAATGGAAGGGGTGAGAAGGTAGTGTAAGGAAGGCCCAGCCCCTGGTCGTGTACCAAGGTTGTGCTGAACCCCCTTCCTGGTAGGGTCAACCCTCAGTTGTTGACTAGGTTTGACCGGACTTCCCAGTGCAGGAAAAGGCCCTGGTCATGGACCAAGGTGTGATCTGGTCAAACATGTGGTTTCCATATGGTTGATGTGTTTGATACTGTTGCAGTAATTCCATTCCAGTCTTTAGAATGAGCCCGTCCTCCTATAGCTCCTCCCACCAGCTTCCTCTGGCACACACACACAAGCACGCACACATTCACACACACATACACACATTCACACACGCACACACGTTATCTGCTCCAAGATCCTCCACTTGACCTATATGGTGTGTATCTGACCGTTGGGAGGTTATCCAGAGTATGGTTTAAATAGAATGATATACACTGAGTCTAAAAAACATTAAGAACACCTTCCTAATATTGAGTTGCACCCTCTTTTGCCATCAGAACAGCCTCAATTCGTTGGGGCATGGACTCTAGGTGTCGAAAGCGTTCCACAGGGATGCTGGCCCATGTTGACTCCAAAGCTTCCCACAGTTGTATTAAGATGGCTGGATGTCCTTTGGGTGGTGGACTATTCTTGATACACACAGGAAACTGTTGAGAGTGAAAAATCCAAACAGTGTTACAGTTCTTGAAACAAACCGGTGCTCCTGGCACCCACTCATACCCCGTTCAAAGGCACTTTTGTCTTTCCCATTCACCCTCAATCCACATCTAAATTGTCTCAAGGCTTAAAAATCCTCCTTTAACCTGTCTCCCCCACTTCATCTACACTGATTGAAGTGGATTTAACAAGTGACATCAAAAAAGGGATCATAACTTTAACCTGGATTCACCCGGTCAGTCTATGTTAGTCTATGTCACTTCCGTGTTGTCTCCGTACTGCTGTACTTTTTGTTGCTACTTGGCTACCTGCCAAACCTTTTAACTATTTAATCAAACTCTGTATTTAACACATTTACCAATGTCTTAGTTTTGTCCTCACACAACGTTTTTAATTGAACTTTTTCACCCCGGATGCTTTATTTGGACATAGATCTGCAGGACCTCCTCCGGCCGAAAAAAGACAGGAGAACCATTGCCTTATGGTGAGCATAGCCAAGTTTCAAGCTCGGCTTCAGACGCAATCGTTAGGCAAGGGCAATTTAAGTGTAGGAAATCACTGATCATAACCTTGATGTGATTGGCCTGACTGAAACATGGCTCAAGTCTGATGAATTTATTGTGTTAGATGAGGCCACTCCTCCTGGTTAAACTAGTAACCATATCCCCTGCGCATCCAGAAAAGGCGAAGGTGTTGCTAACATTTACAACAGCAAATTTCAATTTATAAAAAAAATGACTGCACTTTCTTCTTTTGAGCCTCTAGTCATGAAATCTATGCAGCCCACTCAATCACGTTGTATAGCTACTGTTTACAGGCCCCCTGTGGCGTATACAGCATTCCTCACTGAGTTCCCTGAATTCCTATCGGTCCTTGTAGTCATGGCAGGTAATATTCAAAGTTTTCTTGACTTCAATATTCGCATGGAAAGTCCAAAAGGCTTTCGGAGCCATCATCGACTCAGTGGATTTTGTCCAACATGTCCAGACCTACACATTGCCACCGTCATACCCTGGATCTAGTTTTGTCCCGTGGAATAAATATTGTGGATCTAAATGTTTTTCATCATAATCCTGGACTATTGGACCACCATCTTATTACACTTGCAATCGCAACAAATAATCTGCATAGATCCCAACCAAGGACCCTATTCCAACTAAACTACTGAAAGGCAGCAACTCACTGTCTTCCTAAAGACAAATAATGTATATGTATAAGAAACGCTCCAGCCTGGTTTTATACCCCATCATAGTACTGAGACTGCACTCGTGAAGGTGGTAAATTACCTTTTAATTGCGTCAGACCAAGGCTCTGCATCTGTCCTCATGCTCATAGACCTTAGTGCCGCTTTTGACACCATTGATCACCACATTCTTTTGGAGTGATTGAAACCCTAATTGGTTTACACGGACAAGTTCTTGCCTGGTTTAGATCTTATCTGTCGGAAAGATATCAGTTTGTCTCTGTGGATGGTTTGTCCTCTGACTCAGTGTAAATCAATCATTTTAAAACTCCTTGATTGTGGTAAACTATGAAGCAGTTTAGGACTAAGGGCTGGATTTGTTTCAACATCACTAATCCTCTCTCTCTCTCTCTCTCTCTCTCTCTCTCTCTCTCTCTCTCTTTCTCTCTCTCTTTCTCTCTCTCTCTGCAGGTCTATGATTCCTACTCCCTCAGAGCAGACAGTCTAATGGGGGAGTTCAAGGTGACATAGACATTTAAATATCCTTACATCCTAATTTGCAAAAAGTGCATTTCATTTAGTTATTTACAGAGCAATACATCAATTACATCCCATCTATTATGTTAGCCTTTCATAACAATGACAGAAAACATTGGATAAATCACAGGAATCCTTTGTTCAAATATGGTATGGCTACAATGCACACTACCACACTGTATTTATACTGTATTGAATCTGTAATCATCCTTCCAGGCAATAACCTCAATATCCATATTTGTTTGATATTTAATTGAGTTGTCAACAAACATGCATTTTTATTGAAATTAAAGTAAAATGGTTGAAATCTGGTTAAAATCAGTTGTGTGATGTATCTGTAACCGGACTTTATTTTGATTTTAACAGTTGGATGTTGGGTACATATATGACGAACCTGGTAAGTTCCTCTTTACAGAAGAGTGATACAGGAAACAAAGTATTATATTGATCTTCAATTATCTTCAAAGACATCCTTTGTGTGTGTCTGTGTCTGGAATGTGTATATTCTTATGGTCAACAGCCCATGCCATAATGAGGAAGTGGCTTCTCCTGAGTGACCCTGGTGACTCTAGCTCGGGGGCCAAAGGTTACCTGAAGGTCAGCCTGGTCATCGTGGGGACAGGAGACGAGCCACCGGTACGACTGCTGTTTCACTATGCTATGTCACCTCACACCTCACCTGTCTTTCTCTACACTCTCTACCATTGTACTTAATGTAATATTGATTATATAGTTTATAAACTCAGCAAAAAAAGAAACGTCCTCTCACTGTCAACTGTGTTTATTTTCAGCAAACTTAACATGTGTACATATTTGTATGAAAATAACAAGATTCAACAACTGAGACATAAACTGAACAAGTTCCACAGACATGTGACTAACAGAACTGGAATAATGTGTTCCTGAACAAATGCAGGGTCAAAATCAAAAGTAACAGTCAGTATCTGGTGTGGCCACCAGCTGCATTAAGTACTGCAGTGCATCTCCTCCTCATGAACTGCACCAGATTTGCCAGTTCTTGCTGTGAGATGTTACCCCACTTTTCCACTAAGACACCTGCAAGTTCCTGGACATTTCTGGGGGGAATGGCCCTAGCCCTCACCCTCCGATCCAACAGGTCCCAGAGGTGCTCAATGGGATTGAGATCCGGGCTCTTTGCTGGCCATGGCAGAACACTGACATTCCTGTCTTGCAGGAAATCATGCACAGAATGAACAGTATGGCTGGTGGCATTGTCATGCTGGAGGGTCATGTCAGGATGAGCCTGCGGGAAGGGTACCACGTGAAGGAGGAGGATGTCTTCGCTGTAACGGACAGCATTGAGATTGCCTGCAATGACAACAAGCTCAGTCCGATGATGCTGTGACACACCGCCCCAGACCATGATGGACCCTCCACCTTCAAATCGATCCCGCTCCAGAGTACAGGCCTCGGTGTAATGCTTAGTCCTTCGACGATAAACGCGAATCCGACCATCACCCCTGGTGAGACAAATCTGCGACTCGTCAGTGAAGAGCACTTTTTGCCAGTCCTGTCTGGTCTAGCAACGGTGGGTTTGTGCCCATTGGCGACGTTGTTGCCGGTGATGTCAGGTGAGGACCTGCCTTACAACAGGCCTACAAGCCCTCAGTCCAGCCTCTCTCAGCCTATTGCGGACAGTCTGAGCACTGATGGAGGAATTGTGCGTTCCTGGTGTAACTCGGGCAGTTGTTGTTGCCATCCTGTACCTGTCCCGCAGGTGTGATGTTCGGATGTACCGATCCTGTGCAGGTGTTGTTACACGTGGTCTGCCACTGCGAGGACGATCAGCTGTCTCCCTGTAGCGCTGTCTCCCTGTAGCGCTGTCTTAGGCGTCTCACAGTATGAACATTGCAATTTATTGCCCTGGCCACATCTGCAGTCCTCATGCCTCCTTGCAGCATGCCTAAGGCACGTTCACGCAGATGAGCAGGGACCCCGGGCATCTTTCTTTTGGTGTTTTCCAGAGTCAGTAGAAAGGCCTTTTTAGTGTCCTAAGTTTTCATAACGGTGACTTTAATTGCCTACCGTCTGTAAGCTGTTAGTGTCTTAACGACTGTTCCACAGGGGCATGTTATTAATTGTTTATGGTTCATTGAACAATCATGGGGAACAGTGTTTAAACCCTTTACAGTGAATATCTGTGAAGTTATTTGGATTTTTATGAATTATCTTTGAAAGACAGGGTCCTGAAAAAGGGACGTTTCTTATTTTGCTGAATTTAGTAGAATGTGCATACAATATCAATATGTTATACAACTACATAGAACACACAATTTTTCATCAAGGCTCTCCTCTCCTGTGTGTTCAGACTGAGAAGAGAGAGCGGAACGAGGAGCAAGATGACATAGAGAGTAATCTGTTGGTGCCGGCTGGGGTAACACTCAGATTGGTCACTCTCAACCTGAAGGTGTACCGTGCAGAGGACTTGCCTCAGAGTACGTGTATATTCCTTCTTTCTCCATCCTCCACCCTTCTTCCTCCATCAGCAGCAAAGTATCATTTAGTCCAGTCCAAAAACAACCCCTTGCCCCTTTCCTTATCCCTAAACATCTTGTTTCTTCCACCTACCACTTGCCCCTTACCCCCTACCCCATTGGGTGTGCATTTTTCTAGGTAAAGGAAACATGTAAGCAATATGGCAGAAGTTAGTGTGAACAGCCAACACCATATTGATTGCACGTATCTGCAAACACCAAGTGATTAAGGGTTATTTTTGAATTTGGAAATTAATTTCAAGTAATCCAACATTGTTATCAGTGGGCCTATTCTTTCAAAACGTTGATTGAACATCTGTTATTTTTTTATGTTGGTGTATGTTAATACCATTCATTCCATCTTACAGTGGATGATGCATTTTTACAGACTGTGAAACAAGTATTTGGAGGGGAAGGCGATAAGAAAAACTTAGTTGATCCATTTCTGGAGGTCAGCTTCGCTGGCAAGAAGGTAAAGCTAACACTCAGAACTCCTAGAATGCAAGAGAAAGACAAAACGCAAGTCGTTAGGCAAATATTTTCAGATGTTTGGTTTGATGTTGCTTAATGATGACATTGTTTTGGTTTCAGCTGTGCACCAAAATTATCGAGAAAAATGCCAATCCTGAGTGGAACCAGCTGATCAACCTTCAGGTCAAGGTATGAACTAGCTCTCTCGTATTACATGTAGTTCACCACAACACAATTGGATGATATGAATGGAAGCCAGACAAACACAACATGCTCTCATTTCCCTCTTTAGTTCCCATCCATGTGTGAAAGCATCAAGTTGACTGTATTTGACTGGTAAGACTTTGGTTATCCTCCCTGGAAGACAGATATGTATGTTTGGATTTTCAAACAATTGTTATAACGGTTTACTGTGTATTACACTATCCACATTCATGTATACCTTCACTTTTAAATGTTGCTACTTTGAGTTTGAAGACATGGATCTTGTATGAACGTTTATTAACAACATATTGAATTTTTCACACAGGGATCGTCTGACCAGGAATGATGTGATAGGAACCACATTTCTAAATCTGACCAAAATAGCCTCATCCGGTGGTGAGATTGAAGGTATGGTATTGCTCTTTCTCACTCTCTCTCTCTCACTCTTTGTGTGTGTGTGTGTGTGTTCCCTGTCTCATCCACATTGCATCTGTCCCTTCAAACAGATACACCTGCAGAAAATTGCACCAATCTGTCATCTGAAGGTAAAGAACCATCATTTTTTTGTATGAGGCCTCCCTATAGGGTGGCAGGTAGCCTAGCGGTTAAAGTCTTGGGCCAGTAACCGAAAGGTCCGTTGTTGAATACCCGAGCTGACTGGGTGAAAACATCTGTCTATGTGCCATTGAGCAAGGCACGTAATCCTAATTTGCTCCAGGGGTGCCTTATTACAATGGCTGACCCTATAAAACAACACACTTCACTGCACCTCTCTGGTGTGTGACAATAAAACTTTTTCTTTTGATTGCTTTTGTCAAACAGGGACAGCATTTGTAAATACTAAAGTTTGACTACAGATGTAGCAGAAGCACCAGACCACGTTGTATTACCATGTAAAAAAAAAGTGGGGAAATAACAGAAAAACAGCTTCCATCTCCAGACCATCAGATTGTTAAATAGTCACCCCTAGCTGGCCTCCGCCCAGTAGCCTGCCCTGTACTTAGTCACTGTTACTAGCCGGCTACCACCCTGTACTCTAGCCTGCACTTTAGAGACTGCTGGCCTACTGTATGTACATAGTCATTGAACACTGGTCACTTGAATACTGTTTTACCCACTTCATATGTATATACTGTATTCTAGTCGAGGCTCATCCTGTATAACTACTGCTGTACACACGTCTATTCATATACTGTCCATAGCGTCTATACACACCATTATATACATACATACAGTATATACAGTATATTTCTATTCCAGACTCATTCTGATATTTCTACATTTCTTTCTTTAAATTGTTTTGTATTTGTCTGTATTGTTTTTTGTATTGTTAGATATTACTGTACTGTTGGAGCTTGAAACATAAGGATTTCACTACTTCTTAGATAACTTCTGCAAAATATGTGTACGTGACCAATAACATTTGATTTGTTTTGTTAACACTGTCGCTCAGAGTCTGGTCGCCAGGCTAATTACACTGTACTTGGCAATGGACTGGAGTAAATATTACATTCATTCAAAATATCTGGAGCAAACCATTTCACAAAGAGAACCTGCCTTTTATTTCAGTGAGCAGTGGGGAGGCAGGGGTGGGTTTCCTCCCAGCGTTTGGGCCTTGCTACCTAAACCTGTACGGCAGTCCCAGGGAGTTCACTGGCCTACCAGACCCGTACGAGGAACTCAACTTTGGCAAGGTAAGACCATCCCTGGGGTTGAGGACAAGTGCTTCAGCTCTGGCAGGATGTTTTGTTATTTCTTATTGTAAATATTTACATATCTAACATGCACATCTCTCTCACAGGAACATGCAATTGTTAAGGTTCAGAATTTAAATTGTTGTAGAAAATTAGCTCTTGTAGTCAAGAAAATTATGAAGCATTCACCCAGGGTTTATTCAATAGTGACCTGTGCAGGGGAGACCTTTTCTGGACGCAGCCAGCATTGGTCTCTCTTAGACAAAATACATTTTAGCTTATATAGGCAAGGAACATCTAGTTTAGATCAGTATTCTCTTTTCTGATAAGTTTCTTGGCAAGCTTATCTATTCTATAAAGCATACAGGTATCCCCCCTCTTCAATGTATAACACGTGGGATTGTCACGTTTCATACTCCCCTTCCTCAAATCCAGATTGTCCGGTTCTAGTTCAACTTGGATAATAGCTTTAAAGCACACACTACAGTTGTCTAACACAATTGTCATTAAGCTGAATTTTTCCTTCACATTGACATTGACATTTTTTTTTTCTCAAGTAATTTCCTGTGTTGATAGGAACATCTTGTGTAGCAACACGATTACAGTATCACTGTGTTGTTTCGTCTCTGTCTCTGTCTGTCTGTCTGTCTGTCTGTCTGTCTGTCTGTCTGTCTGTCTGTCTGTCTGTCTGTCTGTCTGTCTGTCTGTCTGTCTGTCTGTCTTGTCTGTCTCTGTCTGTCTACCAGGGTGAAGGGGTGGCCTACAGGGGCAGAGTCCTCATCGAGCTCTCCACTCAGCTGGAGGGCAAAGCTGACAGGAAGCTGGACAACATCTCCAGTGATGACATCCTGGTGGCCCAGGTACACAGAGAGGGTGGGACCCTGTCATAGCTGAGATATTGTTGCTTCATGTATTAATAAAGGTCTGGAACAGGGTTAGTGTCAATTCCAATTGAAGGCAGTCAATTCAAGAAGTAATTTGAAATTCCAGTTCAATCATTTAAAAAAGGGCATATATTTTCCATGACTTCTCAATAAACTGTAAGGTGGAAGCTATTTACTTCAAAAGTAATTCCAATTACTTCCGGAATTGACTTCCTTCAATTTGAATTGACCCCAACCCTGGTACAAAACTTGCAAAACATAGAGAAGAACTGATGAGAAATGGATAGAGATAGCTAGAAGGGAAAAGTTTACCCTCCATCCAGATTTCTTGTGTGTAGACCAGTGTTTCCAAATCCAATTTTGTTTTTGTCCCACAGTAACACACCTTTAATGAATGTACAATGGAATTAAGCACTCCTGACCTCTTGTTTGTGCTTTCAGAAGTACCAGCGGAGGAGGAAGTTCTCGCTGTGCGCTGTGTTCCACAGCTCCTGCATGCTCCAGGAGCCCGGTGAGCCAATCCAGTTCGAGGTCAGCATCGGCAACTACGGCAACAAGCTGGACTCCACCTGCATGCCGCTGGCATCCACAACCCAATACAGCTGTGCTGTATTTGACGGTGAGAAAACCTAGACTATTCACCAGTGTTCTTCAACCTGATGGATACCCTCCTGGTGTGCTAGCTATTGTTCCAGCCCAGTGCCAACACATTAGACCTTGATTAGACCTGATATCTGAATGTTTACAAAAATAAAGATTTTTTTAGCACCCATGCTTCGAGAGCATGTGTTTGTTTATCTATCAATTCTAAAGGCACAAGGCAGACGAACTATACACAGTCATGCATATCAAAACAGGAATACATACAGTGCCTTCGGAAGGTATTGAAACCCTGTGACATTTTCCACATTTTGTTATGTTACAATTTAATAATGTTAGAGTTAGGCTGTAACCTATCAAAATGTGGAAAAAGTAAAGGGGTCTGAATACTTTCAGAGGGCACCATTCATGCCTAACAAAACTGCATTGCTGTTCCCAATGCAGTAGAGACATCCCCATACAGCAGGACTAAATTGTCAAGTTCTACAGGTATATACCACTCTGCAGCTTGTACTGAATATGACTTAGTTCTGTTTCTCCTGTAGGTAACCACTACTATTACCTGCCCTGGGCTGATACCAAACCTGTTGTCATCCTCACATCCTTCTGGGAAGACATTAGCCACCGATTGGATTCAGTCAACATCATCCTCTACATCGCAGATAGACTGGTGAGAAACACTTTCAACAAATCGACCAATCAAATAATCAATCAACCAATCATGAGATAATTCTCAGTTGTTGCAACTTATTATTTTGTTGTAATTTCTTCCAGGAATCCAACCTCACTTCTTTGAGAACAGCCATTCTTGCCAAAGCCTCAGAGGCGCGCTTGGCTGAGATCTGGCTCAAACTCATCAACCACATGATTGAGGATCTGAGCAAGTAAGACATTCATCGATTGTATCTTAGCTTATGATAGTTTCTTGCTAGGTTCTGTTAGCTTCCTTCTGACATATCCTAGCTTCATGCTAGATTCAGATCACTTCATGATGTGTTCTGATAACTTAATGCTTGGTTGTGATAATTTCATGCTAGGTTCTGGTAGCTTTGTGCTTGGTTATGATAGCTTCACCCTAGCTTCACATTCGTTAGTTAATGTGAGGTTGTAATAGTTTCATGCTAGGTTCTGATAGCTTCATGATACATTTTGATAGTTGAACACTAGCTTCTGATAGCTTTATGCTAGGTTTTTATTGCTTAATGCTAGGTTCTTATAGCGTCATATAGGTTCTTATAGCTTTAAAGCTTCTGATAGCTTCAGTATAGTTTCTGTAGCCTCATGCTAGCTTCTGATAGTTTTCAGGTACCAGAGCTTGAGGGCAGGCCCAACCTGACGGCGCTGGACGTCCAGATTAAGAAGCTGCGTGATTCGGCGGTGGCCAACATCAGAGAGATGGCCAAACGCTTGAAGGAGGAGGCCACCGACGTTATAGCCACTCTGACAGACATCGAGGACTGGCTGGAGAGACTGAAACAGCTTGCAGAGGAGGTCAGGAGCAACAAGACATTGACATTCTCATGACATTCAGGGTTCAATAGCACATTGATTATTGGGATGTCCTTAAAGTAAGTGCGTGACCTTATTTTGAGGGTGCCATGACTTGGTATGGGAGTGCCTAGCCCACTCAATTTGAACCCTGAGCACCAGCCTGTGAATTGAATTCTCTCTCTCTCTCTCTCTCTCTCTCTCTCTCTCTCTCTCTCTCTCTCTCTCTCTCTCTACTACTGTCAACGGAAAACTCTCTCTCTCCCCATCTCTTAATAATCTCTCTTTCATACCTGTCTTTCGCTCTTCCCTCAGCCCCAGAACAGTATGCCTGACGTGGTGATCTGGATGCTGCGTGGAGAGAGGAGGGTGGCGTACGCCCGTCTCCCAGCCAATCAGATCCTCTACTCCACCTACAGTGAGCAGGCCTGTGGGAAATACTGTGGCAGGACCCAGACCATCTTCATGCAGGTACTAGGATGGAGAACAGACGGATACTAGTGATAATAGTAGTAGTAGTAGTAGTAGTAATAAGTGTAGCAGTATGATAATGGTAGGGAAATTCTACGGCAGGACTCATACTATCTTAATGCAGGTATTATGATGGAGAACAGAGACTACTGATCATGCTACTACTATTATCACTAGTACTAGTAATATTAGTGCTAATAGTAGTAGTACTTGTTTAAGTAGTAGTAGTAGTAGTAGTAGTAGTAGTAGTAGTAGTAGTGGTATAATTAAGCAATAAGGCCCGAGGGGGGTGTGGTATATGGCCAATATACCATGGCTAAGGGCTGTATCCAGGCACTCTGTGTTGCGTCGTGCGTAAGAACAGCCCTTAGCCGTTGTATATTGGCCATATACCACACCCTCTCAGGTCTTATTGCTTAAGTATAGTACAGGGGTCGGCAACACGTGTCACACGAGCTAAAACCAGCCCGTAAGTGATTTTTTTTTACCCCCACCCCACTCAATGTTTTTTTATGGAAAAAATATATATATAAATAAATAAAGGATTTTTATATTATTTGGTATTTTTTTGCAGTAAAAAAATTATTAATTTAGTATTCACACAAATAAAAAAAGTGACGTGATCATGTCTCAATGTAATCAAGGTATGAAATTATTATTTTCAAATACAATCTCTTTTTGGAATTAGTTGTGGTCAGTTTGCAGTGTACAAATTATTCTAATTATGTTCCGGCTCCCGACCATCCGATCCGACAAAAATCCGCCCGCTGCTGAATCTAATTGCCTACCCCTGGTATAGTGGTATGATAATAGTACAGCAATACTGCAGCAGGACCAAGACAGTCTTCATGCAGTTATTACTAAGGTGTACAGAGACTTAAAACTGATGCCGCAGACATTGTTAGTGGATATTGAAGCGAAACTGGTTGAAATGACGTCATTATAATCAGAAACTGATGTCCTTTCAACTAGTTTTTCTCAGTTTTTCTCAGTTTTGGCTGCTGGGAAGAGGCTCAAAATCAATCAGTTTTGTGTCAATGTCCAATGACAATGTCTGTCAGAGTGCGAAGAGAGGAGTCCAGGGGGCAGATCTGTTTAAACGCAGGTGCATTGGTTTAAACCTGAGATATGGCATAGACATTCGGAGATAACATGCAGTTAGCTACTTGGCGTTTTCATAGGTGATGTACAGTAGGGTTGGATGATATACCGTATATACCAAATACCAGTGCTTTGGAAATAACCCAGGTAGGATTTTCAAAACCGTCAATATAATTTCAACATTAGCCGGTTAGCTAAAGGTAGCTAACGCCGATTAGTGCTAGATATGAAACTCTGTATACCGCTCAACCCCGATGTATAGTATTTCGTTTTGTTGTTTGTTTGTTTCGGCCAGTACCCCATGGACAAAAACAAAGGTGTGAAGATCCCTGTCCAGCTCCGTGTCAACATGTGGCTGGGGCTCTCTGCCCACGAGAAGAAGTTCAACAGCTTCTCAGAGGGAACCTTCAGTGTGTTCGCAGAAATGGTATTATTATTGTTATTCACATTGGTTTTGTGGCAATGCTTTGTTTTACAGTACTAAAGTTGGTATTTTAGCTGGTATTTACTATGCTGACGAATCTCTTTTCCCACACCCCCTCGTTCTCGCTCTTCACCCTCAGTATGAGAACCAGGCCCAGGTGTTTGGGAAGTGGGGCACCGCGGGGTTGGTGTGCCGGCATAAGTTCTCTGACGTGACGGGGAAGGTGAAGCTGAAACAGGAGCGCTTCATGCCCCCCAGGGCATGGGAGTGGGAAGGCGAGTGGTTCGTCGACCCCGAGAGAGGGTGAGAGTGACCTGTTGGCATGCTTAAACACACACACAAACACATGTACGGTGTGCGCGCACGCTCACACACGCATACTTATACTCATATCCACACACACTCACACAAACTCACTCAGACACACACACACACAGAAGTTTGTGGACCCTGATAGATGGTGTGTGGGAGATCTCTAGCGCTATAAATAATTTAATTTAAGTAGAAACTTCCTGTTTTCATTGTTTGTTTTCAGTAGCTTACATTTCAGTTGGACTACCCCACCCACACGAATCTAGCTTGGTCTGGCATTGTCTGTGGTTGTGGTTAGGGAATCATCCTCTTTCCGTCTCTATAGTACGGAGTCATAGTACTGAGTATAGTACTCAGTACACAATAGTCCCACTTCCACCTCATCCACTCCACCTAAGTCCTCATTGTTTGCTTCTGAATCAGGAGTGCACAACAGTGCACAACACCAGCCCCCTCATAGTACTCCTATAGAAACACTTCCCCAGACCTCATTGATTTAGTTGATTTGACTTTTCCCCAGACACAGTTACCTCATTGATTTGGTTGATTTGACCTCTTTCAATACATTTCTTCAGTGGTTCTGTAATCCTACCTTCTTTCCACTAGAAGTTAGCATTCCTGGTCTAAGTTCCAGTTGCCAGTACTCGATGGGTTAGTGGGATCAAGCCCGCTATTTGTGATGTGTATGTCTGTGTTTCGTTTTGCTATCTTTGTGGGGACCAGAAGTCCTCACAGGGATAGTAAAACCAGGAACATATTGACAAGTGGGGACATTTCGCCGGTCCCCACAAGGAAAAAGGCTATTTTAGGCTTATGGGTTAGGTTTAGGGTTACAATTAGGGTTAGGTTTAGGAGTTAGGGTTAGGGTTTGGATTAAAGTTAGGGTTAGGGGTTAGGGTTAGGGGTTAAGGAAAATAGGATTTTGAATGGGAATCAATTGTTTGGTCCCCACAAGGATGGTCAAACAAACGTGTGTGTCTGTGTGATTCAGCCTGCTAACAGAAGCAGACGCGGGGCACACAGAGTTCACAGACGAGGTCTACCAGAACGAGACACGTTTCATTGGCGGGGAGTGGAAGCCTGCTGCCGACCCCTTCACAGACGTGGTGAGACAGAGCAACACACACAGACACACACACTATTGCTAGAGACAACCCTGTCGCCTGTACTCAGACCCCTATATCTACAAGAGGGAAGAAATATGTAACACTGAGAAGTTAAGCTGACCCCTCAGTGTCACATTAATTATCTTTTTAGGACGGAATTTTATGTTCTCTTTTTCTTATTTTCTTACGAAAAGAGGCCAACGAAACTGAAGCCATTTAGTCTGTTTCCTATGCAATTTGATCTACTAGACTAAGTAGCGACAGGTGCTCTTCCATGGATTCATTTAATGCACATATCACTCACTGTCGTGTTTTAAGTCATGTTTCCCTTGAGAGCTGCATATAGCCTGGGTACCATTCCACTTTTTGTCTCTCCTTGTCATGCCAGGAATTGTAGCTAAAAATAAAAGAAAAGTTGTTTCTTAATAACAGTATTTATAGTTGTTCTTAAAATTCTGGATATTGAACGTTGAAATTGCCAAATGTTCAGACTGTTAGGCATATAACACCGAGTACAAGGAATGAAAACAGGTCTGGATTTCAGGCTAAGCTGCGTAGCCTTGATGTTTTCAAACTGTGATGCTTATTGTTTTGATGTCGGGGAGTTTACACAGACAGCTACCTTTTACCACAATCGTGCTTGTTTCAGTGAATCCCATATATATAGAGGCTTAGTTAAATACTTGAAAGGAGACTAGAAACCAATGTGAATCAATCCCTCCCACACAGAATACCCAGAGGGGAAAATAAAGTGCTACTTCCCTACTTTTATAAACGGTGTCTCTGTATTGTTTTGATGTTGTATGTGGTGTCATTGTCACATGTTGATATACAGCCATTGTGTAATGTTGGAAGTGACTGACTGACAGCTCTGTGTAGAATGGGCAGAAGAGCCAGAGTCCAGGGGAGATTGAGTGTCCTGCTGGCTGGAAGTGGGGGGATGACTGGAGTTTCGACAGCAACAGGGCTGTGGATGAGAAAGGTAAACAAGCACTGGAATTATTCTCCTTCATATCCATAACCCAGATGATAACACTGGAATTGATTTTAGAATGTACTGGTGTATACTTGTTTCAATCAAACAATCAATATTGTTTAAGGATTGCATTATCATATGTAGAACAATATGGCACTGTATTGTATACAATTTAATTGATACACCTCTTCTGTACTGTATTTTGACTTTACCTATTATAACCAATAACCTACAGTATAAAGCTGAATGTCCTCTGACTCTGTATACCGTTTGTCACTGTGTGTGTTGTGTACCAGGTTGGGAGTATGGCGTCACCATTCCCCCCGATGACAAGCCCAAGTCCTGGGGAGCAGCAGAGAAGATGTACCACATCCACCGCAGGAAGAGACTCTTACGACCACGCAGGAAAATAGCAGACACTAAAGCAGCACCTGAGGTGAGCGGAGGGGGAAGAAGAGAAGCGGAGGGAGGAGGAGAAGGAGGAGGAGGAAGGGGAGGGAAGAGGAAGGGGAGGGAGAAGGAAGAGGAGGAGTTGAAGGAAGAGGAGGGGGAGGGGAAGGAGGAGAAGGAAGATGAGGAGGTAAGGGAGGAAGAGCAGGAAGAGGAGGCGGGTAGGAGAAGGAAGAGGAGGGGAAGGAGGAGGGAGGAGGGAAAGGGGAAGGAGGAGGAGAAGAAGGGAAAGGAGGATGGAGGAGAAGGAAGAGGTTATAGAAGAGGAAGAGGAGGGCAAGGAGGAAGAGAATGAAGAGGAAAAGGAGGAAGAGGAGAAGGAAGGGGAAGGAGGATGGAGGAGAAGGAAGAGGTTATAGAAGAAGAGAGCAGGAAAATGTTTAGTGTGCAGGGTAGAGTGGAAGCATGTGTGTGTCTGTATGTCAATTTCAAGTGCTAAAGTTCAAGTTCTTACACACTGTCCACTGCCTCTCCGTTGACTCTACAGAGGCGGGATCCCGGCGAAGGCTGGGAATACTCGTCCTTGATTGGCTGGAAGTTCCACAGGAAGGAGCGTTCGTCTGACACATTCCGCCGTCGCCGCTGGAGACGCAAGATGGCTCCGTCAGATGGGATAGGAGCGTCAGCCATCTTCAGACTGGAGGGGGCGCTGGTCAGTAACTTCTTCTGAGTTCAAAAACAATTGACTACATGGGAAGGCTAGACTTAAACTAGACTCTCATGCCACACATCAAAAGTGCTTCATTTTACAAATGTTGTTTTTTCACGGACAGAAGATTGACTATCAATCATCAATTTTATAATTGTTGCTCTCTCTCAGCTGTGTGACTGGGTTGTGGAGACAAATAAAGTACTACTTTAGTTACAAAGTGTTAGGTTCTAGATAAACAGAGTAAAAAACTCACAGATGCTTATTAAAGCTCATTAAAGCTGCATAAGACAAGGAACATATTCACACAAGCACTGGTATTTAATCATTTCTACTATGCTGAGCCCCTCGTTACCCATCGGAACCTCCAATACACCTCTGTTGCTCTCCAGAAGATTAGTGATATATGTTCTTCCTCACTTCATCTAACCTGACCTCTGCCCAAATTCCTCACACCTCCCGGCTGTCATGTTGACTTGTAACAGACTGTGTCTCTTCTCATCCCATAGGATCCCTGATGGCTAACAATAACATATCCCGACAGAATGTAAACATTATACATTCCCTCTCTCCCTCAGTGACATGAACACATGTATTTCATATCTAAAGGTCAGAACCCATCAAAAGGTTTTGGGAAACCCAGTCCATGATAATAAAATGGAATTTGGCCAAGTGCCTTTTAGTGTGTTATCTTGATTATAATATCCTCTCATTATTCTCCTCCATCTGCCCCTTCCTGCCCAGTGATCCTGGTTGGCAACGCACTCAAAAAGCACAGATTAGACCAGAGTTGACTCATGCCCCATTTATTTATTCACGGTGGTGTGCTATTTGTGCTGCTGTACCATCATGGGCCCTATCCAGAAACAAACCCAAACCCCTAGTCCCTGGACACTTATGGAGATTCAAGAGGATTGGATAGATTTAAGCAATATCGTTATAGCTCCAGCAGGGTCCAATAATCTAAAATCTTCTATGTGTCTAGGGGGTAGGGTCTAGGGTTTATTTTTGGGGACTGGGCCATGGTTGTGTTGGTTGTGTTATTATGTCCTGATGTCATGTCATGATGAGCTTGTAATCAATGCACATATTTTCCTAATGGATGATCATGATAAAGTAATAACTATAAAATAAAGTTATCAACTTTCACCACTCTAGAATTACCCATCTCTCTAATGAAGGCATTGCTAGTCCTGTTCTGGTCTCTGTCTCTCTGGCTGTGTTTACACAGGCAGCCCAATTCTGATCTTTTTCCCACTTATTGGCAAAAGAGCTGATCTGATTGGTCAAAAGACCAATTAGTGGGAAAAGGTCAGACTGGGGGTGTCTTTGTAAACATAGTCTCTGTGTTTTGTCGACAGGGGGTAGATGTTGATGAGAAGGCCAGTAAGGACGCAGCCAGACTGTTTGGTGCCAACACACCCACCGTTTCCTGTAACTTTGACCGTGAGTAACATTGACCCATGCCAGCTGATTGCAAACACTGATTAAGTGATTAAGGCTGTGGCCATACAGAGATAGATGAAAGAGTATGAAAAACACATAAGCATTGGTCACGGTCCGATTTTTCCATCAAAAAAGTAAAAGAATTTCCACATTTTGCATACGAGTTGCATATACATAACAAGATGGACAACATCAGCATTTTTTTGTTGACAGATAGACATTCATCATCTCCTTTGTTCGTGAAGGTATGACTCCACTTGAAAAAACACTGGGCCAAATGTTGTTGTTTTTTATGGAGAATCTCTATCTGGCAGCAGCCTAAATGTTGATTTCTCCTCAGATTCCTCCACTGCTCCTCCTCTCAGGAAGTCTGGGCCCACACTTTTCAGATTACATTAAATCACTATCGCTCTCTCTTCAGGGTCGTATATGTACCATCTGAGGGTGTATGTCTATCAGGCCAGGAATCTCATCGCCATGGACAGGGACAGCTTCTCAGGTGAGGAACATCATAAAATGTAGATAAATGGATAGCTCACTTTTTTTCAACTTACCAAGTGGGTTGTTACATCCAAACCATTTGTTTGTTAGCTAGTTATTGAGCACCGTCCACAATCTCCTGGCTAGCACTTTTGAAACATCTAAGCAATACTAGTGGGAACAGACTGGGTTGTTTCCACTGGCCTTGCATGGGGAAAGAGAGAGGTGGAGGTGGAAGCGTAACCCGATCCTCACAGTAGCTGTAATTCAACCACTAGCTGATTAAATCAGTTTTATCAATACAATGACTGTGCTCTGGTCTCCTGCTTCAGATCCCTACGCCCATGTGTCCTTCCTCCATGTGAGTAAGACCACGGAGGTCATCAGGGCCACTCTGAACCCCACCTGGGACCAGACCCTCATCTTTAATGACATCGAGATCTATGGAGACCCCCAGACCATTGCACACAACCCCCCCAACGTGGTGCTGGAGCTCTATGACAGTGACCAGGTGGTATGTACCCTATCCTACCCTACCAGTTGTAGTGTATTAGTGACACTTAGTGGTGCAATACCAGCCGAGCACTGTACATACATGTGATACACTTATGTACATGTATGTGGTCAATGTGTGTAACCACCACCAAGTACATTTCAATGAATCCTGTGAGTCCGAGTCAGGTCAATATATTACACCCGTCAATTTCCATCCACTGCCTGCTCACCTGGACTTATTCACCTGTGCCCTGATAAGTCACATCCAGCCCTGTCTATTTCAACAGTGTCATATTGTAAGTTCAAGAAAATTTCGGTACCATTGTTTTTGACTAGTGCAAGCAGTTGATACTTGTCTAGCTATCTGTTATTCTTATTTGTTTAAGCGTGTATGTTGGAAGCATCTAGGATGAGTGCACTGTCCTTGAGACAAAAAAATAACAAAATAACTGTTGTTTGTGTTTTTCTTTACTGTTACTCTTGTACTATTAGCTAGTCATTTTTTAAGGTTTTACTTGAAATTATCTGGATATGTGGTTGTTTTGCCTACTTTAGTTGAATGCACTGATTGCAAGTTGCTCTGAAAAAGAGTGTCTGCTAAATGTACTAAAATGTAAATGTAGATGCTACATATCCCTGTGCTGTGTCCGACTCACAGGGTAAAGACGAGGCCATGGGTCGCTGTATGTGTCCCCCTGTGGTGAAGCTGAACCTCGGCACGGTGGTCTCCCCCAAACTGCTGTGGTTCCCCGTCACCAAGAAAGGCCGCAACGCAGGAGAGATGCTGGTGGCTGCCGAACTATTGCTGAAAGAGAAGGTAAAGTACTACCCAGCTAGCACATAATGTTCTGAGAACCGTATGTTTCTTAGAGCTTGGTGAAAGCTTTGTGGTCCTATGGTTATTTTGCATACAACCTTCCCGCAACTTTCTGGGAATGGTGCAGGATAGTTACTTGGCTTTGGAACATTCTCAGCACATTTGAGGAACCTGACAAAAAACGTTATTTTCTTGGTATTTCATTACTTTAACAGAACATTTCCTAAAAGTTCAAAGATGGTTACATTCAATTAAAATGCTGGTAATGTTCTAGGAACATTCTCCAATTTGTTTGACATTGGGAATGTTCTCAAATTGTTCCGAGAACGTTAAGAAACAACATTCTTCTGTGGGAATTTCAGTACTTCAGAATAACTTTTCCTACAGGTTTCCTCATGGTTCTATTTAAAGTTATGTTCTCAAATTGTTCCGAGAACGTTAAGAAAACTTATTTTGTAACGTGCACATAACGTTTTTAGAATGTATGTTAAAAACATATACATTCTGTTCTTCTCAGCATCAACAAAACTCTCTCTATCCTCTGTCTTGTTAAGTGTGTTAAGGTTTGTTGGCTGCGCCCACTAATTGGCCACACCTGCTCTTAATGAGTACTTGTTTCCTTTGAAATGGGGTCTGTTTGAATAGACTAAAATTAACAGCTTTGTATGAGTTTAAAAAAAATATGGCATGCTAGCTCCAACCTGGTGGTGCAGTGAGCTAATTCCATGGATAGACAACAGAAGCTCATAGGTTTGCATCTCACTGACGCTGTGCCACAATAAAAAATAAATGTGTTTGCATGATTAATGCCTAAGCAAATTCATGTTCATGTGTCCTGTCTGTGCTTGGAGTTCAAAACAGTTAACCCAAACTAAGCTAGCAGTTTTATTAAAAGTCTCAGAACGTTATTTAATTGTCTTCAAATAACCTAGAATTTCTATTCTCTGAAAGTTTAGAAAACCTGCCAGAGAAACGTTCAGAGAACCATAATAAAACAAATATGCTAGCTAGGTAGTGCCCCGTGTTGCAGTGTTTTTAAGGTGAAAGTAGCTCCTAACCACAGATCTAGGATCAGATTGCTCTACACCTAACCTCAAGCGCCAGGTGGGTGGAAAATATCTGACTGTGTGTCAGTGGTTGGTGCAACTTCCACCAACTCCAGTCCAGGTCGAGTTACTGTAGAGCACTTTTTGTGAACATCACGATATAAAATACTTTTAATTGATTGATTGATGTGTATTACTTTTAGGCCAATGAGAGTGACTTGCCCCTGGTGCCCCCCAGACGAGGAGCCACACTCTACATGGTTCCCCAGGGAATCAGGCCTGTCGTACAGCTTACCGCCATCGAGGTGAGGCCTCAGGCAGTCTGCAACACCATCAAACACACACTCACATACACGCTTGTGCATGCATGAACTCACACAACACACACACACACGCAAACACACATTCACACACATGAAGACACATACACATTCTCCTCTGTGTTTCTCTTTCTCACGTGTGTGTGTGTGTGTGTGTGTGTTGTGTCCTAGATCTTAGCCTGGGGTCTGAGGAACATGAAGACCTACCAGTTGGCCACAGTCACCTCTCCCAGTCTCATGGTGGAGTGTGGGGGGGAGGTCGTCCAGACTGCCGTCATCAAGAACATCAAGAAGAACCCCAACTTCCCCGGATCTGTCCTCTTCTTTAAAGTGGTACTGCAACTTCCCTTCAAACTCAGTGTACTGTATAACAGTTCTCTCTATGAGATATACTATTAATATCAGGGACTGGAAAGAAAAGACAAATGCTCTCGACGTAAACAAAGTGACTGAATGAACGTGACATTAATGTACTATATTTGAGTGGTATTTACCTGTATTTTCACTGTACACCATAAAATGGATGCGTACTGTAGATTTGTATCCAAGGTGATACTTAACTTGTTTAGTTTCAGATATGTTTGTGTTTGACATTGACAATGACCATAGGAGCTGGCAAGACCAATCAAATAGATCTGGGACTTGGCTAATCCTTAAAGCTAAAATCCACGAAAGGCGTCACTGGTCGCACCGCAGGTTGACTTTTACTGTCCTGGAGGCAGAACTGAGCAATTTCCCTTTAGATAGGAAAGGGAAAGGGGGATACCTAGTCAGTTGTACAATTTAATGCATTCAACTGAAATGTGTCTTCCGCATTTAATCCAAACCCTCTGAATCAGAGAGGTGCGGAGGGCAGCCTTAATTGACATCCACGTCTTCGGCGCTCGGGGAACAGTGGATTAACTGCCTTGCTCACGGGCAGAATGACAGATTTTTACCTTGTCAGCTCGGGGATTCGATCCAGCAACCTTTTGGCAAGTTGCAACGTCAAAATTTGCGAAGGAGATGAGCATCCATCATCATGGTAAAAAAATAAATAATTCTAGTACGTACTCTGATGTTCTATCATTCCTGCAATGATGTCAGAACCAAATAAACAGCATTCGTTGTTTGAAATAACGTCTTTGTTGTAATATCTGAAACGGACGTGGAAGTATCAGCACTACAGATTCCAGCTTTAAGGACCCCAATTATTGATGCATTTTACATCCCAATAAATAATTACTTAGGTTGAAATGTTTGACAACCATTAAGATAAACCAGTTTAAATGTCTCTGCATTAAATAAGCTGATTGATATTATGCTTTCTGTTGAATTGATTGTCTTCGATTTGATCCTACAGTTTATGAACTAATTGTAAGTCGCTAAGAGCGTCTGTTAAATGTCTAATATGTATAATGTAGTTTCTGTATCACTGGTAACACTGTGAGTTGTCTGAGCCAGGTTAACCCTACCCACCCCCTCCCCCCAGCTCCTACCCAAAGAGGAGATGTACACCCCTCCCATCGTTCTGAAGGTGATGGACCACCGGCCGTTCGGCAGGAAGCCCATTGTGGGCCAGTGTACCCTCTCCCTGGAGGAGTTCCGCTGTGACCCTTACGTCACCAATGCTGAGGTGGCCATGTCTTCCAAAGGTACACACATACAAACAGAACCACGTATGCACGCACGCAAATACGCATGAACGTATGCACGAATGCGCACACAGATACACACACACACACACCCACATGCAACATTGCTGAAGTGCTGGACCCCCCTCATCTATTTACTACCCCCCCTTCTTTTCTGTTGTGTATTGTTGTATTAGTGGCCATGATGGCAGCAACTCAAGGAGACATCATCATTAACATGGAGGATAGCCCCATCCTTAATACTGAGGTAGCTACTGTAAAACTCATAAAGGACTTTACAGTATGAGCTTGTCTTAGTGTTGTGTTGTTATATCAGAAATGTACCAGCACTGTAGCCTGGGTGTCAGGCTGTTTCTGCTGTATTGTAAAAATAGCTTGGCATGACAATGAGTGACAGAGTTGACAAGATGGTACAAACAGATCTGGGATCAGGCTAGCAAAAATGTGTGGTGTTGTTACACATTCTGATGTTTTTATTCTGTTTTTTTTTTCTTAGCTCCACAAAGAGAAGGTGAGATTTTTCCTTTCTTTTATGAATACATATTATCAAGGATGGAAAGAATCAAGGATTTGATGGCTTGTACACTTCTGACAGAGTCAAAGTGTGCTGTTATTGAGGCTTATTTGAGTCTGCCTGTTTTGCAGGAGGAGGAGGCAGTTGACTGGTGGAGTAAGTTCTATGCATCTGTGGGAGAGCACGAGAAGTGTGGGCCGTACCTCAAAAAAGGATATGACACCCTAAAGGTACAGTAAGAACGTTCTACCACTTCTGTGTCCATGACTGAATGGTTTGAGTTTACCTGGGTTTTTTTTTATCTCTTTTGTCTTACAATGGTCACAAGGACTGTTCATAGGACTTTTCCCATCAATATTTAACACCCACCTGGGTTTTACACGACAACCAGTATAATGGTGATGCTGTGAGAAATGTGTGTTTTCTTATATGCATGATGGTGTGAATTGTGTGTATCGTCTCAGGTGTATCAGGGTTGTACATACAGTCAGGTCCCAAATTATTGGCACCCTTGATAAAGATGAGCAATAAAGACTGTATAAAATTCATAATACAAATACTGAGCTATATTGTGTATGCTCAAAGAAAATGGTAAATTATATTATTTTATA
This sequence comes from Salmo trutta, assembly GCF_901001165.1. NCBI lineage: Eukaryota > Metazoa > Chordata > Actinopteri > Salmoniformes > Salmonidae > Salmo > Salmo trutta. The sequence continues at coordinate 15,350,627 of NC_042988.1, forward strand.
TTAATTTAATTGTTCAGAGAAAGAGATTTTGTTAATAGACGTTAGACCATTCCGCCATACAGAATATTTCCAGATCCTTGATATCCTTCGCTTATGGACTGCCCTCTTCAATTCAAACAACAGGTTTTCAATGGCGTTCAAATCTGGAGACTGAGATGGCCATTGCAAAATGTTGATTTTTGTGGTCAATTAACCATTTCTTTGTGGATTTTGATGTGTGCTTGGGTTATTGTCTTGCTAGAAGATTTGTTTGAAGCCAAATTTCACCCTCCTGGGAGAGGAAACCAGGTTTTTGGCTAAAATGTTCAGGTACTTGGTAAAGTTCATGATGCCGTTGATCTTAACAAGGGTCCCAGGACCAGTGGAAGCAAAATAGCCTCATAACATCAAAGATCCACCACCATATTTTACAGTAGCTATAAGGTTCTTTTCTGCGTATGCATCCTTCTTTTGACGCCAAATCCACCACTGGTGTACATGGCCAAAGAGCTTTATTTTCATGTCATCTGACCACAGCACAGCCTGGATTTTGCTAAAAGGCATTGGCACTTGGATTGGAACTGGTGCTATGGTCAGATGACATAAAAATAGAGCTCTTTGGCCACAAAATCATCATCTTGCAATGGCCATCTCAGTCTCTGGACTTGAACCCATTGAAAACCTGTGGTTTGACATGAAGAGGGCAGTCCATAAGCGTAGAGGAAGGATATCAAGGATCTGGAAAGATTCTGTTTGGAGGAATGGTCTAAGATCTATCCCAATATGTTCTCCAATGTTATAAAACATTTTAGAAAAAAAGTGTCAGTTATCCTTGCAAGGGGAGGGTGCTGGAGTATTGAAAACGGGTGCCAATAATAATCTTTTTTAGATTTTTTGTTATTACTTGTTTAACAAAGTCTCTTTCCCTGAGCAATTGTATTAGAATAAATAACAATATAGCTCAGTGTTTGTATTATTTATTTTATACTGTCTTTTTTGGTCATCTTTATTGAGGGAGCCAATCATTTTGATGTGTGTGTTTCTGTGTCTCTGTGTGTGTCTTAAGGTGTTTCAGGTTGTGTGATGTGTGTTTGTCATCAACATATTAAGGTATGTGTCCTCATGTGTATAACAGTGTGATGTGTGTGTTTTCCCAGGTATATGAAGGGGAGCTGGAGGAGGTCCCAGATTTCCGAGGGCTGACAGATTTCTGTAAAACGTTCCGACTGCAGCGGGGGAAGACTGAGGATGAGGACGACGACCCTTCAGTGGTCGGAGAGTTCAAGGTGATCACATACCTCTTTTTCTTTCAGGAATGTATGATCCTTCATGTGTACATGTCATCCTGTTAAGATATATTTTCAAGGGAGTTCTGTCCAGAGCCTGTTTTCAATAACAAGGAGACATGGACTGGGGGCCTTTTAAAGCCCTGCACATACAGCTAGCTGGTGGGGGGGAAAACAACATTACGTAGAACCAATGATAAAATGTCCTTATTTTCTCCACTTTATATGTGAACCCAGTCTAAGTATTGACACATAGCCTGACTTTTGACCCCTGACCCTGCTGGTGTCTCCTGTCCTGTAGGGCTCGTTCCGGGTGTACCCCCTATCTGATGACCCAGAGATGCCAGCCCCGCCACGCCAGTTCAGAGAGCTGCCTGAGAGCGGGTTGCAGGAGTGCCTGGTCAGGATCTATGTGGTGCGATGCATGGACCTGCAGCCTAAAGACAACAACGGCATGGTGAGTGGACGCCAAACACAGTCTAACAGACTCTACACACTGAGAACACTTCCAACGCGATCCTGGATCAGGCGTATGTCAAAAGCTGGATTAATTTCAACTTTCAGCTGAGCATTTTTGCAGTGCATTTACATAAGTCTGCCCATCCCCTCACCAACCAACAGTTCTCATTAAAATACATGACTTATATAGCCGTTTCCCACGCTAACACATACCATATTTTAACAATTGTGTTTGTTTTTGCTTTTTAGTGTGACCCTTACATCAAGATCTCTTTGGGGAAGAAAACAAAAGATGACAGGGATGACTACAAACCAAACACCCTCAATCCAGAGTTTGGCAGGTTAATTTTTTAAATTTTTTATTTAACCTTTATTTAACTAGGCTAGTCAGTTAAGAACAAATTATTATTTTACAATGACGGCCTACAGTAGTAGTTTTAACTAAAACCTTCACTTACAGAAAACTGTCAAAATGCCACTGAAACTGTTGAATTAAATAATTAATTAATTAATGGATGAATGGATGGATGGATGAGTTATTTTGAAATGTATAAAGTTGTTTCAGCCAAGTGAAATCAACAATGCACACATAAGTGCATCTGACCAAGTTAACCTCATCTCTTCCTCCTGTGTCAGGATGTTTGAGCTGTCCTGTTTCCTCCCTCAAGACAAAGACCTGAAGATAGCCGTGTATGACTATGACTTGCTCAGCCGAGATGAGAAAGTGGGAGAGACGGTCATTGACCTGGAGAACAGACTCCTCTCTCGCTTCGGCGCCTACTGCGGCCTGCCGCAGTCCTACTGCATGTGAGTGTGTATGTGCATGTGTCCATGTGTCTATCTGTAACGCCCAACGCAGTAGATGAGAAGCAGGTACAGGGAGTGAACCATTTAATACCGATGTAATGGAACAAGAACAGCGTCTGGCCATAAACACGACACGACAGACAATGCTACTACAGGGAACAACACAGAGGAGCAGACATACACTACTGTTAAAAAGTTTGGGGTCGCTTAGAAATGTCCTTTTTTTTAAAGAAAAGCTAATTTTTTGACAATTAAAATAACATCAAATTGATCAGAAATACAGTGTAGACATTGTTAATGTTGTAAATTAATATTGTAGCTGCAAACGGCAGATTTTTAAAGGAATATCTACATAGGCGTACAGAGGCCCATTATCAGCAACCATCACTCCTGTGTTCCAATGGCACGTTGTGTTAGCTAATCTAAGTTTATAATTTTAAAAGGCTAATTGATCAATTATGCAATTAATTGATCAATTTTGCAATTATGGTAGCACAGCTGAAAACTGTTGTGCTGATTATAGCAGCAATAAAACTGGCCTTCTTTAGACTAGTTGAGTATCTGGAGCAGCAGCATTTGTGGGTTCGATTACAGGCTCAACATGGCCAGAAACAAAACTTTTTTCTGAAACTCGTCAGTCTATTCTTGTTTTGAGAAATGAAGTTTATTCCATGCGAGAAATTGCCAAGAAACTGAAGATCTCGTACAATGCTGTGTACTACTCCCTTCACAGAACAAACTGGCTCTAACCAGAATAGAAAGAGGAGTGGGAGGCCAAGAGGACAAGTACATTAGAGTGTCTAGTTGGCAGCTTCATTAAATAGTACTCGCAAAACACCAGTCTCAACGTCAACAGTGAAGAGGTGACTCCGGGATGCTGGCCTTCTAGGCTGAGTTCCTCTGTCCAGTGTCTTGTTCTTTTGCCCATCTTAATCTTTTCTTTTTGTTGGCCAGTCTGAGATATGGCTTTTTCTTTGCAACTCTGCCTAGAAGGCCAGCATCCCGGAGTCGCCTCTTCACTGTTGATGTTGAGACTGGTGTTTTGCGGGTACTATTTCATGAAGCTGCCAGTTGAGGACTTTTGAGGCTTTATTTAACCAGGTAGGCCAGTTGAGAACAAGTTCTCATTTACAACTATGACCTGGCCAAGATAAACCAAAGCAGTGCGACAAAAACAACAACACAGAGTTACACATGAACAAACGTACAGTCAATAACACAATAGAAAAATATGTACAGTGTGTGCAAATGTAGAAGACTAGGGAGGTAAGGCAATAAATAGGCCATAGTGGCAAAATAATTACAATTTAGCATTAACACTGGCGTGATAGATGTGCAGATGTTGATGTGCAAGTAGAGATACTGGGGTGCAAAAGAGCAAGAGGATAAATAACAATATGGGGACGAGGTAGTTGGGTGTGCTATTTACAGATTGGCTGTGTACAGGTACAGAGATTGATAAGCTGCTCTGACAGCTGATGCTTAAAGTTAGAGAGGGAGATACAAGACTCCAGCTTCAGTGATTTTTGCAATTCGTTCCAGTCATTGGCAGCAGAGAACTGGAAGGAAAGGCAGCCAAAGAAAGTGTTGGCTTTGGGGATGACCAGTGAAATATACCTGCTGGTGTGTGTGCTAAGGGTGGGTGTTGCTATGGTGATCAGTGACCTGAGGTAAGGTGGGGCTTTACCTAGCATAGACTTATAGATGACCTGGAGCCAGTTGGTTTGGCGCTGAATATGTAGTGAGGGCCAGCCAACGAGAGCATACAGGTCGCAGTGGTGGGTAGTATATGGGGCTTTGGTGACAAAATGGATGGCACTGTGATAGACTACATCCAGTTTGCTGAGAAGTGTTGTAGGCTATTTTGTAAATGACATCGCCGAAGTCAAGGATCGGTAGGATAGTCAGTTTTACGAGGGTATGTTTGGCAGCATGAGTGAAGGAGGCTTTGTTGCGAAATAGGAAGCCGATTCTAGATTTAATTTTGGATTGGAGATGCTTAATGTGAGTCTGGAAGGAGAGATTACAGTCTAACCAGACACCTAGGTATTTGTAGTTGTCCACATATTCTAAGTAAAAACCGTCCAGAGTAGTGATGCTACTCGGGCAGGCGGGTGCGTGCAGTGATCGGTTGAAGAGCTTGCACTTAGTTTTACTTGCATTTAAAAGAAGTTGGAGGCCTCGGAAGGAGTGTTGTATGGCATTGAAGCTCGTTTGGAGGTTTGTTCGCACAGTATCCAAAGGGCCAGATGTATACAGAATGGTGTCATCTGCGTTGAGGTGGATCAGAGAATCACCAGCAGCAAGAGCAACATCATTGATTTATACAGAGAAAAGAGTCGGCCCGAGAATTGAACCCTGTGGCACCCCCATAGAGACTGCCAGAGGTCCAGACAACAGGCCCTCCGATTTGACACACTGAACTCTATCTGAGAAGTAGTTGGTGAACCAGGCGAGGCAGTCATTTGAGAAGCCAAGACTATTGAGTCTGCCAATAAGAATGCAGTGACTGACAGAGTCAAAAGCCTTGGCCAGGTCGATGAAGACAGTCTTATCGATGGCGGTTATGATATCGTTTAGGACCTTGAGCGTGGCTGAGGTGCACCCATGACCAGCTCGGAAACCAGGTTGCATAGTGGAGAAGGTATGGTGGGATTTGAAATGGTCGGTGATCTGTTTGTTAACTTGGCTTTCGAAGATTTTAGAAAGGCAGGGCAGGATGGATATAGTTCTATAACAGTTTGTGTCTAGAGTGTCTCCCCTTTTGAGGAGGGGGATGACAGCGGCAGCTTTCCAATCTTTGGGGATCTCAGACGATACGAAAGAGAGGTTGAATAGGCTAGGGGTTGCAACAATTTCGGTGGATAATTTCAGGAAGAGAGGGTCCAGATTGTCTAACCCAGCTTATTTTTAGGGATCCATATTTTGCAGCTCTTTCAGAACATCAGCTGTCTGGATTTGGGTGAAGAAGAAGCGGGGGGGGGGGGGGGGGCTTGGGCAAGTTGCTGCAGGGGGTGCTGAGATGTTGGCTGGGGTAGGGGTAGTCAGGAGGAAAGCGTGGCCAGCCATAGAAAAATAATGATTGAAATGATCGATTATCGTAGATTTATCGGTGGTGACAATGTTTCCTATCCTCAGTGCAGTGGGCAGCTGGGAGGAGGTGCTTTTATTCTCCATGGACTTTACAGTGTCCCAAAACATTTTGGAATTAGTGCTACAGGATGCAAATTTCTGTTTGAAAAAGCTATCCTTAGCTTTCCGAACTGACTGTGTATATTGGTTCCTGACTTCCCTGAAAAGTTGCATATCGCGGGGGCTATTCGATGCTAATGCAGAACGCCACAGGATGTTTTTGTGCTGGTCTGGGGTGAACCACAGGCTATATCTGTTCAAGTGTCTACATTTTTTGAATGGGGCATGCTTATTTAAGACGGTGAGGAAAGCACTTTTAAAGAGCAACCAGGCATCCTCTACTGACGGGATGAGGTCAATATCCTTCCATGATACCTGGGCCAGGTCGATTAGGAAGGCCTGCTCTCTGAAGTGTTTTAGGAAGCTTTTGACAGTGATGAGGGGTGGTCGTTTGACCGCGGACCCATTATGCACGCAGGCAATGAGGCAATGATTTCTGAGATCCTGGTTGAAGACAGCAGAGGTGTATTTAGAGGGCAAGTTGGTCAGGATGATATCTAAGAGGGTGCCCATGGTTATGGATTTAGGGTTGTACCTGCTAGGTTCCTTGATAATTTGTGTGAGATTGAGGGCATCTAGCTTAGATTGTAGGACGGCCGGGGTGTTAAGCATGTCCCAGTTTAGGTCACCTAACAGTACGAACTCTGAAGATAGATGGGGGGCAATCAATTCACATATGGTGTCCAGGGCACAGCTGGGGGCTGAAGGGGGTCTCTAACAAGCAGCAACGGTGAGAGAATTGTAGATCTTTGCAGTAGATTGCAACTCCGCCCCCTTTGGCAGTTCTATTTTGTCTGAAAATGTTATAGTTAGGGATGGAAATGTCAGTATTTTGGGAGGCCTTCCTAAGCCAGGATTCAGACACGGCTAGCACATCCAGGTTGGCGGAGTGTGCTAAAGCAGTGAATAAAACAAACTTAGGGAGGAGGCTTCTAATGTTAACATGCATGAAACCAAGGCTTTTATGGTTACAGAAGTCAACAAATGAGAGCGCCTGGGGAATGGGAGTGGAGCTAAGGGCTGCATGGCCTGGGTTAACCTTTACATCACCAGAGGATCAGAGGAGGAGTAGGATAAGGGTACGGCTAGCAGGCCAGGGCTAGCAGGCTAGTAGATGGGCCTTCGGGGGACGTCGCAACGGAAGAGCCTGTTGAAACCCCCTCGGACGGTTATGTCGACAGACCATTCGTGATGGATCGGCGAGGCTCTGTGTCGACAGTAAAAAGGTCCAGGCCAATTGGCAAAATAGGCATTGTAGCCCAAGAATTGGCTGATGGACCTCTACAGCTAGCAGGGAGATGGGCCTAGCTCGAGGATAGCTCCAGGCTAACTGGTGCTTGCTTCGGGACAGAGACGTTAGCCAGGAGTAGCCACTCGGATAACAGCTAGCTAGCTGCGATGATCCGGTGTAAAGGTTCAGAGCATGCGGTAGGTATCTGGAGATGAGGTAGAGAAAAAGCAGTCAGATATGCTCTGGGTTGATATCGCGCTGTGCAGACTGTTTCTCAAACTAGACACTCTAATGTACTTGTCCTCTTGCTCAGTTGTGCACCGGTGCCTCCCACTCCTCTTTCTATTCTGGTTAGGGCCAGTTTGCACTGTTCTGTAGAGGGAGTAGTACACAGCATTGTACGATATCTTCAGTTTCTTGGCAATTTCTCGCATGGAATAGCCTTCATTTCTCAGAACAAGAATAGACTGACGAGTTTCAGAAAAAAGTGATTTGTTTCTGGCCATTTTGAGCCTGTAATCGAACCCACAAATGCTGCTGCTCCAGATACTCAACTAGTCTAAAGAAGGCCAGTTTTATTGCTTCTATAATCAGCACAACAGTTCTCAGCTGTGCTAACATAATTGCAGAAGGGTTTTCTAATGATCAATTAGCCTTTTAAAATGATAGCCTTGGATTAGCTAACACAACATGCCATTGGAACACAGGAGTGATGGTTGCTGATAATGGGCCTCTGTACGCCTATGTAGATATTCCATTAAAAGCTACAATAGTAATTTACAACATTAACAATATCTACACTGTTATGCTCATTGTTGGAATGAGACCAAGGTGTGGTAGGCGTACATTTTACTTTTATTAAAAATGACACCGGGAAAAAACAACAAAATACAAAAAAATTAACGTAAAGCTATATGCAGGGCAGAAAGCAACTACACACAAACAAGATCCCATAATCTAAGGTGGGAAAAAGGGCTGCCTAAGTATTATCCCCAATCAGAGACAACGACAAACAGCTGCCTCTGATTGGGAACCATACTAGGCCAACAAAGAAATATAAACATAGATTTCCCACCCTAGTCACACCCTGACCTAACCAAATAGAGAATAAAAGGGACCTCTAAGGTCAGGGCGTGACATACACTGTATTTCTGATCATTTGATGTTATTTTAATAGACCAAAAAATTGCTTTTCTTTCAAAAACAAGGACATTTCTAAGTGACTCCAAACTTTTGAACGGTAGTGTATATGCAGGGGGAATCAACAAAGTGAGGTAGTCCAGGTGAGCCCAATGACCGCAGCTGCGCGTAAGGATGGTAACAGTTGCGTATGATGACGGGTAGCCTGACGCCCTCGAGCGCCAGGGAGCGGGAGCAGGCGTGACACTGTCTGTCTGTCTGTCTGTACGACTGTCTATACAGTCTATACAGGTCTCTCAGTCCAACTTTCCCACTGTGTCTCTGATCTGTTGAATTTATGATTCATGCCTTTTAATTGCCTGTAGTTGCCCAGTTCAGCTCAACTTTTATTCTGGCATAATCCAGCCACCACTAGAGAATGCTATTGTATTGTATGTTATAATAATTATATAACATTACAAAACAGCTCAGGGACCAACCAGTGGAGGGATCAGCTGAAGCCCTCCCAGATCCTGGAGAACCTGGCCAGACTGAGAGGGATCCCTTCACCCCGCACCTCTGCTGACGGCAGCACTCTCTCCTTCGGGGGGAGAGACTACAGCCTGCTGGACTTTGGTACAGAAAACCACTAAGTAGCAAACCAAACGTTGTTAGCTAGGCAAGAGTTGTGTTAATAACTTGAGGGATGTGTAAATCACTTTAGACCTCCTTGTAAACCATCCATTTCAATGGGAGATTTGCCCAAGAAGTTAGTATTCAACCATCTGAGGTACATTCAGTTCTATTAGGGGAGTTCCACAGATAAAGCAGAAAGAATATTACTTTTTTTTAAAATACATGTGGCATTTGGCATTTTACTTCAACCACAACATAGTGAATGTGTTAGTCATCTGAACGTCAACCCAAACTTCTGTCTCCTGACTGAGTTGTGTGTCCTGTCGCTAGAGGCCAATAGAGTCATCCACCAGCACCTGGGTCCAGCCAGGGAGAGGATGGCCCTGCATGTCCTCAGTAAACAGGGTCTGGTACCAGAGCATGTGGAAACCAGGACTCTCTATAGTACTTATCAACCTACACTGTCCCAGGTTAGTCCCTTATTCCCTTTTTCCTGATAACACTTTCTAATAGCCTTCATTGTAAGCCATTGTAAATGTTTATAAGTGCTTCATAAAGTTTATAAGCATGTAAAAAAAATGCATTTAGAAATAATGAAATGCTTATAGTTTATTAGAGTTATTATAAAGTGTTTCCTTATTGCCCTCATGAAACGTCCAAACATTGTACTGCATTATCAGGCCACATTATCCAAGAAAAAAAGAAGAAATGTCTACATGAGGTGTTTGTTTGTTGTGTGACAACATGACATTGTCTAGAGCAGTGCTTCTCTAACCTCTCCTCGGGGACCCCCGGGCGTTTCACCGTTTTGTTGTAGCTCTGAACTAGCACACCTGATTCAAGTAGTAAGGGCTTGATGTTGATGTTGAGTTGACAAGTTGAATCAGCTATGCTAGCTCTGGGCGGTCCACAAGGAGAGATTTGAGAAAGACTGGTCTAGGGAATACTTACCAATTCTATTGGCTCTCACTCTCTCCATCGTTAGGGAAAGATTCAGATGTGGGTGGACATCTTCCCCAAGAGCCTGGGTTTACTGGGACCTCCCTGCCACATTACTCCACGCCAAGCCAAGAAGTGAGGGCCTTTATTACATTCATTAAAAAATAAACAACCTGCACAGTCAAAATCATATTTTTCATCATATTTGATGATATTTGGATGAAACCAGATCAAAGTAGGATGACCAAAGTATGACAAATGACTGGTGGTGGTACATTGATGAAGTTTGATCATACACTTACTGGCTTCCTCCTCTGTGTTAAAAACTTGAACTCAGGAGGCAGGGTTAATTGAGGCTTTATGTGACATCACATACATTTTTATTCACCTCCTTTTAATACACCAATGGTAACATCTTATTCTGTTACCTAATTTAAATAAGTACCACCTTGTAACCATCATTGCGGAGGGGAGCGGTTTACATAGCTAGCTAGTTAGTCAATTGGTGCCAAGATTTGACTGCAGGGTGTCAGCAAATATAATTACTGTTTTCCCCTATTCATCTATAGCAAAGTTACTTATAGGTTTCCTCTTTCATTTGTGTCTGGTGTTAGCTAGTTAATGGCTAGCTAGGTCATCAGCCAGCATGGGAAAAAAAGGGGGAAGGGTCGTTCAAAACTCCTACACAGTTGTCATGTCAACACATCTGTCAGTGCTGCTGCGAACTGCAACAGAAGAGACATGCCAAATAGGAGATAACAGAGGTTAGACCAAGTCATTGTTTTACAAGTCACAAGTAAGTCTCAAGTCTTAGCTCTCAAGTCCCAAGTCAAGTCCCAAGTAAAGACAGGCAATTCCGAGTCAAGTCTCAAGTCAAGACCGACAAGTCTCAAGTCTTAAACTTTGAGTTTCGAGTTCTAAACAAGTCATAATGTGCTCTTCGCCAAATGTAATACCATTTCATATTTTTAACAAGAGTAATAGTTAGTATGTTACATTTACGCATATCATGAATGCTTTTAAAAATATATATATTTATTACTTTCCAAATAAACTTTGTTTTCATAGAAATACATGGGTAGCCATGAGAAAGATCCCCCACCCCATAGCGATCGACTATCGAGGATCTATGGGGCGCAATAATGAGCTACAGCCTTCCCTGTAGCTCAGTTGGTAGAGCATGGTGTTTGCAACACCAGGGTTGTGGGTTCGATTCCCAAGGGGGGCCAGCACAGGAAAAAAAAAAAAAAAAGTATGAAATGTATGCATTCACTACTGTAAGTCGCTCTGGATAAGAGCGTCTGCTAAATGACTAAAATGTAAAAAATGTAAATGTATAAGGCGATGTAGGCTTGTAAACAATCGCCTAACCTCAACACATACACAGACACATCCTCACTATGTGTGGTTACAGTAGGCTAACGTATGTCAATGGTTTTAGGAACAGCAGTAACACCAGGCAGGGTTTAGGCTACGAACTGCCTAGCCAGTTGTAGCTCAATCTTGGGTGCAATGATCACGTTCCCACACTGACTGACTGTGTGGAGGCTCATTGATTTAGCGTTACGTTAACCTACATGATACACTAGCAAAGTTATAAATTATATAGCTGTCGGCTATATTAGCCACTACTTACCCTTCTTTGTGCAGCTTCAAATGTCGAACAATTTTGGAAGTTGTTGCGTCTCCGTCTGTAATTTTCTTCCTGCATGTTTTGGAAGTTGCAATTCGTTTTTTGTTGATACAGCGTAGTCTTTATATCTGAAAATAATAATTTGGGGTATCATCTTTCCAAGGGCTTCATCTGAATTCACCCGCCGACGTTCCTCTGCACTGCCACACACAACTTTTTCTCAGCTGGCACAATTTGATTGGCTGCTGTCCGATTCAAACTGTAATCCTTTAAATGAAGAGTTGATGCGCTGCACACATTTTTATTATAGCATAATTTGTAATAGTTGGGCTTGGGGAGGGTATCAAGTCTGGTCGAGTCAAAATGCTCAAGTCCAAGTTAAGTTACGAGTCATTGGTGTTAAAGTCAAAGTTGAGTTGCAAGTCATCATATTTGTGACTCGAGTCCACACCTAATAATTGATAGTCATGGTTTATGAACATGGTCTCGCAGTCAAGGTGCCTTCGGAAAGTATTCAGACCCTTTGCTTTTTCCACATTTTGTTACATTACAGCCTTGTTCTAAAATTGATTAAAAAAAAATATTTCCTTAGCAATCTACACACAATACCCCATAATGACAAAGTGAAAACAGGTATTAAATTTTTTGGGCAAATGTATTACAAATTTAAAAAACAGAAATACCTTATTTACGTAAGTATTCTGACCATTTGCTATGAGACTTGAAATTGAGCTCAGTTGCATCCTGTTTCCATTGATCATCCAGATTTGGAGTCCACCTGTGGTAACTTCAAATGATTGGATATGATTTGGAAAGGCCCACACCTGTCTATATAAAGGTCCTACAGTTGACAGTGCATGTCAGAGCAAAAACCAAGCCTTGAGGTCCAAGGAATTGTCCATTGAGCTCCAAGACAGGACTGTGTCGAGGCACAGATCTGGGGAAGGGTACCAAAACATTTCTGCAACATTGAAGGTCCCTAAGAACACAGTGGAACCACCAAGACTCTTCCTAGAGCTGGCCGCCTGGCCAAACTGAGCAATCGGGGGAGAAGGGCCTTGGTCAGGGAGGTTGTCACTCTGACATAGCTCTAGCGTTCCTCTGTGGAGATTGGGGAACCTTCCAGAAGGACAACCATCTCTGCAGCACTCCACCAATTAGGCTTTTATGGTAGAGTGGCCAGCCAAAGCCAATCCTCAGTAAAAGGCGACAGCCGTTTGGGAGTTTGCCAAAATGTACCTAAAGACTCTCAGACCATGAAAAACAAGATCCCCTGTTCTGATGAAACCAAGTTTGAACTCTTTGGCCTGAATGCCAAGCGTCACGTCTGGAGGAAACCTGGAACCATCCCTACGGTGAAGCTTGGTGGTGGCAGCATCATGCTGTGGGGATGTTTTTCTGCGGCATTGACTGAGAGACAAGTCAGGATTGAGGCAAATATGAACAGAGTAAATGATGAAAACCTGTTCCAGAGCGCTCAGGACTTCAGACTGGAGCGACGGTTCACCTTCCAACAGGACAACGAGCCTAAGCACACAGCCAAGACAATGCAGGATTGGCTGAGGGACAAGTCTCTGAATGTCTTTGAGTGGCCCAGCCAGAGCCCGGATTTGAACCCGATCTAACATCTCTGGAGAGACCTGAAAATAGCTGTGCACCAATGCTCCCCATCCAACCTGACAGAGCTTGAGAGGATCTGCAGAGAAGAATGTGAGAAACTCCCCAAATACAGGTGTGCCAAGCTTGTAGCTTCATACCCAAGAAGACACAGGGCTGTAATTGCTGCCAAAGGTGCTTCAACAAAGTACTGAGTAAAGGGTCTGAATACTTATGTAAATATGATATTTCTGTTTTTTATTTGTAATAAATTAGCAAAAACTTCAACAACAACAAAAAATTGTTTGTCATTATGTGGTATTGGGGGGTATTATCAATTTTAGAATAAGGTTGTAACCTAACAAAAAGTGAAGGGGTCTGAATACTTTCCGAAGGTACTGTATATATATATATATTCTATGAGGTGTACCCAGACCTCCCCCTGTCCAGTTTCAACTGAAAGATGAACTAGATAGCTAGCTTGATTAATCAGTGCTGACAATTCCATCTTGGCTAGCTAACTCAATTATACAGGCATCATTATATATATATGCTCATTCTATATATATATATATATATATATATATATAGAGAGAGAGAGAGAGAGAGAGAGAGAGAGAGAGAGAGAGAGAGAGAGAGAGAGAGAGAGAGAGAGAGAGAGAGAGAGAGAGAGAGAGAGAGAGAGAGAGAGAGAGAGAGAGAGAGAGAGAGAGAGAGAGAGAGAGAGAGAGAGAGAGATAGATAGATAGATAGATAGATAGATAGATAGATAGATAGATAGATAGATAGATAGATAGATAGATAGATAGATGCTGTTACAATAACCAAACAGTTGGGAAAAACAAATAATTTGTGAAACCATGATGTGATGTATGACAGGATTGGATGTTGCATACAACTTCAATGCTGTTTGAGTTGCTTTGTGTATCAGCATATTTGCTTGGATGATCTCACTGCAACACTGCTCACTGTGTCCAAGTTTCTTGACATAGGTGTTTCAAAGAACTGTCAGTCAAGGTGAGCTTCCTATCCACTCCGGCTATTAGCTCTCCACCCACTCAGCCTGTCTTTTCACCATTAATGATAGTTAGACACAGGAGAACATACATTTTGGTCACTCATCAGGCTATTTTAAATGGGAATCAAGATGACTGTGCGTGAATTGTGTCAATCTCATAGACTGTCAGTTCTTGCATTCTCAGCTCTGCTTATGAATTTGGTGGTTACAGTCCCACCTCATACCTTTACATTTACCAAATAAAGTGGCAGTGTTAGGCTGTTTATTGAAATGATAGATTGAGCCTTTAAGTGTATGATATTTTTCAACAGGTACTTCATGCGGGCTATCGTCTGGAACACCACTGATGTCATACTAGATGAGACCAGCATCACCGGAGAGAATATGAGTGACATTTACGTCAAAGGGTACGGCAGAGCATGATTGTCTACTCAATGGTACAGTATTGAGTGATTGGCTACTCATACGGATCATACTGTATTGCTGATCAAGCAAGGGTAGTGAACCCTACATTTTAAGTGTGCAAAAAAGAAGTGAAAACCATGTGCACAGCTGTCCATCTACTTTAGATCTAGGTGCTGGTTCTAGCAGGAAAACCTAGGTGTCCAAAACAAATGTAAAAAAAAGACACAACCAACTTTGACTTCATAATTATGTTGAAATGTTTTCATTGCAGAGTGCATGAGAGTGTACCCCATTGCCGACTCGATCGGTGGCATACAGTAAACAGGGAATTGATAGAGAAATAATGATGTATGGTTGATCGAGTAAATAGGCGCAAGAACAGTGGTGTCAAACTCATTTTGCCTTGGAGGCCGCATTCGGTGTTCAACAAGGTCTGAAGGGACGCACTGAATATTTGTTATAATTCCTCGCCGTCAAAATTTGCAAAGAATAGTGCTTTATCCATTGTTTTGGGAATTTTTGATGCTCCCTGCTCTAGCTTTCATTTTGGTGATTATTAGCGAGCTGGAAACAGTCAAGAAACTATATGAATGTAGGTCCATTATATTTACTAGACTGTTTTGATTTGGTTTTAGTCATTTTAAAGTATATTTATTTACAGATGGATGCCTGGTATGGAACAGGACAAGCAGAAGACAGACGTCCATTACAGATCCCTGGATGGTGACGGCAACTTCAACTGGCGATTCGTCTTTGGCTTTGACTACCTGCCCGCAGAGCAATTGTGCCTCGTTTCCAGGAAGGTGCGTTTGAAGAGATTTATTGTATTATTTATTGCCTTTATTTGACTATGATAATGATATACGCCATTTAGCAGACACTTTTATCCAAAGTGACTTAGTCATGTGTGTTGTGCATACATTTTATGTATGGGTGGTACCAGGAATCAAACCCACTATTCTGGTGTTGCAAGCGCCATGCCCTACCAACTGAGCTAACACATTCTCTTTTACAGTTACGACCTAAATTGAAGCATTTTGACAAATTTAAGTCAAAGTTTGACAGTAAATAATAGTTTCAGAAACGTATATGTTGGGCAGATGTTGAGCTCCAGACTTACATCCAAATGTGTTTGTTTGGTTTGTTGTCAGGAGCATTTTTGGAATCTGGACCAAACCGAGTTTCGAACCCCCCCAAAGTTGATCGTCCAGATTTGGGACAATGACAAATTCTCACTGGATGACTACCTGGGTAAGATACATTTATTTCTGAGCTAAACTAACTGATACAAAGTGTTTCTCTTTTTCTCATCACCGGATGTCTCCAAAATTCTGACTGACTGGCTGACTGACTGGTTAACTCATTGAATGAATTGATGTTTATTGTCCATGAAGACAATAACAAGAAACATCCATCAGCATTTGAAAACCAATCTTATTTCAACCCAGGTCTGCAGTACATAACATATAACTGTGAATAGGAAATGTGGGAAGGAAACAGTGATATAAAGGGATTGCTAATGCAGTTTGTGTTGTATTTGGGACACAGGCACAGTTGAGCTGGACCTGCTTCATCTGATCCCCCCTGCCAAGACCCCTGAGAAATGCAGTCTGAAAATGTTACCAGGGGTTACAGGCTCCACACCTTCCAAACAACCACCGCCCAACTCTCTGTTCTCCCAGAAGTCTGTGCGCGGCTGGTGGCCCTGTATGATCGAGCAGGATGGGAAGCACATCCTGGGTGTAAGTCCTGTTGTAGTGAAACTGAGAGAATAAATGGCCATTTCTAAGTTAATTTTCCCATTTTGCCATGAATACAGAAAATATTGAAATTCTACACATTCTGCCATGGGACGGAGAGAATATTTTGCAGTTTTAAAGCTAATTTACTGCAGTTCTACAAATTGTTCCATGACTTATGCCATGTTCATACAATACCTGGATGAGAGCGACTAACAAAATTGTCATTTAGCAGACGTTTTTAACCAGAGCGACTTACAGGAGCTCAGCTCAAGGGCACGTCAGATTTTTCGTCTAGTCAGCTCTGGTATTTGAAACAGCGACCTTTCGGATACTGGCCCAACTCTTTTAACTGCTAGACTACCTTTTGTGCCCCCAGAATTAATGGAGGAACACTACCAAATAAATAAATAAAATTGCACCTTGTGTTTTCTACTATTTTCATTCTCAACAGTAAGTTGAGACCCTGACACCGACCTAGCATCCGCTTATGTTAATTATCGTTAGGGCCGGCCCTGTGGACAACACACACACGGACAGAACACACACACACACACCAACCTTTCCCTTTGGGAATTTACTGTAACTGCGGTATGTGGTTGTCATACCTAGCTACCTTAAGATGAATGAAAGCCTCTCTGGATAAGACTAAGATGTAAATGTAAATTAAGTTAATACAGATTTCCTCAAAATAAATTCTTATAGTTGATCAGGTGTCATTATGGATGAATTTATAAACAGAAATGCCTGCTCATAGGTGACAGTATTGCACAGTATTGATACACATAATGACGTGAAATGGATGTCTGAAGTCACAAGCTTTAGGGCTAAATGTGTTTATAGATCACATAGAAGATGGATGAGAAAGTCTGTGGAGTGTTTATGACTGTCTCTGTGTTCCCATAGGGGAAAGTGGAGATGACCCTGGAAATAGTGGAAGAGAGGGCGGTAGAAGAGAGGCCTGCTGGGAAGGGCCGGGACGAACCCAACATGAACCCCAAACTAGACTTTCCCAAGTAAGACAACATCCACAAGTCACCTTTCAACCACCTATGACAATAACATTGTAGCTTGTACATTGTACGTAGAATGTTTTAACATACAAACTACATAGCGCTATAGCATTCAGTAACAACATGGCACCCAATAAGAGTCTACATTTCAAACTGGGCTTGCCTAGACCTACCGCCTAAAGCAATGTGTTTTGTTGTTGTTTCTCTCCCCATACAGTCGCCCCAACACTTCCTTCTTCTGGTTCACCAGTCCATTCAAGACCATGAAGTTCATCATATGGCGCAGATTCAAATGGATCTTCATTGGTTTGATAGTCCTCCTGCTTGTGCTCTTGTTCCTTGGGATCCTGCTGTACTCCCTACCAGTAAGATATATGTCCTTGTAATCTATAATACGAATATATCTATGCCACTTAGAAGACACTTTCATCCATAGCAACTATAGTGAGTACATTGTGCATACATTTGTTGTGTTTGTATGTGATTCACTCATATAGTGTAAACAGGCAACATGCTTCATTCCTTTGATATGCTGAATTGCAACATAATATGGTAAAATTAAGCATAACTGCATTTATTTGATCTGATAATAGAGTGCAATATTGCAATATTTCCACTCCACGAATGCATCCTGCATATGAATATAACAGAGGATTTAACCTTACTTTAAATAAAAGTAAAAGATGTGTTTTATTAATTAAATATTTTCTCTTTCCTCTCCAGAACTACATCTCAATGAAAATTGTGAAGCCTTTCTCTTAGGAATTACTCTACAGGGCAGCTGAGTACTATACCTGTCTTCGTCCAAGGGATAAGGCAACAGAAGTCTTGACACAGGCCCTCACAAACTCTATGCAATGTATTCCTATCAGTGTTGTCTTCAGAGTTGCATGCATTATTTAAATGTTTACATTTTATCAATCAAGGCTACACTTCACTTGCATTAAATACTGTAGCTACACAGTCCTTTTAATTGTACTGTACTTGTACTGTTCTTACCTGTCTGTTTTTCCCTGAAATACAGAAAGTGAAAGGAAAGGGGATACATAGTTAGTCGCACAACTGAATGCATTCAACCGATAATGTGTCTTCTGCATTTAATCAAATGCTATTTTGTATGCATGCTTTACTAAACCTAATATGGAGATTTTGTCATCACTGATAGAACGAACTACTAACAACAAACTGTCACGCCCTGACCGTAGAGATCCTTATTATTCTCTATGTTTGGTTAGGTCAGGGTGTGACTCGGGTGGGGAAGTCTATGTTTTCTGTTTCTTTGTTTTTGGGCCAGTGTGGTTCCCAATCAGAGGCAGCTGTCTATCGTTGTCTCTGATTGGGAATCATACTTAGGCAGCCTATTTTCCACCTGTGTTTGTGGGAGGTTATTTTCTGTTTAGTGTCTGACGGAACTTTTCGTTTAGTGGCTTTTGGTTATTCTTGTTTTGAGTGTTTCTTGAAATAAAGTATCATGAACACTTACCACGCTGCGCCTTGGTCCACTTTTCCTTCTAACGACGAGCGTTACACAAACACTGTTGTTGTGGCTTCAAACAATGTCCCAACGTTCTAATAAGCCACTTCCTTAGACACCATACAGAGAAGGCCCCAACAAATTTCCAAGAAAGGGCATGAGATAATTTCTTGGTTGTAACAAAAATCCCATTTAATTTACTCACAGAATGTCTAGGTATGTCATACAGTCCGGGTAAATCCAGGTATGTCACACATAATAAGCATGGTTTCCATGTAAGCATAGACAGTTTTACTATAAATATTATTTGGGATCTAGCTCAAAAAGGTACACAAAATGATTAAGGTAAAATAGATGATTGGATTTAAACTTTTGATTTCAAGACAAAGGTATTAATCCACAAATGAAACAGAATTATTAATCCACAAATGAAACAGTATTAATCACTAGTTTTTGGAAGGCATTTTTCTAGCAGGCTTATTTCCCCTGTTCTAATTCAGTTCCACCATAGAGGTATAAATAAGGCTCATCATTGTATCTGTGCTATAATGGCTTCTGAGACAGGATGGGCAATGCAATTGAGGGCTATCTCCATTTTAAAATAACTTTCCAGTGATAATCTCACTTTAAAAATGTCATGTTCTGATAACGCATACCCAAATAATGTTGTTGGCTCATCCTATACTAATTTGTGGCCAAAGCAGAAATTGGAGAAAAAAACACTTTAAAATCCCAACCTCAAACTTGTATCTCAACCAGAACAAAATGCTTGCTATTTCCTCATAGAGGAGGATGACATCCTCATAGAGGAGTATAACATCCTCCTGAGAAGGATGAGCTGGCCAATCAGCGGTCTACTCGTGTTAATATTGGACAGTTACTTTAAAGTAGTCAATTTCTTCTTATTCAACTTTTATAAGTCAGTAAACAAACTAAAAGGGTGCATTCTGCCACCTGGAGTGTGTTGTCTGAACAGGTATAAAGCCATGGTTGGTGATTTACTGCCACCTGCAGTTCTGGAATGTTTCCTCACGAGTATAATTAATTGGCTGATCCCTCCTGATTACCTGGATGGAATTATGTGATCCTTCCTTAATTTTAACCCATAGGAAGTCCCAAACAGTTGACTACTTTAAAATGGCGAAAGCCCTCAATGGCAATGTTCATGCTGAAACAGGTTCTATCCATTCAGAGTCCTCTTTCTACCTCTATGGGTTCCACTGATGCATCTTAGCGTTAACCCATTATATTTCCATATAAACAGTTTCCATACTGTGAATAATAACTTTAACATATTTTATTTTCACATACAAAATGGCTCTAATAACTGTTGTGTTGATATTTCATTTATATCAATAGGCTTTTCTATGTTTTAATAAAGAACAATGATTATGTACAAAAGTGGCGGTTGCGGATATACTGTAAACGTTTCTCTCCACACTGATCCTGAAGGCAGAGTTTTAGATCACTTACTGACACCTGTCTGGTGTAGCGGTAGTTCCGTAGCCCTGCGGCACACATGGCTAAAAGTGTCCATATAGGTTTGAATCTGGCCTACTGCCCTTTGTCCCAACCATAGATTGTGTTCGCATACTGTGTCAGTACTCAATCAATCAATAGACAATTCCACCAATTTATCAATTGGCTGAATGATCTATTGGCTGACTTTCAGCAAACTCAAGTCAGGCAAAGCACATTAAGTTGTGTAATTTGTATTGGTGATTCTACAGAAGTGGTTCAAATTGCTGTCCCCAATCAAAGTACTATTAAAAAAAACAGATAAGTCTTCAAACGTTGATTTATTTACTTTGAAATGTATTTATATCATAATATATTCTAATTAATTCCAAGTCAATTACAAACATTGTTAAATTAATATAGTACAAAGTCATTGTTTAAATACCCATTCCTATTGAGAGGTGGCTGTCCCACACCCTGACTCCTAAAATTCATGTTTGAAAATAAAGCAATTCAAGATTTTTGTAACACTTTTATCAAAAATTGAGTTAGTTAGTATTATTACATTGAAAGACACTGATCTAATTAGTACACTCTTAGAAAAAAGGGTTCCAAAGAGGTTATTTGTGGAGGGACAGGGTTGTACCAAGAACCATTTACATCTGAAGAACCCTTTTTGGAAGACAATGGTTCTTTATAAGGCAAAAGGTTCTACCTAGAACCTTTTTCATCCTAAGAACCACTTTTCGAAAGAAAGGGTTCTTTAATGATTTTTTGGTAGGAAAGAAAGATTCTTTGGAAGGCAAGAGGGTTCTACTGTACATAGGCTTTTAAATAGTGCCTAAGCATTAGTATTTACCTCAGTGTTTAAACTTTAACATCAGGAGTTTGAGTTATCCGATAAGGGTGGGAATGTTTTAAACTGTACCTACAGTATACTCCCAGTCGGTATTAGATAGAATGTCGCGGCCCCACCCGCTTTGGGGGAAAATGACCCGTGGTTACCCATTGTCTCACAGCAAAAACATCACCTTTTTGCTACTGACCAGAACATTAAGCTAGCCAAGACCAACTAACCCAAACAAACTGACTATATGAAATGAGTTAAATGCTTTACCTGTGATTAAATGTTTTCCACACACATAGCTACGTGTAGACTACTTGGACACAGAGTTCTCACATTTTCCCACTCTCCCACACTGAATAGCCTGAAGCCACAGCGCTCTTCTCGCAGGATCTATTTCCCTACATGGGAGCATTGCGAACTGTAGGTCGTGATTTTTGACATAGTTACATGTACAATAACACAGCATCTTTTCGGCATGTTTTGTTATTTCTGTATAACAGAAAATTTTACATTTTACAATGGGGGTCAATGGGAAAGAATGTTTGTTTCCCCCAATTTGTGGGTGTGGTTGAGGGGAATTACTTCTGATGGCGTGAATATCGACCATCGAGTATATGGGAATATTTGTACATGTATCTGGTATTCCTGATGTGTCTGGTAGTTTTTAAACCAATTACATGCAGCCTGATCCAGGCCAATGACCTGGTCTAAAGCCAGACTGATGAACATTTACAATACATTTCTTAGATAAGAAAGTTCTTAGTTGAAAGTTAGGCAGGTAACTCCAAGAGTTACCTGTCTAACAGAACACAGAGGGTGTTCTTTAATAGTAGCCTCTCCAACAAAATCCAAGTAGAATCAGACATTTCCCAGGGCAGCTGTCTAGGCCCCTTAATATTTACTAATGCCCTGCCACTGGCTGAGTAAAGCCTGTGTCTTCATATATGCGGATGACTCAACACTATACACATCAGCAAGTTAAATCACTGCAACACTTAAAGAGCTGCAGTCAGTTTCAGAATGGGTGGCAAGTAATAAGCTAGTCCTAAACATTTCTAAAACTAAAAGCATTGTATTTGGGACAAATCATTCACTAAACCCTAAACCTCAACTAAATCTTGCAATGAATAATGTGGAAATTGAGCAAGTTGAGGAGACTAAACTGCTTGGAGTAACCCTGGATTGTAAACTTGTGGTCAAAACATATTGATGCAACAGTAGCTAAGATGGGGAGAGGTCTGTCCATAATAAAGCGCTGCTCTACCCTCTTAACAACAATATCAACAAGGCAGGTCCTACAGGCCCTAGTTTTGTCGCACCTGGAGTACTGCCCAGTCGTGTAATCAGGTGCCACAAAGAGGGACTTGGGATAATTACAACTGGCCCAGAACAGGGCAGCACGGCTGGCCCTTAAATGTACACGTAGAGCTAACATTAATAATATGCATGTCAATCTCTCATGGCTCAAAGTACAGGAGAGATTGATTTCATCACTACTTGTTTTTTTTACTCAAGCAGTAAAATCAGATTTAAAAAAAAGTGAGGACTGAAGAATCACACACAGGTACAAACACACATAACATACACACTATACACACACGTACACGTGGATTGTGTGTTGTAGTAGAGTAGGGGCCAGAAGGCACACACTTAATGTATTGTGAAATCTTTTGTAAAATGTATTTTAATGTTTAGAAATTGTATTATAATGTATATTACTGCCATAATAAATACAAATACAAATGATTAATACTTTTGCTAGGTAAGAGAGTTTAGAAATAGGGCAATCATTATTTAGGGCACAAGGGTCACCACCTTTGTGGAAAGGGAGCACATGGGCCGCCTTCTAAACCCTTGTTATAGTACCAGATATGATCCTCAAATACAAAAATCTAGGTTAATGATTCAGCAATCAAGGGGGCAGAGAGCAGTAAAAACGGGTCAAGCATATCAACCCCGCATGGATGTTTTAACTTCAATCTTAAGCAAGGCCTTCAGCACATCACAGGTACAGTAGTAACTTGTTGAAATTAAAACACAGATTCACTAGTAGTTGACAGGTTATCATTCAGGTCAGCTAGAGGATGGGAGAGAACTGACTGACAAGGGTTATTTAGACCACCATTTCTCTCAAATAAAAATGTGCTAATGTAATGCTCATAATGTCCAGGAGGGGGAATTCTGTTCACTGTGCAACCCAATATGCATTCCATACACAGTGTATTGCATTTGGGGCTATGAAGGGGGTGGCATAAAAAGCCAGCAGCAGGCCGTGCGACACAGTCCCCCTCAAAAAGTAACCACATTTGGTTAGTAGAGACCCTACTAAGTATTTTTCACCCCACTTTATTTGAGACAGGTAGTAAAGTTGTTTCTCTACAACCAAATACTGTATGAATACCATATAGTATTGCATTTGTAGCTATGGGGCCAGAGTAAAAATCCAGCAGCAACTCGCACAACACAGTCCCGCACAAAAAGTAAATATTTGGTTAGTAGAGACCCTACTGAGTATTTTCCACCCCAGTATTCCATATACAGTGTATTGCATTTGGGGCTATGGAGGGGTGGAGTGAAAGGCCAGCAGCAGGCCGTGCAACTCAGTCCCCCTCAAATCTAAGGGAATGCAGGTGACAAGTTTAGATCTGCATATTATGCCCATTGAAACGCATTGGGCTTATTCAGGACAGATTTTGGCGACAGTGAGCCCTCTCGCCTCGCCTCTTCCTCTATGCTGAAACTAGCGAGCGAAACAGCGCTGCTCTGTCTTACTATAGGTAGCCCATGTATCTGATGCTGTCTGCCCAGAAACAGCATGACATGCCAAACTCCTTCTGTCCAGACAGCATCAGATACATGGTCTACACATACGGAGACAGAGGGGGGCTGTTTCGCTCGCTCGGATGCTTTATCTGAGATCATAAATCCGGCCCTAGCTATTTGGTGGCACAAGTGGGGACACTTCAGGTTGAGGAATAAGTTTCACACATCCCCGTGTGCTACATTCATCCCTGAAATTTACCCAACAGCGACCCCAGTGCAATAGTAGAACGAAGTCACTAAGCACCACAGACAGATGCTGGCACTAAGACCGCACTCAGTCAGCTGTATAAGGAAATAAGCAAACAGGAAACCACTCACCCAGACGCGGCGCTCCTAGTGGCCGGAGACTTTAATGCAGGGAAACTTAAATCAGTTTTACCAAATTTCTATCAACATGTTAAATGTGCAACCAGAGGGAAAAAAATTCTAAATCACCTGTACTCCACACACAGAGACGCGTACAAAGCTCTCCCTCGCCCTCCATTTGGTAAATCTGACCACAATTCTATCCCCCTGATTCCTGCTTACAAGCAAAAATTAAAGCAGGAAGCACCAGTGACTCGGTCTATAAAAAAAGTGGTCAGATGAAGCAGATGCTAAACTACAGGACTGTTTTGCTATCACAGACTGGAACATGTTCCGGGATTCTTCCGATGGCATTGAGGAGTACACCACATCAGTCACTGGCTTTATCAATAAGTGCATCGAGGACGTCGTCCCCACAGTGACTGTACGTACATACCCCAACCAGAAGCCATGGATTACAGGCAACATTCGTACTGAGCTAAAGGGTAGAGCTACCGCTTTCAAGGTGCGGGACTCTAACCCGGAAGCTTACAAGAAATCCTACTATGCCCTGCGACGAACCATCAAACAGGCAAACTGTCGATACAGGGCTAAGATTGAATCATACTACAACGGCTCCGACGCTCATCTAATGTGGCAGGGCTTACAGACTATTACAGACAACAAAGGGAAGCACAGCCACGAGCTGCCCAGTGATGCGAGCTGCCCAGTGACACGAGCTAAATCACATCTATGCTCGCTTCGAGGCAAGCAACACTAAGGCATGCATGAGAGCATCAGCTGTTCCGGACGACTGTGTGATCACGCTCTCCGTAGCTAACGTAAGACCTTTAAACAGGTCAACCTACACAAGGCTGTGGGGCCAGACGGATTACCAGGACGTGTGCTCCGGGCATGTGCTGACCAACTGGCAGGTGTCTTCACTGACATTTTCAACATGTCCCTGATTGAGTCTGTAATACCAACATGTTTAAAGCAAACCACCATAGTCCCTGTGTCCAAGAACACAAAGGAAACCTGCCTAAATGACTACAGACCCATATAGCACTCACGTCCGTAGCCATGAAGTGCTTTGAAAGGCTGGTCATGGCTCACATCAACACCATTATCCCAGAAACCCTAGACCCACTCCAATTTGCATACCGCCCAAACAGATTCACAGATGATGCAATCTCTATTGAACTCCACACTGCCCTTTCCCACCTGCGCAAAAGGAACACCTACGTGAGAATGCTATTCATTGACTACAGCTCAGCGTTCAACACCATAGTGCCCTCAAAGTTCATCACTAAGCAAAGGACCCTGGGACTAAACACCTCCCTCTGCAACTGGATCCTGGACTTCCTGACGGGCCGCCTCATGGTGGTAAGGGTAGGGAACAACACATCTGCCACACTGATCCTCAACACGGGAGCTCATCAGGGGTGCATGCTCAGTCCCCTCCTGTACTCCCTGTTCACCCATGACTGCATGGCCAAGCAAGACTCCAACACCATCATTAAGTTTGCCGACAACACAACAGTGGTAGGCCTGATCACCGACAATGATGAGACAGCCTATAGGGAGGAGGTTAGAGACCTGGCAGTGTGGTGCCAGGATAACAACCTCTCCCTCAATGTGATCAAGACAAAGGAGATGATTGTGGACTACAGGAAAAGGAGGACCGAGCACGTCCCCATTCTCATCAACGGGACTGTAGTGGAGCAGGTTGAGAGCTTCAAGTTCCTTGGTGTCCACATCACCAACAAACTATAATGGTCCAAACACACTAAGTTAACGTCTATTCCCCCTCAGGAGATTGAAAAGAGCCTCCTGACTGGCTGCATCACTGCCTGGTACGGCAACTGCTCGGCCTCCGACCGCAAGGCACCACAGAGGGTAGTGCGTATGGCCCAGTACATCACCGGGGCCAAGCTTCATTCCATCCAGGACCTCTATACCAAGCGGTGTCAGTGGAAGGCCCTAAAAATGGTCAACGACTCCAGCCACCCTGGTCAAAAACTTTTCTCTCTGCTACCGCACGGCAAGCAGTACTGGAGCGCCAAGTCTAGGTCCAAATTGCTTCTTAACAGCTTCTACCCCCAAGCCATAAGACTCCTGAACAGCTAATCAAAGGGCTACCCAGACTATTGCATTGCCCCCCCTCATTTACGCTGCTGCTACTCTCTGTTTATTATCTATGCATAGTCACTTTAACTCTACCTACATGTGCATATTACCTCAATTACCTCTACTAACCAGTGCTCCCGCAGATTGACTCTGTACCGCCTGTATATAGCCTTGCTATTGTTATTTTACTGCTGCTGTTGAATTATTTGTTTATTTTATTTAAAAATGTTTACTTATCTATTTTTTACTTAACACTTAGTTTTCTTAAAACTGCATTGTTGGTTAAGGGATTGGAAGTAAGCATTTCACTGTAAGGTCTACACCTGTTGAATTCGGCGCATTTGACAAAATACAATTTGATTTGATCACTTGGCTCTCAGCTGCTCAACATGCAGT
This sequence comes from Salmo trutta, assembly GCF_901001165.1. Lineage (NCBI taxonomy): Eukaryota > Metazoa > Chordata > Actinopteri > Salmoniformes > Salmonidae > Salmo > Salmo trutta. The sequence goes on from NC_042988.1 coordinate 15,377,092, forward strand.
AAGTCATTGTTTTGCAGGCCAGGAGTGTCCGTGTAGCCTCTCCCTGCTAACTATTGGTTTAATTTAAACAACATTGTTCCATAATGTTACAGTATTAGCTAAACCTGCTCAGTTTACAGTATCCTGGCACCAGAATTGCAAGCTTAATACTGTAATATTGCTTTGCAGCAGAGATTATGTAAAATAACTGACTTAACTGACTTGCCTAGTTAAATAAAGGTAAAAAATAAAAAATAATGCTGTAAATTTACAGGGAAATTTTTTAAGGTGTAACTCACAAATAAACCATGACCTGTAAATATGTAAAAATATTTCACAAATATTGACCATATGTCACTTAAACAATAAGGCACGAGGGGTTGTGGTATATGGCCAATATACCATGGTTAAGGGCTGTTCTTACGCACGACGCATCACGGAGTGAGGTGCCTTATTGCTATTATAAACTGGTTACCAACGTAATTAGAGCAGTAAAAAATAAATGTTTTGTCAAACCCGTGGTATACCGTCTGTCAGCCAATCAGCATTCAGGGCTGGAATCACCCAGTTTATAAAAATAAATATATGATCTGTAAATATATTCAACATAGCTCACACATAAAACTACAATTTGAACAAATGTAGAACGATTTGTGAGCAAATGTTTAGAAATCCCTACATTTAAAAATGTGGAATGTGCATTTGCACATTCAAAAAGTGCTTGTGGATCTGTATTCTGTGTTTACAGAAAATGTTGATTTTTTTCCCCCCAGCTGTCCATGTACTGCAATCCACAAATGTAGCTTCAGATGAGAGTCGGCTATCTCCATTCATTGGGATAATCTTTATGTCACGTGATGAGCAGTGACGAAATTACATCACGACTGTGTACTTCTTGTCCTTAGCTAGAAGAAAGAACACCTTCATGAAATGTGAGTATAACGTTTATTTATTCAACAAATGATGTTAAAATGTTCAACAAATGACTTTCGTATGAATATTACATTTGACCACATGCAATGCCGAGTGTGTGTACCGATAACTAGCAGGCGATCTCGTCACCTGTTCAGACAAACCACCTAAATTAAACTTACTAGCAGTTGTTGAAAAAGTACCCAATTGTCATACTTGATTAAAAGTAAAGCTACCTTAATAGAAAATGAGTCAAGTAAAAGTCATTCAGTAAAATACTACTTGAGTAAAAGTCTGAATTATTTGGTTTTAAATATACTTAAGTATCAAAAGTAAATGTAATTGCTAAAATATACTTATGTATCAAAAGTAAAAATCATTTCAAATTCCTTCTATCAATAAACGGCACCATTTTTTTTAACATTGTATTTACGGAAAGCCAGAGGTATACTCCAACACTCAGACATAATTTACAAATGAAGCATTTGTGTTTAGTGAGTCCATCAGATCAGAGGCAGTAGAGATGACCAGGGATGTTCTCTTGATAAGTGTGTGAATTGGACCATTTTTCTGTGTTGCTAAGCATTCAAAATGTAACGAGTACTTTTGGGTGTCAGGGAAAATGTATTGAGTAAAAAGTACATTCTTTTCTATAGGAATGTAGTGAAGTAATAGTAAAACTTGGCAAGTACAGATACCCCAAAACACTACTTAAATAGTACTTTAAAGTATTTTTACTTAAGTACTTTACAACACTGCTTAATTGTTAATTCAGAAATGTGTCAATTATTGGTGATCTGGCTACCAAGCTAAATTGAAATGTTGCAAATCATCTTTTTCAATCTGTCTTTCAGGGACTTAACAGGGCAATTGATGCTTTGGCAGGACAAATCACTCTTTCCCAACTGGTGTGGAGGTATTAAGAAATTGTAACATTATTTGATTAGAAATGTTAGAAATTCAGCTACTGTTTTCTGCTCCGTTTAGGCTTGCAAGCTAGCCAAGTCATTTGTTGTGCATCCTTAGATAAATGTATTAATATGTTGTTTCCTAGTCAATACATGCATTCTGTGTCTGAGTACTGTCAATACATCTCTGTATTGTGTTGCGTCATTGAGTTGAGGGGCTGGGCAATGTTGCCTGTTCAATAAAAGGCAAAGTTGTAAAAATTATTAACCTGACAATAACACTTGACCAGCTGCTTTTGGACCCTACTGCAACTCCCCACTAGTCAATCTGCCATTTATTTCAGACCTTTCCTTAGTTGTTTGATCTGACAGCTGACTCGCCCAAGGACCCACAGCAGCGTTTCCCAAAAACGGTCCTGGGGACACAAAGGGGTGGACTTTTGGGTTTTTTGTCTTAGCATGACTACACAGCTGATTCAGGGCAATTGGTCAAATTGATTATTTGAATCAGCTGTCAAGACCAACCTGTACAAACACTCCTTTACCAATAATGGCTATTGCCCTTTGAATGCAGGCGTGCGGGCAAGTCTGTGAACAGGAACTGGTATCATTGTCCTTCATCATAACATAGGGATGATGGTAATGTGATGGTGAGGTTGATGGTGCTGCTGATGATGATTTTGGTCAGCACATTTTTGATGTGATTCGAGGATGTGCGCTTTGCAACTTTGTACTTTTGCTATTTTTACAGATCCACATGCACTTTTTGAATGCGCAAATACACTTTCCACAGTTGTAAATGTTAGGGATTTCAGAATATTTGCACACAAATCTATCTACATTTGTTCAAATTGTAGTTTTATTTGTGAGCTATGTTCAATATATTTACAGATCATATTTATTTCTTGATTTATGGTTAATATTTGTGAAATATTTATACAGATTCACCGATTATGGTTTAATTTGTGAAATATATTTCTGGACTATAGTATTATTTTAATATATTCACACATCAAAGTTGTATTTGAGTTATGTTGAACATACGTACGGATCGTGGTAGACAGACATTTACAGAATAAAGAAACAAATCTCACTCCATACGCAAATGGAACGAAACGGGACAGTTCGCGCAGGCGCGTTTCATTGTTTTGACTGAAAATGCCGTCGGTTTCGAAAACGGCGGCGAACGCTTCTCCTCAAACCGAGAAACCAACCCACTATACGTAAGTAAAGCAAACGTTAAATGGACAAAGACGTATTCGTTAAAATACCGTGCTTCTTTTTTTGTACAGAATATTGTTTTATAGTTGGACTGCTTGATATTTCTTCACTCGTAGTGCAGTAAAACATGGTGCTTTTCCTTTTGTAAATTCTTCCCAATGCACGTAGCTAGCCTAGCGCTAACTTGCTAGCTACATATTCAAATTGATACAGTAACTGAATTTTAACAAATACATTTGTATAATTGTATTGTGTGACCGTGAAAATGTTCCACATAAAAAAAGAGGCGTAACATTAAAAAGCGGAATTCGCAGGAACTTGGTTGGTGGTTAACGTTAGCTAGCCAGCCAGTCAGCGTGCTAGCGTGGACTGGGTAACGTTAGCGAAGTTGAATGGTTTGCCAGCCAGCAGTGTTATCCTTTTCCTCTTTCCACCTCGGCCTTATTTGCTGTCTGTCTACGCATGTGTTTTGACGTACGTTCTGGTTGTTTGATAGAATGCAACGTCGAAAATCTTGCGTGGATTGTATGTGAATGGTCAAAGTAGATAGTTACTAGCTATCACTACCAAGTAGTTTTATCAGTTCGAGTGATTGTAAAATTCAGCTACATAGCTAGCTAGTGTCAATCAAATATTAGTTGTAGATGATGTAAACGTTTATCTCCTTACCTTTAGCATGGATATGGTTTAGTTTAAATTTCAAATAGCGAAGCTGTAACATTTCTATTAAAGTTAGATGTGATATTCCCCCTGAGCTTTGAACTCCGATACCACCTGACATCGTGTAAAAAAGTGTCTTTCATTAACACCGCCTTTGTCTTTCCATTTTGCAGATATTTGAAGGAGTTTAGGACCGAACAGTGCCCTCTCTTCTTGCAGCACAAGTGCACACAACATAGACCCTTTACATGTTTTCATTGGCATTTCCTCAACCAGAGGCGAAGACGACCGATTAGAAGAAGAGATGGAACTTTTAACTACAGCCCTGACGTTTATTGCACAAAATATGACGAGACTACGGGCATTTGCCCAGATGGAGAGGAGTAAGTGTGAAGCTTCAAGTTTTTTTTTCTTCTGTGAATTGTTATGTTCTGGTTAGATTGTTGCTACTGTATCATGCTTATCAATGTTGTGGCTGTTGTTCATTCCGGTTGAGAATTCACTCAATTTGCGCAGGTTGCCAGTTTAGTGAGCACACATATAACGGTGTTGCTAATATTTTATGGATGCTGCATTGTTTCAGTATGAAGTCAGATTCATGCGAATTCCTGAAGTGAATGATCATCGTTGCACAGAATTCAGCTCGCACCACGAGCTTGGTGATGACCTAGCTTGCACATGGTGTTGTTGACTTGTCTATTGTTCGAGCTAATGTCGATCCGTATGGCCCCGGAGTGGGACGACAGCCGTTCTCAATAATGCGGAACCAACTGAATGATTCAACCACATTCATTGTCATTTCATGGATGTTTTTTTGTAATTCTTGCTGGACACGTCTGCTTTGAGCTGCAGAGTGGGGTTGAGCTTCTTCCTCCAGCTTGCAAGGAAACGATGAACACACCCCCTGTTTTCTTGCTCGTGATTGAACCGCCTTTGCACATAGCCTTCTCCCATTGGTCGAGCAAGCAATGTTTATTGTTCATGAGTCCGTTGAATATGAGGTCGCATTGAACGAGTTCCTGCATTGTATTTGTATCCTTAATGTTAATGTTGTCACAAGTACTTATACATGGACGGGTATGGTTTTTACCACTTGTACTGTATCGTTATGTTCATTGTAACCTAAGTAGCATGAATTGATACGTTTCCGTGTGGTTTCATGCAAGTACAATACAAGAGGGATTTCCTAATTCAAGTATCAGCTCAGCCTAAGCATAACTACTCTTGTATGATAATTAATAGAGATGTACTGAGGGGTAGAAATGGAGTATGTAAGTCTTTATATATTCTTGCTCTATTATTTAATGGCTACTGCAGCATTTTTAGGCCCAACCCTCAAAGCATCAGCTAATTTCACTTTATTTTTTTAACAAAATCAGAGGAACATATTTTGAATGAGCTCATAAGCTCATTCTTAGAACTGTATTTTTTATTACTGGTGTGACATCAATCTACTGAAAATGAAAGTAACAAAGAATAGGCCTTATGAGCCTACACATTTGTAAAGACACAATCATGATAATGATACCATAAACAAATGGTAATAGATGTAGCCTAAAATATTTGTGACATGATATAGCAAGTCAAGTTGTACGGATAGAGTTTGTCACTTGAGATTACATATGAGAAGGCTTGTGGTGGTGCGGATAGACACCAAAGGAAGGATGAATAAATTCATAAATTAGCAGTTCATCTGCATCTACCTAAAATAAAAGCTACAGTATTCAGTTCCCATGTGTAACAAAGTCACAGGGTTATTGTAAAAAAACAAAAAAAACAGAATGCTACCCTGTAGTGAAGGGGGAACTTGCATATCAGGATATTATTTTTGACGATATATGTATTCATAATATCATATTATTTCTGCTATAGTTGCTGGTACCTACACCAAATCTCCAGTATTTTTCCTTCATAGAGAACAAGCTATCTTCTTTTTCAATAGGAAGCCAATTGCAATACTTATCGTATCAGCACTTAAGTATTGTAATAGTATTGTGAAGTCCCAGTTATTTCCCAGCCCTACTATCCTGTCCTGAGTAATATTACAAAATGCCCATACTTGGCCTACTGGAGCAGATGTACTTGTTAGTATACTTACTGGCAGCTCTATCAGTTAAAATTTTTAAAAAATGGAAATGTTGATATTTTTCTTTTTTACCTTTTATTTAACTAGGCAAATCAAATTCTTATTTTCAATGACAGCCTAGGAACTGCCTTGTTCGGGGGCAGAATGACAGATTTTTACCTTGTCAGCTCAGGGATTTGTTCTTGCAACCTTTCAGTTACTAGTCCAATGCTCTAACCACTAGGCTACCTGCCACCTGATGTGTTGGTTGGGGATTTTACAAGTCTCCCTACAAAATTAACAGAATTAAAGGTTCACTGAAAGGAAGCAGGCTATACAGCTAATAACCTAGCCTATTTAATAAGACATGATAGATGTTCTAGATTATATCTTGAGAAAGATGCTGTTCAACACTAAGAAGAACAGCTCTGAAACATGATATTCAAGCCACTCCTATAATTTGGGCCTATTTGTGTCAGAGCACCATAAAGAAATTGAGTAACGTCTCACTCACTAGTTCAATGACAATCCTCAATGGCACAGGTCTGGTTAAAGTGCTTTGGTCAGATCCACAGTTTAGTGGTAGAGACTAGCTGCGATGTTAAATGTATTTGTGGCAAATGTGTAGCGTACTGACTACTTTATAGAGTGGTTTATCATTGAGAGGTTGAGTTCCAGTTTCCTATATCAGTGTATTTGGAATTTCACAGCAGTAAGTAAACAATGTTCCTCAATTCAACCAGCTGTCATATTGAAAGTTCTATACAATATTTGAACTCTGCCTGAGAGCGAGCACTTGCACTCTATTCCTCATTCTACCAGTGGCTGCTCTTCTCGTGACGTCACATCCGTTGCCATGGTTACTGTTGCTGAGTAAGAAGCTTTTTGCTGTATTTGAGGAAATTATTGGTTTTCAATGTGAATTTGAGCACATTCATAGCGATGTTGCTATTATTTCTGTTCAATTCCTCACCATACATCAAAGCCTGTGAGAGTGCTGTATCTAAAAGGCGTTGCATTCCTCTGACTCCCACTGTGGGCATTGGCTACATTTTTGTTTGTCTGATGTGCATATTAAGCACCAAGAAGAACATTTGCCACTAATAAAGGGATGAAGACAGATATATCTCATTATGTTCTGTAACTCATTCCTTTAGCCTCGGTCTGTTTCCTTTCAATTAAAATCTGTGGAATGACTTCTTAGGATAAGCACAGCATAGAATTCTAGAAACATAGGGTAGAGACCGATTATATGCAGATTGTATCTCTGTCACATCAAATCCTGATCATTTTAATGAGGAAGCCTGCATTTGTCTAATCATCGCTTCCTTTCCTGTCTAGCTGTCCTTACTTGCACCGGACTACTGGTGACACAGAGCGCAAGTACCATCTTCGCTATTACAAGACTGGTACCTGTATCCATGAAACTGATGCCCGCGGGCACTGCGTGAAGAACGGCCTACACTGCGCCTTTGCCCATGGCCCACATGATCTCCGCCCCCCTGTATATGATATCAGGTGATCTATCATGCCTTTAGTAACCACTCTGTTCTCAAGGTGTCATACCTTCAACTAACATGTGAATAGGCTTGTTAAGCCAGTTAGCTGAGTACACAAGGATAAATCATGCAAGGTCTGACCATGCACTAACAAAATGTACCAACTGATTCCATTCGTACATCATAGTTTAATGAAATTCTTAAATTTACCCATATACTATATTTTTGAAGCTGGCTGTCAACCCCTTCTCTACCATTGTTAGTGTAACTTTGATTCAACATGGTACGTCTAGCTGTCTCCGCTGAAGTGATAATAGTCTGTATCCACTCCAGTACATGCCCATACATGGCAGTGGGAGAATGAAGCATGTTCATCTATTTTCTTAGCTCAATTAGTCTCCCTGATGCCTCTCAAATTGGCTGGGGCTAAGAGCAGATGAAAGCACAATTTTCTCTTCATAGACATCAGTCATAGTGTACTTATTGCCAGGGTTGTTGGTTTTGTTGACGACCATTTACTGTGCAAACAAAGTGTTAAATTATGGTTATTTCTTTAATGGGATGAAAGATTCAGTGGTATATTTGAAGTAATATCCCCCATGTATCTCAGAGATGGATACAAAAAGTAGGCCAATATCTGTATAATGCAAGCAATGGACTTAAACTTAACAATAACATACATTTGCTATTTTACTATGAACCATGTGTTCACATTTTAAATACCCGTCACTAGAAAATAGCAATACCCTGTCCAACGTCCCATGAATGACGTCACATTAAGGAATGGGAGCTTGAAATAATTCAACAAAAACAACAGTAAATGTGGTATCAGAGGTACGCTCAAGCGTTGCCTAGCAACTGTTGAGCAGAACAAGTCTGTAAGAGCAAGGCATTGCCTGAATATTCTACATTTGTCTCTTCATCTTTTTTGTTTGTTTTGTGTAGTAGCTCTCTCACTGATCTTCTTCATGTGCACAGAGAGATCCAGGCACAGGAAGCCCTCCAGAATGGCCAGTTGGGATCTGGAGAGGGTATCCCTGATCTACAGCCTGGAGTACTGGCCAGCCAAGCCATGATAGAGAAGACTCTTACAGAGGACCCCCGGTGGCAAGGTGAGCAGCAGACACATTGATTCTGGTGGCGGTGTCACCCAGAGCCACATTAATTTTCTATTGATTTGATTTCCTTGAGCTGTTGTTATATTTTGGCATTAGGTCAAGAACAGAATGTCTTATACTGAGTATGTTTATATGCACATTAATAAATCAATATTAAGCTGATTAAGGCAGAGTATGGCATTAGTCATGTAAACATCTTACTCTGCTTATCTTAATCAGCATAAGATCATAATGGTAGTAAGCATACGCCGATTAAAACACCTGGATTTCGGCGCAATCTTTTGCATTTTTAGGACATGTAAATGCTTTAATCAGAGTTCAGAGGTGTGCACGAGCTTCCTTTTGTGTGAGTGAGTATGCATATTAGAAATAGTTTTCACATACAAACGTTGTCTGAACTAAGAATCAAAATGTTTTCGCAAAAATAACATGGGCGCTGTGGTAGAACATTTTAGATATTTTTTTATTCATTTTTTTTTTATATATATATATTTTTTTGCATTCATCAAAGTCCCGTCAGGTAGCCTGATTTCAGATGTCCATGTAAACAAGATTATTAGGGGACTCGTTTTTGAAAAGCATGTAAACGTTTTAAATCAAGCGATTATGTTAATCTGACTATCCACAATAATCGTTTTATTGTGTGCATGCAACATACTCATTGTGTGCTTTCCTTCCAGACACCAATTTTGTTTTAGCGAACTACAAAACAGAGCAGTGCACCAAGCCTCCACGACTATGCAGACAGGGCTATGCCTGCCCTCACTACCACAATAGTAGAGACAGAAGACGAAATCCACGCAAGTTCAAATACAGGTAGGAGATTAGGACTGTCTAACGACAAAGAGAATGCCTTTTTACAACTGTGTAATAATTCTGTAATATGTAGTTAACCCCTTTAATGATGTGTCAGGTCAACTCCGTGTCCCAATGTGAAACATGGGGATGAGTGGGGAGAGCCATCGAAGTGTGACAGTGGAGACAGCTGTCAATACTGTCACTCACGCACTGAACAGCAGTTCCACCCAGAGGTAAGTGGGACATTGGACACTTTATAAACGCTTAGCACATTTTGTTTCTTGCAATGAGGAATCTGTCAGACCTTGTTTTGGGAAAATGCCACACAGTTATGAGCAGAGAACCTGTCTTTCTCACTTCAGATCTACAAATCCACCAAATGCAATGACATGAGGCAAACTGGTTATTGTCCTAGAGGGCCGTTCTGTGCGTTTGCGCATGTAGAAAGTAAGTGAAGCTCCTCAAAATAAGTCAACGCTGTCTTGTTTGTTGGCAACTTTTCAAAGTTAAAACCTCTCCTGTCTGTGATTTGTGTACTTTTTCAGGAATTCCCTCCACGGAAGAGACCATGAACTCGTTGCTAACAGCGATGCAGTCGGGCTCTCAGGCCAAGCTGGGCTCTCAGCAGTATTCAGAGTGTCCGGTCAGCGAGTGGGGCAGCAGTGCACACTCCATCAGCAGCATCAACAACGGCCAAGTGGGGAATGTATGTGATCTGATTACTACTCCCTCTCTGCTTCTCTCCACTGTCTTTTATAAAGGCATCTCAGTTTGTATGAAAAACATGCTGTCTATAGATTTAGACCCTGAATAGATATTTAAGCTGTTAACTTTCCTTATTCGTCACACCTTTGTTTTGTATATTCTTGTCATTTTATGTTTCCATTCTTCTGTTTTCTGTACTTGCCTTGTATTTCACTAGTCTGTAACATCATTTTGTTTCTGGTAGTACTAGTGCACCAAGAAATATACAGCGTAATTCAAATTAATATAGGATTCAACAGAAACCAAACCTTAACAATTCAGTGTCCTCTCTCTCTTTTTCTCTCTCTCTCTCTCTTTTTCGCTCTCTCTACCCCCCCCAATATTCCATCTTCAGCTATCATCTGCTCTCTGGCCTTGTTAGGAAAGCTGGGCTTGTTTGGCTGGCTCTAAAACCCTATTAAGACCATGTGTACTTCTCTCCCTCAGGTTTCATATTCTAATAGTCCGACTGTAACGCCAAACTCAGGAAGCAACAGTTCATTGTCCCCAATCGGACCCATCGGCAGGTCCAAATGCTTAACTAATGGTAGCTTATGTTCAGAGTCCACCACGTCAAGTGTGTCATCTCTGACGTCTAACTATCCCAAAGCGCCGGGCTTTGAACGCGAGGATCAGGTACTACAATAAGACTGCTCTCTCTCTTTCCCCGTCCTTACGGGAAGACCCCCGTACTCAGCTTAGTGTAGGGCCTGACCCACTGCTGTACACACTTTGGTCATAGTTTCCATTCTTTTGATTCAGAATTTTGATTTATTTCTATATTCAATTATTTGTCAGTCACATTTTTTATGTTATGTCATTTTCTATAAATTTGATGACTTGGTGAATACTGAAATTAACAACCAAGGCAAAATAAATAATAATTTACCGGTTCCAGGTCAAATTCAGTGTTGTGCTTAACGTTTTATGAACCTAGATTAGACATTATGTTTGGATATGGAACTTGTATTCATGTTATCTATTAGTTATAAAACAAATGTCTGCTTATTTAGTTTTAGACTGTCTTAATGGGTTGTGCTGATGACATTAGACATTTTCTCTCTTTTGATAGGGCTGCAGATGACTGATTATTAACTGAATTTTCTTCACTTAAGAAAGGTGTTGGCTTACTAAGACCCAGCCAATTGCTGGGTTTAAGTGTTGGGTCATGTGAATGTGCTGTCTGTTTTCAGATAAAGAACTATAAGGGACATAGCGATCAAAAGATGATGGACCAAGACAAGCAGGTGAATAACTAAAGCATTTGCCACTGCCTTTGTATTCCTAGAGGCTAGTGACTGTGTTTCCCCTATATTAATTTACCGCCGGCCCAAAAAATATGATTTATGGAGAATCATTTTCATTTTAAGTGTAAACTTAAATGACTAAAACCACATATAAAGTATGTAGAAAAGATAATGGAGCTATACATTTTTTAAATAAGATCATCTTTGAGAACTAACAATCACCAAAAATAAAAGCCATATAGTCAGGGAGTCTAAAATTCCAAAAATGGCATGGGGCCCCCATTGATATGTTAATGTTTGAGTCACTGATAGCATAAGCCATGGCAAAATGTGTAGAATTGCAGGAACTTAGATTTAAAACTGCAATTTTGCCACCTATGCTGAAAATAAACACAGGGGAAACACTGCAAGTGATATGTAGAACATTTTCTATTTAAAGGTATTCCTGTGGAGGCAAAAGGCTTTTGCTGTTATAATTTCAAAGTCATTGGGATTTGTCCAATCGACTTGATAAAAAAGGCCTATTCATAATCTCCCATCTAAAGCATATGACCAGGCACGTAATCTGTGGCTTGTCTTACTTCTTAACCGAGCACCAATGTAGTAAAGCTAAGTATTGCTCAAAGTGACACTATTAATGAAACAATGCCTTACTATGTACGCCTCTTTTTTACAGACACACAATAGTGTATTCTCTGGGATGAACCCTCTGGCATCCAGCATAACCTCCAGTATAGAATCTAGCCTGGCCTCCAGTATTGGATCAGATAGTTCCTCACCCACCACCTTATCAACAATGAATGCAAAAGCAACCCCATTCTATCCTGGGAGCAATACTGTGGAGTCAGTTATAGGTAAGTGTACTTGTATTGTGCAAACTTGTTTGAGGGGTTAATGTACCTCTTTTATACAAGGAATACTTATTTTTCTAATAAAAAAAACTACTTGCCTTTTCTTTCAGGTTCTGCTCTTGACCTGAATTTTTGTGACATCAATGTTGCCTCTCTTGATAAAGAGTTTGAGGAGCAAGAAAACAACAGTCTTGGTTTAAGTAAGCAAACCTTGTTTGAAACATTGAACACAATTGACTTAAGTGTGTTCTGCATTTTTAAATTGCGAAATTGATTTATGCTTCCTGTTGCCCTCTAGGTCAAAGGATGTTGGGAGGATCCGCTCCGGTCAACATTCCTGGCTCCCTTGCACGGTCTTCTTCATTGAATTCCAACTCATCGCTCTCTGCCTCCCCTCTGAGCTCTCTCTCCCAGTCCCTGTCCCAGTGCCTGTTGTCAGGAATGGCTCCACAGCAGACTCAGCCTCAGGGCCTGCTAACCAAACCTGAGCATGGCCTTCTGGGAACACCTACCTCCTCTCAGAACTCTCTGGGTAAGTAAACAATATAATATTTACTAGTGATCTTGACAAACATGCAAGAGTGAGCATTAATCTTTTACTTATGAGGCATCATCAACAATTTTATAAATGCATCACTTTTTTTGTTGCGCTTTGACATGAAACAATTGTCCTGATCCCACCTTGTAGGTTTGAATGGGGGAGCTAGCAGCATATGGGACTTTGTGAGTGGCAACTTCTCTCCCAGCCCATCACCAGTGTTCAGCAGCCTGGGCTCCACCACTGTGAGCAGCAGCGCTGACCTGAACCGGCTCTTCAGAGAGCTGGACGAGGCCAAGAGGAAGATCAAGCAGTGGGAAGACGCGTGGCACCAGGTCAAGCAGGTCAGCCACTAGTCCCATGCAAGAACTATGACATGAACTAAAGGCACTGCCTCAGTAAGCAATACATCCTGACCCTTGTTAAACCAATTATATATTTGACATGTCTGTCTGTTCCAGGCTTGTGAGGCCTGGCAGAAAGACTCCCATGATGCAAAAGAACAAGCAAAGTCAGCCGAGGCGGAGCGGCAGCTGGCAGAGCAGAAGCGAGAGGATACGGAGCGCAAGCTAAAGGAGCTCCAGGGGGACTTTGACGTGCTGTGTCGCTCCCCTGGCACACCCCTGCTTAGAAGCTATGGAGACCTGGACCAGCTCCCTCTACCAAAGCTCCACTCCATCCAGAGCCAGCTGCGTACTGACCTAGACCTTATAGATGGGGTAAGACGGGCCAGATACTAAGCACATTCTTATTTATAGTGATCAGGATATACATTATGGCAGACTATTTAGCCTAGTGAAGCATGTTAAAAAATAAAACGAATAATATATATATTTAAGATCTTGCTTGGAATCATTGTATTGAGTTATTATGTTGTGAGTAGTTTCTGATACAACCTCTTCTCTTCCCAACACAGGTAATATATCAGCTTCAGTCAAAGAAATGTATAGTTTGCCAAACGCATGATCGTTGCATAGTCCTGCAGCCTTGCCAACATTATGTACTTTGTAAGAACTGTGCACCTAGTAAATCAGAATGTCCATACTGTAAGACAAAAATATTGAAGTGGTGATGTACAATTATTCAAGGTACTACTTAAGGAATTTGCCCTTTGAAGAACTACTAATACATATAGTATGCTTACATTTTCTAAATAGCATTTTGTGTTTCAGTATTTCATATAGTAATTCAATTAATAGTTTAATTGAACTACATAAATGGTGTTTGATAAATCAAGTACTTAAATGTAGTATGTTATTTTGTATTGTAAAGGATCACTTGCATTTTCCAAAAGGTTTGGGCATCCATAGTTCGTGGGCCTAATTTTACTTTATCACTGAAACACATCAGTCAGACATTATTATTAGTATTGCAACCATCTTTGTGAAGATTGATTTCTTGTAAAGCACTTTGTTGACCTGGGAATTTGTTAAAGGGTATTTTAGAAATTAGCTTTGAGCTGGTTTTGTTTGTTTAATTTTTTTCTTAATATGCTAATGTATCGAGCTTCTGTGTGTACTGTGAAACATACTAGAATATTTCATGTTTCCTATTGTTAAATCATGGTATAGTTCTATATATCTTGTTAGTTTCAATAGAAAAGTACTAAACAATAGTTTCTACTTTTCATTCTTTAATTTACACCTTTCCATCAAAAGTACAAACTTTTGAATGCATTTTAGGCATAACCAGCAGCTGTAATATCAGTAAGGCACATTTATGCTAAAGGAGTTAGGAAATCAATTACTGTGTCTTTTAGTGATTACTGAATTGTTCATTATGTAGTTGTTAGAGGAGCATGTCTTGATGTACATAAGTCTGACATGGTGAAATTGAAAGGATTCCTACTAGCTCTCAAACATGTCTAGAACATATCTGATACTTGGCCTCTACTCTAGTCTCAAGTGCCTTGCCTTAGATGATAACCATGACCATTGATGCTTAGAGGATTGTTGTAAAACCAGACACAGGTAGTCAAAGCCTCTGCACACGTTTCTGCATATGTCTACTTAATTTTGCTACTTTGCATCATGTGCATTGCCCAATCCTATGTCAAAGTATTTCCTCAGATTATAGTTGTATGAAGATAAAAATCTTGTCAGTGCCTGTGTCCTGACTTCACGCTTACAAACATAAAACAATATATTTTCCTTGTCTACACAGGCAATGGTGCTTTTTTTGATGCGGCTTCAGTATAATTTCAAATGACCATCTTTGATTTAATGTTTGGGAGTATGCAAGCAAGGAAACAACTCTGGTCTTGTTTTTAAACAAGATAAAAACAGGCTCTGCTATACATTTTAGACTGGTGTTTGTTGTAAGATGCATCATTGGTGTTGAACCTGTAAGTTGTGTTTTCAAATATGACAGTGTAATGTGCTTAGCTAGGTTAATCTAATTGAAATGACCTTCTACTGTGTTCAAAATGTATTTTTCCTCGCTCTATATCTTGGTCCTTTTAATATTTACAGCAATTAGTATGTTCAGTAGAAAGAACCTTATAATATTCCCAGGTACACGATTTGTAACTTAGTTAGAAAAATTGAGAAATACAATTGTTTACATTTACATGGATGGTAATTCAGAAACTCAGAGAAAAACAAAACTTGTGTTTCTCCTAAAATAAAAAAGGTATTGTGTTCCCTCATGTTTATCAAGTTAAAATGGCAGGTGAAACAATTTTATTGCATGTCTTATACGCGTCATATGTTAACCAGCTACAAATCTAGATCACTGCCAGATATATTTGTATTGTCAGTAGCATACTGTAGAGTCGATCACTTCACTTTTGCAAGCTTTGTTGCTGCTGAGAGAAAGATGTATACATATAGTTGTAATGCATTTAGATTCTTGAATGTTATTGTGCATACACAGTTCAGACATCAGTAGCCTAATTTCTCACACAAGTTAAGCAGTGACACATTTTACTTTACATATAATCAAAATGGCGTCGTAACAATGACTCTTATTACCTAACATTCAGAGACGTGTCATGGTGTCTAACATTTGGTATACCAAGTTAAAACTTCTTTAATATTATAGTTCAAGTAAAGTACCACTTAAACAAAGACTCATTAGATTATAATGTTTTGATTTTCGTTTTAGGCAGTCACACGTTCGGGTACTTTTGTGAATCTTCGAAACGTTGTTACAGGCCAATCAATGTACTGCTATAGAATGTTTCGATTCTTAAATTGGTTGGAGAATCCTAATAAAGCTACTGGGCTACAGTAAATGCTCACCCCAGTTTTTAATATCGCAGGGTTTTTTTATTTTTCCTGTGATGCCAACTAAGTTAATGTGGACTTGACTCAAATGAACCAAAGTGGTGTTGTAGTTTGTTCTTGTAGTTACTTTTAAAATGTATTGAAATGTACAATTTAGTATAACATTCTCTTCAATGGTTCAATGACAGAAAGAACTATGCCAACTGCTTTTGCTGACAATAGTAATGGACTTGAAGCCCATTTGTAGTTTTACCAAAGACCTTTATTGCTATTATGTTTCTTTTTTTTCATTTTAGTAATCTAAGCAAATCATTAACCTAATTTGAAACAAACCTAATCTAACACCTAATGTAGATTGGTGTGCATTTACAGAAACTAATGGCATCGCTGTCCTTTTTTGTAAAACAAATGACTGGTTAGCAGCATACACAGAATTCTAATTGGCAGTTGTCTACAGTGAAGGAATTTCAGAAGTTAGGGAC
This sequence comes from Salmo trutta, assembly GCF_901001165.1. Lineage (NCBI taxonomy): Eukaryota > Metazoa > Chordata > Actinopteri > Salmoniformes > Salmonidae > Salmo > Salmo trutta. The sequence goes on from NC_042988.1 coordinate 15,393,341, forward strand.
ATGTTAATATTCTTAAGTGGCCATATAGATGAGTACCAGTGGAGGCTGCTGAGGGGAGGACGGCTCACAATAATGTCTGGAACGGAGTGAACCATTCCACCGATTCCGCTCCAGCCATTACCACGAACCCGTCCTCTCCAATTTAAGGTGCCACCAACCTCGTGTGATGAGTACTATTTTGAAGTATGTTTTTCTTTTCACTTTACAGCTAAAATCTCTTAATCAGTTTTAAATATTGATGGTTGTGCACTACTTGTATGCTGTCAGGAGTATAGAGTATACTTTGACTGTAATGTGCTTTTGTTTTCATTTGACTGGTGTTTTCTTTTTTTTAATTCACAATTTACTGCAGTCATTGGAAAGATGGTGATAGCGTATCATTTGTTTATTGGTTAGATATTTGAGTGGGTCATTGACGGGTGAAATTACAGAACTTGATTTATTTAAACCAGCATCAATGGCAGATACAGACGTGAGTAAGTTTAAGGAGCAACTCTTCACTCATTCGTTCTTGGTCCTTAAGCCCTCTTCAATGTGGCATACTAAGTATACATCTTCCTTTTACACTGAATAAGAAATTTAAGCTCATATTTTATAAATATGGCTCTAAATCATTCAATGTTATGGCCATATTAAACTAATGTTCTTTTACTATGGACCAATTTTTGTTTTTTTATAAATCTGTGCCTTTGATGTTAAAATGTCACATTTTAACTGGCATTTGAAGAGTATTGCTCTTAATGAGGGGTGGCTTCATTGAGGGTAAATTGTTATATTACAGTAAAACTGAGAAAAAAAATCCAAATTCTAGTGCCTTTAGATAATTGTATGTACCATAATCTCCCCAATTAAAATCTGTGGTGGATACCACTCAGATGATTCGATTTTTCGATATTATCACTTAATGGTTCTCGAGTGGTAAAATTTGCTTTGTCACTCTGAAAAGTTAAGAATTCTGTGTAAAGAGCTTGCATTCGTGAGTGATCAGAGAAGGGCCGTTTTGAACCAGACTGCATGTTTCGTAAGGGAGGGCAACCTTAGAATGATGAATACTGCTTCTTCATCTCAGTCTGTATTTGCCATATCAGTTTTCATAACATGCCACAATACCTACCACCAATAAATATGATTCCTTCTGTACTCAACTTTATTGGCACAAGAAAAAAAACACAATTAATTTTAAAGAAAAGCACCAAGTAGGACTCATTGTTTTGTAAATTTAAATGTAATTGAGATGTAACAATGCTCTGCAGTGGATTAGCATAATCTATTTTGCATTCTTGTGAAGTGTTGTTTCCTTGTTTTATTAAATATTGTGATCATGGAACCTGAAGAATTTATGCAATCTTGTACATACATAAATGTATGAAGCTGTTCCAATTTTAGAATGAAAAGAGAAAAAAATGCATATTGCAGCATAAAACATTTAATTGTTCCCAATAGTTAATTTCAAAATGTTCATTTAACATAGAAACCCTGAAATATTGAATGTACCGTTCTAAATTAGATATTTAATAGGTCACTGGAATAATATGGAGAGCAGTTCATCAGTTAGCTATGATGTAGCATCTAGTTTTGTGAATTGCTATACAATGAAATAAATGTAAGACTTAAACACATGCAGTTTTCCGGTCTCTGTATTTATCAGTGTAATGATTAAGGGAAGGGGGAATACATTTTATTTTATCAGGGTTTCAGTTATGACTGTAGGATAAAAGGTTTTTAATTGTGAACTGTAGTTCATAGATGTATTTACGCTGATGTCGATGGAAGTAGACATTTGTATTACGAATGAGAAACATGTCCCTTATTTTGTTACAAGTATGGACAAATAGGACATTGTATATTGAATTAGTATTCAACTACCCCATAGAAATTATCAATGGGAGTTCCCCTGTCTTAATGTTGATCCTCTTTATGGAATCAAAGGCCTGATTTGGCTTTTTACTCAAAATTAAGTACAAGGTATTGAATCTTATACTTGTAGTATCATTAACTTGTTCAATTGTACTGCAACATTATGCAATGGTTTACAGAATTCACAATTTGTATCATCTTGGGAATTAAAACCATTTTTGATCTTAAATGTGTTGTATTTGTTTCATGGATTTTAAAACCAAGGTATGTACTTCTAGTTCACTAAACTCCAACGATTAATGGCCCTTGACAAGTATAATCTTGTAATAACAAACATGAACCAGCATTTTAAGTATTTATTTTCTTCACATGAAAATACCCTTTTTTACTTTTTGGGGAGGGTTACATGAAAAGGTTTCTTACTACAACCAATTAAATAAATATCTTTATACAGTATTGGAATGTATCAAATGGATTATAATCAAAGATTGAAACAGAATTCCAGGAAATAGGTTGGCCCTCTTGGTAATGCTCTATAGAATTAGGTTCACTCAGATTACTGTGGTACAATGACATGATGACTATCAGGAGACAAGACATCAAATAGATAGCGCAGCTGCAATGCCTAGAGCCAAAACAGATTAGATATTCTCAGAGGTGCTTGTTATCAATGGTGCTTTCTTCATAGACATTCACTCACAATCTGTTTTTATCGAGGTCACTTGATCCTGTTAACTAAAGATAAGGGTCCATTTTGCCATTATTTGGTACTACAACACAATGTTTCTGCATTTAGAACAAGTTTTTTTTTTTCAGTGCTGGGATAAATCAGCATTTTCCCCACTTTGGCAAGGTTAGACCTCTGTAAATACTATAGTGCAAAATAAATAAACCATAGCATATTAATCTATGCATTCCATTATGATGCAAAGAAGAAGAAATGCAAAACACTAACTGGTACATGTTTGAGTAGCCTATTTCCTTACCTTTCAAGCATGGAGTCAAAGCAGGTCACAGCATAATCTTTCTGTAGAACAACGATAAAACAAGGGCACTCAGGTAGAGCAGAAATCTAGAGATAGTCAATGCCACAGGCAGAGTGTTACAGTGAGTGACCACTGCATGATGCTATTGCGCAACTATCAAACTTCTTCTACATAGCAGATACCCACTCCTCACCTTCCCATCCCTCTCAGAGGGTAGCATCAGTGTCTCAGCTATGTGACATCTCTGGGTCTCGTCCAGGGCACTCATCCTCCCGGCCACCAGGTGTCAGCCTGTCCTCAGCAGCTGCTCAAGCAGGTCCAGGTGGATGGGGGCTGGGCCCAGTACACTGGAGGGCAGCAGTAGGCAGGTGGTTTGGCAGAGAGCAATGCGGACCGAGGGCCCTGCTGCCACCCACACACAAACAGCCACGTTTACAAAGTTCAATTGCTGTTGATACCACATCAACTAAACACAACAACAGTTGCCCCAGACCAATCATAGGCAACGTCCCAATAAAAAGTCAATGATTTAGGGACCTGTTTTGTATCCACATAAAAATAGTAAATAAACGATTCAACAACAAAGATTCAGCTAGGCTAAAACATTCAAAACTAGACCTCACCTCCATTCAGTCCAGAAGCCATAAGGTGTGATAAAGATGGCTTGTTCGCAGCGGCAAGTGTTCCTCTGTTCACGGGCCAGACAAGCCAAATGGTCTGTGTACACTGGGTATCTGTGATACAGAACAGTGAGTGACAACAGACACAAAATGTGTTCCATATTAAACACAGGGCATATGAGACGGCTATACATCTAGGAATAGTAAATCATGTCTATTGTGGCACTGTGATGTACCTGCTCCTGTCTCATGGTGTTGGTCTCTGTGCAGCATAGGCCCTGAGGGAACAGCCTCTTCACATCCTGAACAGCTCTCTGATAGCTCCTCGATCCTACAACATAGTATTATATCATTCATTACGCACTACTAACATTACATCTGAAACATTAAAGCCTTGTTCCAAAGCCAGTCTCAGCCACTCTGTAACTGATTGATCTATGTTGTCTGGCAGGGCCTGGAAGGTGGCCCAGTATCGTGCGGGGGTCGAGGGGCACTGACTGACCATAGATGCCGCTGTGTAGATGATGTGAGCTTTAACAGGCCCTCCAGAGGAATTGGTCCTGACCGCGGGCCTGGGCAGGGTCCTCAGGTCCCAGCACATCCAGTAGCCTCTTCACAGCGTTCTCCCTCTGCAGGCACAGAGCCAGGGAAGGCCCAGAGCTCAAGTACTGGACATGGGCTTCTACGGCAGAGGGGTCCTAGAGGAAAACACAAGAGGAAAACTGAGCTGAGCCAATGCATTTAAAACAATATAACAATCTGTCCACTGGCCTGGTTTAGGTAAGTAGGAATACGTGAGTTGTCTGATTCTCTGCAACAGACACCAGTGACACAGCTGTGCCATTGTCCAGAACCAGCACATGCAGGCCCACCACAGTGAAACCACTCCGCTGGACTTTGCTGAGGATTTTCCCCAGAACATGGCTCCACACTCCAGGCTTGAACAGGAAGTGTGACCAGCGGCTGGGGACCTGATGGAAACAGACAAGAGTGGCAAATAGGGTGCTTAAATATTTTCAACCATTTTGTAACCATTGTTGAAGTAATCGACTTTGCAAGTAACCAATGTTTAATAAAACATCCTACATTACATCATGTTATTTAAAGGTCAAAGTTCATCCAAATAAACCCATTTCCAAACTCACCCTGCACCAAGCAGTTTAACAACGACTCACACTGGGAACCTGTAAGGAACATTAAACACAAGTCAGAAGGGAGGTGGGCGAGATAGTCGTTTGAATGTGCTGATGACCCGGTGACACATACCAGCTACATTAATGCGAGGTGGGGGTAGGAACTTCAGTAATGGGCGCACACTGTGATCTGAAGATGAGAGAAAATCCACATAGATCCAGCTATCCTTGACATGATTACCCCAGATATAGGGTAGTAGTGAAATAGTACCTAGCTTGCACTGACTAGTCTTTACCAGGGATCATGTCTCCCAGGGAGAAGAAGAGGGATGCTTGTCTGAAGGCCAGTTCAGGAGTGGGAGACAACAGTATGTTCAGGTTCCCGGGGTAGTCCCGTGGCAGGAACTGCCGTAGAGTGGCGAAGGCGTCCACCCTCCTCAGGGCACACACCAGGGCAGGGGAGGAGGCCAGGCCCACCAGGCTGCTCTGCCACAGCCGGTCACATACCTCCTAGGGGCTCAAAAAAAAATGTATGAAATGTATGCATTCACTAATGTTAGTCGCTCTGGATAAGAGCGTCTGCTAAATGACTAAAATGTAAATGTAAATGGCTCACCTCCCGCACCTGCTGCCGGGACAATGTGGGCAGCCACTTCATGGCCAGTAGCTGGAATCCATCCTCCTCGACATCGCCTGATGGAGAAACAGGGTAGAAAGGAGAGAAATGCAGAGCAAGGTTAGGTAGGTGAGGAGTTCAGTGCTACAGCTGAATTGCAAGTACAATATTGGTATTATGAATAATATTATGCATTTTAAATATATTTCATTACATGGGCTGTGTTGTGGGAATGGTGGGAATGGTTCATGTGGGGTAACGTGCCTGTTGTGTCCCCTGTCCAGAGCCTGTGTAGCAGGCTCAGGCCCTGACTGATGTCCCTTCCAGCCAGCGTAAGCACCACCACCTGCTCCAGCTCTGGGTTGAATGGACACCTATGATTGGACAGCACCACATTGCAGGGGTTGGGTACGGCCCACATACGCCCACCTGAGAACCAAGCATGAACATAAACTCAATTATACCAGGAAGCCAAGGAGGGGGTCATCATTGACAGACTGTGTTAACTCTTCCCTTACCAAAGCTATGGAGCAGGCTCTCTCTGTAGGGCAACATGTGAAAGCAGCTGCTCGGGTCCAGCTTTCCTTCATCTGACAGTCTGATGTGGATACATCCCAACAACCTCTGTGTCTCCAACTCTTTCACAAGGGCTGACAAAAAGAGGAATCAGTGTCAAAAGACTGAACATTGATGTCACAAGATCAAATGCCTCTATAGTGCCTATCGGCTTCAAATGGGAAGACATGTTCTTTATACACTGACTGTAAAAAACATTAGGAACCTATACATGGAATAATCACAGATAGATGGGCATACTTGTAGAGGAGAGGATAGACACTGAGTGGACAAAACATTATGAACACCTGCTCTTTCCATGATATAGACTGACCAGGTGAATCCAGGTGAAAGCTATGATCCCTTATTGATGTCACTTCTTAAATCCACTTCAATCAGTTTAGATGAAGGGGAGGAGACAGGTTAAAGAAGGATTTTTAAGCCTTGAGACAATTGAGACATGAATTGTGTATGTGTGCCATTCAGAGGGTGAATGGGCAAGACAAAAGATTTAAGTTCCTTTGAATGGGGTATGGTAGTAGGTGCCAGGCTTGAGTGTGTCAAGAACTGCAACGCTGCTGGGTTTTTCACATTCAACAGTTTCCCGTGTGTAACAATGGTCCACCACCCAAAGGACGTCCAGCCAACTTGACACAACTGTGGGAAGCATTGGCGTAAACATCGGCCAGCATCCCTGTGGAACGCTTTCAACACCTTTCCATGCCCCAACAAATTGAGGCTGTTCTGAGGGCAAAAGGGCGTGCAACTCAATACTAGGAAGGTGTTCCTAATGTTTTGTACACTCAGTGTACTTTTGAGGTGATAGAAGCAGAGATATTAGGTATTATAGGTTAAGTGCTATACCTGTTGGCACAGTAACGCAGGCCACTCTCTCTCCTCAGAAGTAAGACCAGGCAGTGAGAAGACAGCTCAAACTTCTTCTCATCCACAGTAAAAGTGGGCGGACTGCAGAACACTGACACCTTGTCAAAGAGAAAGACAAACTTTTAAGGGCATAGTCAACATTGATCTCGCCAGCTCCTCTCAGGCACTTTGCTGTCAATTCAGTGTGGTGTGACTGATCTGGAGACAGTGTGGTGGAGGTGGGGTCATACCTGCTGTCCGGTGAGTCCCAGTGCCTGGGTTCGTTTGGTGGGGAGCTGCAGCCTCTGGACCCCCCTTAGACTGAACCGTCTGCCCTCACACACAGACAGAACCTGGCTGTAGCAGCATGGCGCCACCGCTGGAGACACTATCAAGAACACGTCCACTATGAGGTGGGAAGGGAAGAGTCAGATCCACAGTAAGACATTTTGAAACTTCCAACTACTGTACTTGGGATATAGACTAGAGTAAAGCTTTAAGCTATAACTCTGACATTGTTGACCTCAAGTGTGTACTTGTTTCTGAGTTACATTTAACAGTAGCACACAGGGTAGTAGAGGACCTGGTTAAATACAAGGGGCTGCTTCCCTCTCCATCACCAGGGGCAGAGCTGAGAGTATTGGAAGAAAATCATGTTTTTTGTGAAATACTTTGATTACTGTTTGTGTTGTGTTGTGTGTGTGTTATATATATATATATATATATATATATATATATATAGCCCAAAAAGATGAAAACAAATGTATCAATCAGTGTTTACTGAGTAAACCTTCAGTCTCTTGACCTTCCATCTACTCATGATGATTAATGATGTTGTTTTTTAAATTGCTTGTTTTTTTGTTGTTGTTGCTTTACAACGCTTTGAGATTCTTTATGTAAGGTATAGAGCTATAAAATGTAAATAAATTATTATTATTAGTAGTAATATGTTTGTTTTTCTACTTGTAATGTTTGAGTGATGGTTGTGAGACATCAGGACGGCTCTGGACTACAAACACACCTGTCAGTTGGAGCCTGGTCAGGGTTCTGGGAATTATTTCCTGGAACTCTCCCTGCGAACCACGTGACCAGTTCCCTGTGCACACTGCTGGCCAGGCGAGGGGAGTAGAGGAGGGGCAAGTTCTTGCTGCTGTAGTGAAGGGTGTTGATGGATGCCGGGTCTGTCTTCCTAGCCAGCAGGGGGTCTGAAGGGCCTGTTACATCCTGTCACACGGTGCGGGCGTGAGGCCCTCGGACAGCCAGGGCAAGGACGGGCTGATCGGCCCCATCATCTCCCTGCCCGTAGGATACCCTGCCTGAATCAGAGACAGACTTACTATAACTTACTGAATCATTCCAGTCTAGGCCACTGAAGATCTGCAGACTAGATAAGAATATAACAGAATAGAAGTTTATTAGTTGATAAACGTTTTACCGGCACTGTTGGTCAGAAGGCCAGGAGGAGGGTAAACGAAGCGGAAGCCACAAACATCCAACCCTGAGTTGTGGAGAAGCTGGAGGGTGTGGTGAACCACCAGGGGATGCAGGAACAAAGAAGTGTATCCCAGAGCAACAGCTATCTGTGAGGAGAAGAAGAAAAAAACTGTATGGTTGATTTCCTCATCCTATACCAACAGTCATGATCATGGGGTATTAACACTGAGGTTAGATGATACCAAGGAGCTTTGGAACAGCTGAGACATAAGATGTTCTTACCTTTGTGTGTAGCAGCTGAGTGCACATGGTCTCAGGCCTCTGACAGCTGAGTTCCTGAGTCTCCACAGTCTGCCAGTAGAAGCCTGGGTTCAGACCGAAGGTCCTCTTCACAGCCTGAGACACAGGACAAAGATACAGCACATTACAGCGAACACATCCACATCATCAAGTCAATCTCAGATTCTAAGCATTCACCTGTACCTACCACCAACCATTTTGTCTGAGTTGACAGAGATAAAGCTGTCCAGGCAGGAGGCAGGTATGTGGACGGTTGGGGGATAGGCCTGTTGGTCTAATAGGCTCATGAGCTGGGGCAACCAATGGGTGATGGCTCTGAGGAAGGTCTGAGAGAGGAACCTGCAGACACGCTGCTGGAACACACTATGACCCTTATCCACACCCCGTTTCTATGAAGAAGAAAAAGGAAAATCACTTAACTGCAGAAAAGGTGGTGGAGGAAAAGAGGAAATGTTTGGGTGCATTCACATAGAATTAGGAATTAGAATACTACTACTACTAATAATAAGTAATTTAAAAGGATCTCTATGTTCATTCCTCTCACCCGGGGTTTTCGGAAAAGTTGTAGGCTCTCTCCGTGGGACACAGTACAGATGTGTAGAGCCAGTCCATCCTCTGTCCACAGCTGCTGTAGGCCAGCCACCCAAAAAGGTACAGCAGCCCTGTCATCACCACTTTGAGGGCCTGGTGCTCCAACCTAACAAGTTAGAGGCCTCAGTAAAACATGGACTCCATCTCAAACAGTAAAAATAATCAGATGATCTCAGTTGAATGACGTTGTCAAGAACTAGTCAAATAAATATTCACCAAAGACAGAAACCAAGCAACCAGAGCATTGTATATATGGGATTTGGTTGTGGCTGACTCCACTGTTGGTGCTTTCCAATGATGACTGCTGCTGGCTACCAGGCCTGGACTGGCATACAGTCAGCAGCAAGCACTTCTTATCCTCCATATCAGCAAGCAGAGTGTTAACTGTTAGTAGGTGAGAGGACCCCTGAAAAAAAAAGAACGAAAAATATTAAGGGGTAGCGCTCAATTTATGACAATGACAAAGAAGACTGAGTGGAGAGCTATTGAATTGTGAGCACTGAGTCTCTGTTCCAGATGAACTTACAGCGTCATAAAGAACATCAGTCTTCTCAGCGGCAGGCTCCCTGTCTCCGGCAGACCTTGTTGGTCTAAAGCTTTCCAGCTGTTTCTGGAGCTGTTGCTGGCACTGTGCTCTCTGTTTCTTTTGCTCTCTCTGCTCTCGGTCACTGACAGGTCACAAAACAGGTGTTCAGCCACCAGTGGAGGCTGCTGAGGGGAGGACAGCTCATAATAATGGCTGGAACGGAGCGAATGGAATGGCATCAAACCATGTGTTTGATGTACAGTATTTGATACAATTCCACTCCAGCCTTTAGCACGAGCCCATCCTCCCCAATTAAGGTGCCACCAACCTCCTGTGTGAGCCACTGTGACTAAGATTCAAGATACAGTATATGAGACAAAGTCCCCTAAAATGAATATCTTATCTACCTTTGTTTCTTTGGCTGCCCGGTAGTAGCACTCTGCTGAATACCAGGTGTTCTCTCAACTGGCGGCCTGTTTTGGTCACGCTTCATTGTGGGACATGTGGTTTTGTTGTCCACCTCTGGGAGCAGAGATGTTATCTCATTGTTAGCCTCAGGCAGCTTGTCCTTCAAGGCCACTCTTCTGGGGGTTCTGAATGTAGAATCTGCTGGAACTGGATCTTTCCTGTCCGGCTCTCTCCTGTTTCTGTTCGCCTCGCGTAACATTCTGAGTAACAGGCTCTTTCCAATTACTTCCCTGTGAGAAGAAAAAACAACATGAACTCAGGAAGGAGTTAAACTGAATTCATAGTTCACAGCCACAGAGCCATTATAGTATATTTACAAACCTATGTAATAATGTTTAGAGCTTTACAATGGGTCAGTTATTTAGGGCAATATTTACTCTTTTCCATTCAGTAAACCAGACCGTATATTACTCTGTTTTCTCATCAGATTGTTTTTTGTCGTGTAGGTTGAGGTTGGTCAGTTTCAAGGATTGTGATGAAGTGCTGTTACATGGTCTGGTTGTTTTCGTGGGAGGCTCAGGGTTACGTAAATCAATATAAACGGTGGGCGCTTCCTGGCGGCTTGGCTGCAACTCAAATGCCATCCTTTTGAAAGACTTTCTCCATCCACCATTTTGTCTGGACAATAAACAAAACATTCATGTTAATTAATTACATTATTCATAATCATGTGAAACCCACACAACTTGATCATATATTTTACCTGAAATTGGTAGGATGTTGGACAGGTGCTTTCTGAGGCACACCAGAAGTTTTATCTGGCGCAGTTTCTCTTTCCTCTTCAGCATCTCCACATGACTGTGTCCTACAGAAAGCAGCCAGCCTCTCCAATATAGTATCCTGTGACCTTACATTGTCTCCATCTGTGACCAAACTGAGAATGAATTGATTACACCATTATGATAATAGCATTGAGTGTGAATGACATGCTAGGTGCACACTGGTTACTCTACATCTACTAGTTGTTCAGCAGTAGCTATATCAGTGATACCTTAGTTACCCTATTGTCTACCTGGTTGTACTTCCATTGGTTCGTCAGACACACTGCCTCCTAAAAATAGTCTATCTGTTTGAAGAGTCAGAAGAATCTGGTCCAGATCCCAGTGCTCCAGTGGCTGGTAAAAACACAAAGGTACTGATTTGTAGGACATACAACTTCATCAGTATCTATGTAACTGCAGAATGAAAATGACCAGAGGTCAACAAATACATTAGTTATTATGTAGTACCTTCTCAATTTATAACAGGAAACTTAAACTCACCTCAAAACTATTTTGTAGTGGCTTTTTCATAGAGCCATTTGGTTCTGTTTTCTGTGTCTTTCTCAAAGCATTGAGTGACTCCAATGTGTTTTCTTCACAAGCTGTGTTATGTGAAGGGTGTGGCGATGTGGACTCAGTTGTTTTTGTCTGTTTAGTGTGCCATGGCTGTGGTGCGCTGAGGTGTCCCCTTTCATCTCCACAGGAACGTTGCTGCATGGATGGCCTCCTGCCCGAGCTGCATTCCTAATAGAGTCATGGCTGCATATCTCATTTACCTTATTACCTATGGGACTGGGCTCCTGGTGGGTGCCCTGCTGGGCTAAATCAGTGGCTTGATAAACTCCATGGGGTTCCGTTGTAGGCTCTCTATGAGGGCAAAGGGTCTCCTCTGTCCAACACAGTTGTGGCTGTGCCACAGATATTAGAAGCTCCTGTTTGGGATACACACAGATACACACACAGTAACCTTGTCAAGGACTCTTCAGCAATTGGTGTAAACTTGCTCAGCTAGCTAGCTACTTAACGTTACCTCTATTTCAGAGTCCTCCAATGACAGACACTCTAGGCCCTCTGTGTTTTTAGGAAGAAGGGCTACTGGTCGGGGAAAGATGGCTATGTCTTCTTCATTTTCAGACTGGAGAGTAAGATTAGCCAAATTTCAGTTAACGTTTGATACATTTATTTAGATTTACTCTGGCAAACACAGTTCAAAAACAAATAAACACAACTCTAGTGGAACAGCAAGTAAGTAGCAAAGTTCATACAAATTTAGGGCTTTTCATAGGGCTAGCTAGCTAACGTTGTCTTACTGCTGCACTTGTTGTTAGCTAGCTAACGTTAGCTAAGTGCAGTAATCAAACTCACTGATGATGAAGAATCTGAATCAATAGACGGAATATGGGGTTTGAAGCTGTCAAAAAGTACATTCCAACGCGTTGAAGGATCCGTGTCCATATTGACATAAGCTAATGCATCTATAATCATCAAGATAGACCACTCTTATGTGAAAGCAGTAGCAGTCAGCTACACTAAGTTAGCTAAAATTAAATAGCTGCTAACAACAACTAGCAAACTGTTGGTTACCATAACAACTGAACAACAAGAGTGAGGAGGGCATATAAATGATGGAGGAGCACGTGTTGCAGTGCAGACGGGATGGGACCTGGGGAAAGATGGCCAACATGAACATGTCAACATCTGTGATGCGACTGCGAGTTAAGTAATGTATGAACCGTTCAAGTTCTGCGGTCTATGAATCCTGCAGTCAGAGCTGTGTTGGAAATGTGCTGCTGTAAAATTGCTCCTGTCCACTTCTTCAAAATGAAAACGTTATAGTGTCGTTATATGTAGGCCCTGAAAGTTTTACTTCTCCCTCTGCTTAGAGTTCTGGACCGTTGTGGTACAGGAGGAAGTGTTTGCCTTGTGTACACATATGGTCCACCTCAATAGCTGGGCCTCTGCACCTTTAATTTGTAAAGGCTGATATTGTTTACCTAGGGCCTATATCTATATGTGGTTGTGTGACCAATTCCTTGTTGAGCAAATCTGTCTCTTAAATATTTATTCAGAGGACAAAAACATACATGACTTGTGTTTATTCAACGGATGCGTTTAATAGTCACCCATTCAAAGGTGGACTGCTTTGAAACATGTCCTAAAAGAGTACTGTACTGTACACTGTGTATTCTAGTAGGCTTACTTGCAATTTTTTTGTGTGCAATGATTTAATGAACATTTCATGAAATATAAAACTAACTAAAAGTGTATGATGCAAAAGCTACATACTTGAAACATGTAGGGCCTAATTACCACAGTAGCAAAAATAATTTGTTACATTACATATTTTGAGAAATAATTAATATAGGCTAAATCTTTGAATGTACAGGGAAAATTGTAGGCTAATAACAATTATTTTGAAATGATTGTCTTCCAAATGTCTGGTGTCTTTGACCCCTTCAGCAGTTGTTGAAATGTTCGTTGCTGATATCCCTCAGGTCATGGCCAACCAAGCCTGGAGGGCTGTTGCATGTTATATTGTTGTAGATGGTGACAACAGTGTGGGGTTCCTCTCCCTCAGCCAGGGTTTCCACTTGCCTGGGCACCGTCTGCGGTCTCCTCAAGCTGTAGTCTCTAAGGGGAAGGACACTGCAGTCACACTTCCAACGGTTCCCTGTCAGCCACAGTTGGTGTAGGGTGTCTGGGATATCTGGTGGAATGCTGCTAAGAGCGTTATCTTTCAGATTTAGATAGCGTAGCCTGGGCAGCAGCTGCATGGTACCATTGTGCAGGATCTCCAGCCTGTTAGCTGAGAGGTCCAGCCACGAGAGATGCTTCAAGGGCATGAGGGCCTCAGAGGGAAGTTGACGGAACAGGTTGCTGGACAGCAGCAGATAGTCCAGGTTCTTCAGGCCGTAGAAGGTGTGGGAGGTTAGGACCTCGAGCTTGTTGAATCTCAGGTCTAGTTGTTGTAGGCCTACGAGTTCCACGAAGCTCTGGCGCTCCACCACAGAGATGTTGTTGTTTTGAAGGAAGAGCCGTCGCAGACCCGATAGTCCAATGAAAGCTTGGGTCGTGACCCTGGTCAGACAGCCCTTATCCAGGTGAAGACTGTGGAGCTTGGAGAGACCTTTGAACACTTGGTCTGGAAGACTGCGGAAACAGCTGCCAGACAGGTTAATGACAGCCAGGTGAGAGAGGCCCATGAAGGTGCCCATCCTGGCCTCCTGCACCTGGTTGTGCTCCAGCTCCAGAACCTCCAGGTGCCCAAGCCCCTCAAAGATCCTGTCCGCCAAGGCCTGGATCCGGTTGTAGCTCAGACGCAGTTCTTCAAGGTACTGCAAGTCACGGAAAGTCCTGGGCCTTAGTCCACTGATGGAGTTGTTGGAGAGCCGCAGCACATGGAGGCTGTGAAGACCAAGGAAAGTCTCATCGTGGAGCGCTGATAGTTTATTGTTTGTGAGATCCAGCCATCTGAGGGACTTCATACCCACAAAGGCTCTGGGTACCACCGTCACTATCTGATTCTGCGCCAGGTAAAGCTTTTGCAGTTTGGGGAGCTTCATAAACACATTAGCCTTAATGACCTTCAGGTAATTTCCGGTGAGGTCCAACTCCTTCAGCTCGGTAAGACCCTGGAAGAGTTGTGGCTGTAAGTAAGCCAGCCTATTCCCAGCCAGCACCAGCTCCCTCAGGCCATGCAGGTCATGGAACCCAGTCTCAGGCAACACTGCTAATGAATTCCACCCCAAGTTGAGAAGCCACATATGTGAGAGGCCAGCAAACATCTTCTCCTCAATGCGGGACAGTTGGTTGTTATGGAGACTAAGCGAGGCGAGGTTAGGCGTGTTCTGGAAGATAGTGCCCGGCAATGAACGGATGCGGTTGCGCTCCAGGTGGATGTGAGCTAGCGACTTAAGCCCTCTGAACACCTGGGAGTCAAGGGACACCAGCTGACCGCTCTGTAGATTCAGAAAATCCAAGTTGCTGAGATCCTTGAAAGCGGTGGCAGGCAGAGTGGTGAACAGGTTTCCATCCAGCCAGAGGGAGCGAGTGGAGACAGGCACGTCAGAGGGGGCCTGGGTGTAGTTGCGTGCGCTGCAGTAGACATTGAGCTCTAGACTGTAGTCATCATGCAGACAGGTGCAGCCCTTGGAACAAGGAATGGGCTCCTCAGTAGGTTTCTCTACCCCTGTGTCAGGGTCTGGCACCACCAGCGATGTCCCCAGTACCCACAACACCAGTAGCACAATGGTGTGCATAACAGCTGGGGGTAGAGAGCAGAAGAAGTAAGCTCAATGTCGGTGCTCCTTATCTAAAACTACTTAATAAGCTTATTCTCTTTGTAATAAACATGTATTTTCTCACATTTTAAGTCCTCCCTGAAAGCCAATCAATTAACCTATGTACTCAGATTATTCAGATTTTACATGAACCAATTTAAGATCAATATTATAGACAATGCCTAGGCCTATTTCCAATACTAAAAATACAAAAAAATATTTACTGCAAACATTCATTACTAAAATATGCAAAGCTACTATAAAGTGTACATTTATTTCTATTATGTGTAATTTTAATAGATGAAAGTTCAATGAATCAGAATAATTTGCCCTACCTTATATTTCAGCAATTTTGACTGAGGTAGACCGACAGACAGCCACCCACTAAACGAAGGACGTGTGTATTTGTGTTTGGAAAGAAAAACCTGCCTAGTCTTTCTAGAAAAAGTCAGACCCACTGAACTCTCAGAATTAACCTGTTCATACCCTATGACCAGCATCATCATCAGTCTTTCAATGGTCTTATCTCGCTCAAATATACTTTTTATACGTATGCTAACCTATCAGTATCTTTATAAGTACATTTTGAGTGAACATTCTTAACTATTTGATGTTCAAGAATTTAATAAACAAAATGCATTTTTTCCCATGACCTCAGATTTGTCATAGTACATAACATCATTAATACCCCTAAAATTTATATTATATGAATGTCTACTGTACATATGGTCTGGTGGTTTGACTTTCAAGTAGCCTTTTGCTGAGTACATTTACTGTAGATTCTGACTGATACAGACAGCATGGCTGAGAGATAAGACAAACCTGGTGCAATGAACCTGTGCTGGCTGAAAAGTAGCAATGGCATTTTGAAATGTATTACAAAAAGAGATTCAAGTTTGTACTTGCATTGTGCGTAAAAGCTTTTTTTTGTCCGAATTCTGTCTTGATATCAGTGCACTTTAGCCAATCATTATCCCAGGTAAAGGAAAATGTAGCTGTTTCTTATCTCACAGCACACACATTGACCAGCAAACAGACTCTGATGATAAACGTGGGTTGACTTTCACTTTATTCTCTTTCTCTGTAGCTTGGTTTCATGAACTTACTGGACTACCCAGAACCGGACGTGTGCCTAAGGACGTCCAAATTCAATAAAATCTAACAGAAAACGTGACCATTGGCTGGACAATCCTGGACTTTGACAGACTGGCGGTTAAGAAAAGGCATGGGTATGTTGTGTAATGCCTTCTCTAATACTGACAGGCATTAAATGACATTGTTTTGTCACACTGAACATTTTAGTTGCTAAATGATATCCTAAACCTAGACTTAAGTAGGTATATCAGGGTTTTAAGACACAAAGTCATAATTTTGACACAGAATTGTCACCTTAGGCTTAGTTCTCTGTTTAGCTCAACAAGTTTCTCCCTTCACAATGTGATTGTTCCATGAAGGAACAACATGAGACTTGCCTGAAGGGTGTTAGAAAGATAACGCAACCCTCGTATTTAAGCAGTGTGTTTAATGTTTATAATTGGTGGTGCTATTCACTTCTTTCACCACTAGAGAACACTGCTGCTCTGTTATCTAGGCATATGAGACATGTTGATGGAATCCAAAAGCTCACTTTCTCTGAAAGAAAAGACCCTTCAGCATACAATCCAGTTATCCCAATCTGTTTGCAGGTGTTTACATGTTTTGAGATTTTGTTTTACTTTGAATTACTCCAATAAGTTAGCCACCTTACCACATACACTCTGTCATGGCAATGTTTCATTCAAGTTTGATTCAGAGCTTCCATTTCTGCTCTAGCAGAGGAGGCCCTTGTTTGCTACAGCGTAGTGTCAAATTAGAATAATATGGAAAAACATTGTTGAGTTTTATGCTGTTAGAATGATTAATGAGCCGTCGCAAAAAGATATACCAGCTTATTTACTTATCCTATTTTAAGAATTGAAGGGAATGGGTCTCATGAAGGAGTGTAAATCCATGTACCGGAGAGAAATCTGCCATAGTGCGTCTTTAACAATTCCTGCTCCCCAGACAAACACCTCTAATTGGCTCACTCCCCTGCTCTCAACCAGCACAAAGGTTCCCTTCCCAGGTCTGCCAGCACCGGGACAACAGGAAGCTTCATAGTGAGTGACAGAGCCCCAGCTGCAGTTGCAGTGAACGTAGAGCAATGTCTTGGGCTCTGCTGGGAGTCAGTGTTTATATACAGGAGGAATAGATAAACTCCTCAGTCACATAACTAGCAGTGGAAAAGTTGAGAACTTCCTCAGCAGTGGTGAACAGACCTGAAGGGCACCGTGTCAGTGTGTGTTGGAGGATCCGTGCTGATAGCTACAATACCGCATCTTCCTTATCTTTTTGTTATTCCTTCTGCTGCTCATGACTGTCTGTCAGAGAATGAATGCCCAGAGGGGCAAGTGCACTCTACTGCTTTCCAAATTCTATCCCAATAGAAGAGAATACTGCCTACCTCCGTTAGGCTAACTGTTGTGTAATCGTGCAGGCTGACACGGTTTTGATTGCTGGTTATGGAGCAAAGCTATGTTATATTTTACGATAATAGGGAAAATAATATTTTTGCCAGTTGCACAGACTTATTTTTTACAGCTGCCTTCTTGTACAGATTGTGGGCTAACTAAATACATTATATTTTTATTTTATTTTTTTATTTCACCTTTATTTAACCAGGTAGGCAAGTTGAGAACAAGTTCTCATTTACAATTGCGACCTGGCCAAGATAAAGCAAAGCAGTTCGACAACATACAAAAACACAGAGTTACACATGGAGTAAAACAACATACAATCAATGATGCAGTAGAAAAAAATAAGACTATATACAATGTGAGCAAATGATGTGAGATAAGGGAGGTAAAGGCAAAAAAGGCCATGGTGGCAAAGTAAATAAAGTATAGCAAGTAAAACACTGGAATGGTAGATTTGTAGTTTGAAGAAAGTTCAAAGTTAAAATATAAATAATATGGTGCAAAGGAGCAAAATAAATAAAATAAATAAATACAGTAGGGGAAGAGGTAGTAGTTTGGGCTAAATTATAGATGGGCTATGTACAGGTGCAGTGATCTGGGAGCTGCTCTGATAGCTGGTGCTTAAAGCTAGTGAGGGAGATAAGTGTTTCCAGTTTCAGAGATTTTTGTAGTTCGTTCCAGTCATTGGCAGCAGAGAACTGGAAGGAGAGACGACCAAAGGAGGAGTTGGCTTTAGGGGTGACCAGAGAGATATACCTGCTGGAGCGCGTGCTACAGGTGGGTGCTGCTATGGTGACCAGTGAGTGGAGATAAGGGGGGACTTTACCTAGCAGGGTCTTGTAGATGACCTGGAGCCAATGTGTTTGGCGACGATTATGAAGCGAAGGCCAGCCAACGAGAGCGTACAGGTCGCAGTGGTGGGTAGTATATGGGGCTTTGGTGACAAAACGGATGGCACTGTGATAGACTGCATCCAGCTTGTTGAGT
Source organism: Salmo trutta (assembly GCF_901001165.1). Taxonomy (NCBI): domain Eukaryota; kingdom Metazoa; phylum Chordata; class Actinopteri; order Salmoniformes; family Salmonidae; genus Salmo; species Salmo trutta. Next base: position 15,411,814 of record NC_042988.1, read on the forward strand.
AGGGTATTGGAGGCTATTTTGTAAATGACATCGCCGAAGTCGAGGATTGGTAGGATGGTCAGTTTTACGAGGGTATGTTTGGCAGCATGAGTGAAGGATGCTTTGTTGCGAAATAGGAAGCCAATTCTGGATTTAACTTTGGATTGGAGATGATTGATGTGAGTCTGGAAGGAGAGTTTACAGTCTAACCAGACACCTAGGTATTTGTAGTTGTCCACAAATTCTAAGTTAGAACCGTCCAGAGAAGTGATGCTGAACAGGCGGGCAGGTGCAGGCAGCGATCGGTTGAAGAGCATGCATTTAGTTTTACTTGTGTTTAGGAGCAGTTGGAGACCACGGAAGGAGAGTTGAATGGCATTGAAGCTCGTCTGGAGGGTTGTTAACACAGTGTCCAAAGAAGGGCCAGAAGTATACAGAATGGTGTCGTCTGCGTAGAGGTGGATCAGAGATTCACCAGCAGCAAGAGCGACATCATTGATGTATACAGAGAAAAGAGTTGGCACAAGAATTGAACTCTGTGGTACCCCCATAGAGACTGCCAGAGGTCCGGACAGCAGGCCCTCCGATTTGACACACTGAACTCTGTCAGAGAAGTAGTTGGTGAACCAGGCGACGCAATTGTTTGAGAAACCAAGGCTACTGAGTCTGCCGATGAGGATGTGGTGATTAACAGAGTCAAAAGCTTTGGCCAGGTCAATGAATACGGCAGCACAGTATTGTTTCTTATCGATGGCGGTTACGATGTCGTTTAGGACCTTGAGCGTGGCTGAGGTGCACCCATGACCAGCTCTGAAACCAGATTGCATAGCGGAGAGGGTGCGGTGGGATTCGAAATGGTCGGTAATCTGTTTGTTGACTTGGCTTTCGAAGACCTTAGAAAGGCAGGGTAGGATGGATATAGGTCTGTAGCAATTTGGGTCAAGAGTGTCACCTCCTTTGAAGAGGGGGATGACAGCAGCTGCTTTCCAATCTATGGGAATCTCAGACGACACGAAAGAGAGATTGAACAGGCTAGTAATAGGGGTTGCAATAATTTCGGCAGATAATTTTAGAAAGAAAGGGTCCAGATTGTCAAGCCCAGCTGATTTGTAGGGGTCCAGATTTTGCAGCTCTTTCAGAACATCAGCTGAATGGATTTGGGAGAAGGAGAAATGGGGGAGGCTTGGGCGAGTAGCTGTGGGGGGTGCAGTGCTGTTGAATGCAGTAGGGTAGTTAAGTGGAAAGCATGGCCCGCCGTAGAAAAATGCTTATTGAAATTCTCAATTATAGTGGGCTTATCGGTGGTGACAGAGTTTCCTATCCTCAGTGCAGTGGGCAGTTGGGAGGAGGTGTTCTTATTCTCCATGGACTTTACAATGTCCCAGAACTTTTTAGAGTTTGAGTTGCAGGAAGCAAATTTCTGTTTGAAAAAGCTAGCCTTGGCGTTTCTAACTGCCTGTGTGTATTGGTTTCTAACTTCCCTGAAAAGTTGCATATCGCGGGGGCAGTTCGATGCTAATGCAGAACGCCACAGGATATTTTTGTGTTGGTTAAGGGCAGTCAGGTCTGGGGAGAACCAAGGGCTATATCTGTTCCTGGTTCTAAATTTCTTGAAAGGGGAATGCTTATTTAAGATGGTGAGGAAGGCATTTTAAAAAAAATAACCAGGCATCCTCTTCTGACGGGATGAGGTCAATATCCTTCCAGGATACCAGGGCCAGGTCAATTAGAAAGGCTTGCTCGTTGAAATGTTTCAGGGAGCGTTTGACAGTGATGAGTGGAGGTCGTTTGACCGCTGACCCATTACGTGTGCAGGCAATGAGGCAGTGATCGCTGAGATCTTGGTTGAAAACAGCAGAGGTGTATTTAGAGGGCACGTTGGTTAGGATGATATCTATGAGGGTGCCAGTGTTTGCGGCTTTGGGGTTGTACCTGGTGGGTTCATTAATAATTTGTGTGAGATTGAGGGCATCAAGCTTGGATTGTAGGATGGCTGGGGTGTTAAGCATGTCCCAGTTTAGGTCACCTAGTAGCACGAGCTCTGAAGATAGATGGGGGGCAATCAGTTCACATATGGTGTCCAGAGCACAGCTAGGGGCCGAGGGGGGTCTATAGCAGGCGGCAACGGTGAGAGACTTGTTTTTGGAGAGGTGGATTTTTAAAAGTAGAAGTTCAAATTGTTTGGGTACAGACCTGGATAGCAGGACAGAACTCTGCAGGCTATCTCTGCAGTAGATTGCAACACCGCCCCCTTTGGTCGTTCTATCTTGTCTGAAAACGTTGTAGTTAGGGATGAAGATTTCAGAATTTTTGGTGGACTTCCTAAGCCAAGATTCAGACACAGCTAGGACATCCGGGTTGGCAGAGTGTGCTAAAGCAGTGAATAAAACAAACTTAGGGAGGAGGCTTCTAATGTTAACATGCATATGTGGGGGTTTTGTATAGTGCAGGGCTGTCGAAGGTAGCCTAATGTCACAAGTCCCTTAAGATCACATGCGACAGCCATATTGTATGAAATCTAGCATGTCGTCTTCCCTGGGATTACATATGCTGCTGGCATATTGGATTCTCCAGATGTAGGGAGCAGATAATAGGTATAATTTCATTAAAGAACATTACCATTCCTCCGGGTACTTTTGCATGATTATTGCAAGAGATGACATCAAACCCAATCCATTGACAAGTGAGGGGAGGCATGGAAGCTTAAAGTCATTTCCTTTCTCTTTATACAGGCTATGTATGTAGAGGGGCTAAAGTCAAGGAATGTGTCGTAGAAAGTTGGTTTGCAGTAGATCGTAGCCTACAACTACACAGGTGAAGTGGAACAAGCTTTTTTCGATTTCACAGTGATAGAACAGTACTGAATAAAAGTTAGGCTAGCGGCTTTGTGTGGAGCCGTGGGAGACATAGGCTAAGAAGAGTTTACCTCAAGGTAATATGAAATAACCATGGAACTTTTTCATTATTTCAGGGATTAATTGTATTTTCTTGTTACAAAAAAGTATTTTAATCGACTCAGAACATGAAGTAATCCCCTCGAGAGATTAATTATTACTCTCCAAAGACAAGATTCTTCTGCCCTCAAGATAAGACTAATCTTCCCTGAAGATGTAAGATTATTCACTTGAAAAGGATGTTCCTGTAAAATTGAAAATGATGCCCCAACCTGTCTCAAAATGGAGAGAAACTGTCAGAAAGGGCCATGATCCCCATCTGAATCAAAGGTAAAGCATATTGAAGCTGTAGCACAGAAAATACTTTGTAGGAATGAACTAACCTGTATGATTTTAAACGCTTGAATCAGGTAACATTACTTTGACCCACTGGTCTGCTGTTGAGATGAGTCCATATCAAACGCCATCTGTTGGGTACATCCCACTAGGCCTATAGGCATTAGATGAAACCTGCAGGCCTCAATCTCAAGCAAAAGGACTTATTGGCACCAATGTTTCCTCTAATGTTTTGGGGCACTGAGCAAATTTTAGGTCTTGTGAGCGGAAACTTGAACCTTGTGAGAATTCTATGCAAATTCTGGCGCGCATTTACAGTGAACACTGAGGCTGTACCCTTACAGTTTTAGACAGTAGCCAATAGGCTATTGTGGCTATATGAGCATAATGTAGGCCTACCAACAAAACCAATAGAGCAAATCACATAACATTTTTACATGGAAATAGCTTTTAATTTCTATGATATAGCCTACAGTAGCCTATATTTGGTGTTCAATGCAGGCCTACATTGTATGAGACTTTTAAGAACGTTTTTACATTATGAATGGCTTGACATTGATTAATGATTTTTTACTAGGGTCTGTAACACCATGGGCCAAATAGGTGACTGTAAATTGCATTGTATTGTATGATGCAAGAAACCACTTTAGAAAATAACAGTAATTATTATTACCATACAGAGAATTAGACAATCTAGGCTACCTCTGCCTATTGGCTTATTTGCAAATTCAAGCCTGCGTCAAAATACAACACTGCCCCTTTAATTAAGACGTAAGCTTTTTATCTGACTGGCTTTTCAAAGACTACTTGAAATGAAGCCTACGTGTTTTGTGCTCTTGTAGGAAGCAGTAGCTCCCCATGGCTGACCTATACTTACCTATAACTGGGCTAATACCTCGCTAACTAACAAAGAATATCAACAAACGTGCACATGCGCGGCTCTGCGCTCTGATCTGAAAAGGGCATTCAATTGCGGGCGATTGAAAGACCGCTCGTTGCCTACTCCCGCCAATAGAATTCTACTCATTTGCGCCCTGGCTCGGCCTACAACAAAATCAAAGACTAAATCTTGCAAAGTTAGATTTGTTTTGTTTTTCTGATATAATGTTGATTCGATCACAGAAAAAACGTTGATCTATATAGTCTAAACTAATGGGGAGAACTCAGTGAAGTTCAATCTCTTGCGTCTCTGCGGTCTGGCATTTCTTCTGCACAGCAGTCCTGGAGGAGGTAGGCACCCGCGCAGTTTAAAGGGAACATCGATTGGCAACAATTAATTCCATCTAACTGGATGGAGGCAATTTTTCACAATTAATAAGAACAGAGGCCTTCCTTCGTGATACACAATCAAATTGACTCCCGGTTTTCGGTATGAAAACGTCTGACAGAGACCTATCCATTCAAGAGCTCTGAAATGTCCAGCTGTGTGAGCCAAAGCCATTTCAACCATTTGAAACATTAGTGACTTAAATCATGCCATTCAGCCTCATACCCGGCTTGGGAGGTAGATCATGGTGTGATGAGAATGATTGTGACTATGTATGCTCTCTCCTTCATGAATTCCCTTGGTTGGTACCAGGGGCGAAAATCTGATATCAACTTTGGAGGGGACAATTACATGAAATTTTCTCAAGAGCAATTCCTGAGGGGGACACCAAAAGTAGTGCTGTAACACATAGCCTACATTGTAATATGGTAAATGTATATTGAGGAACCAAAGAAATAAGGTGTTTGCCGTACTCCTAACTACCGGTACCCAAAACTACACAACTAATCACAACAGCAATACCATTGCCTTTAACAAATCTTAGTTCAGTCACCAGTTTAAGTTGAGAGTGGGGGTATCCATGGCATTTTCCAATTATGTTCCTATTTTACAAGTAAAAAAAATTGAGGACCTTTCATAATGTTGCCAAACAAAGACTCGAAAAACTTACCTGAGACTCCCTGTCTCTGCCGGTCTGTCCCTGCATATCTGTCCCCAACACTGCTGTCTGTGTGCCATCTGTTGCCTGCTCTGCCTAATGACATCATTGTGAAACATTTCCATTAGAATTTAATTTCTTTCTTATGAGCATTTTATCAACTAGTCTTTGTGATATTAGGCTACTAGGGTTCTTACTTTGCTTTTTGGTGTACTGAAAAATACTCTGATGTCCGTCTTTTATTTTTCTGCCATTTTTCTACCTGGCTGGCTGGCTACACACACACTCACAGTGTGTAGGTTATTTACAGTAGGAGATGGGCTTCTATCATCTTATCTTTTATCATTCTATTTGGGCTTCGATCTAAAAGGTAGCTAGCAAATGTGAAACGGATTAAAATGACAAGAGTTGACAGCTGTATGAGTTCACCATTTACACAACATATGCTGCAACCTTTTGTAATTTGAATAGCTTGTTTCATATTGGCTGGCTTCCAACAATAGCTGAATTTGCAAAGCTAGCGAGCACCAATTCCGTTTCAGTGGTGTTTGCTATAATCTTTGCTACCCGGGTTAAATAAAGGTGAAATAAAATAAATAAATAAAAGTTCCCTTGCAACAATTTAGCTTTTGCAACGAGACCATTAAATATATTTAAGACAATGGTAGAAGAGAGTGTAGTTCTGTTCAGTTTGGACTTCAGTTTATCGCTAACCTTATCACAGGGACTTTGAAGCACTAACTTACATCATCTGCATGCTGATCTTGGAATAAATTGACAATAGCAAAGATTCCATCTTTAACGAGGCCACATAAATGGAATAATTACTAGCTAGCTTAATAGTTAATATTTGCCCGCTAGCTCTGCATATTCAGCTAATGTGTGTGCGCGATTGACTGGATTATCCTCACGTCAGTTACGTTCATTGAGTGCCTTTCAGACAGTGGATACCACCCCTCTGTTACCTTGCCAACTAAGGAACTGGCAGTGGATCAAACCATTGTGAGGCAAAGGGTGGGGGGGTCGCAATCTTTTAAGTGTCTATTAAGTGTCTATAATCAGCACAATTGCTTTCATTGCGTATTATTAATATTATTTAATTTACATAGTTATATTTCAGTGATATATTGGGAGGGGACAAATCATATTTTTCCCAGGATTGGGGGGTCGTGTCCCCCCCCGTCCCCCCGGGATTTCCGCCCCTGGTTGGTACCACGCCAAGCTGATTGCTGGTCAGATTAGAAAGGAGATCCACACAACCCTATTAAATTAGGAACCCAATTCATTTGGAAATTGAATTGGTCAAATGTAGCCCACTTTGAATCCATGTAAGCCTTAGCTAATACATTTCTCACATACACTTTCATATCCCTGGATGATTTTTAACCCTTGTCACATGCTGTAACCTGTGCCTCTGACCATTAGGCAATCAATCAAGCGTTGATAGAGGCATGATTCAGAGAGCAACAAAGAACCCAAATCTGAGGTGTGACCTTTTTACATTGATGCTGATTGGTGTGTGGTCTGTCTGATTGTTAGAGAAAAAAAGAAATCTGCCTTTCATATTAGGTTTCAAACCCGGTTTCAAACGGTTTCCTAGGCATTCATTTACCCTTGACAAAAAACCTTTCCACACAATGCAAACTCAACCAATGCATGATGGGAGATAGGCCTATCTGTACAAAGCATTGAGGGTTGGTATTAAAATGTGTTTTTATAAGTAGGCTAGACTGATTGAAATGTTCATTAGCACATTAGCAGCTGATTTGATCTTTAAGCCTCATATCTGAATCCCCCCAGAACCACTAGTCAGGATGTGCCCATGATTACTCATACTGTACCTCGACTCTACAATACCCATGTCTGTTGAATACAGGAGGCTTCATTGTTCTCTGCTTGTTGGGTGCATAAAACACAAAATGTTATGCTTAGATACGCAGACCAATTAGACTGTAAAATTGCAAGACCAATTTATGTCCTTTTATTCAATAGTGTCCTATGCTCATAGGCCATGACGTAATTGTGGACAAGCTGTGTTCTATGATAAATGGACATATGTTATAGCGCTGCTGGGTATGGTACATGGGTTGGCAAGCAATATATGTGTCTCAGGGGTAGTTGGGATATGCAAAAAACACATTTCATACTCGTACAGGTTACCCACCTGTACATGTAGTGAAACAGGCCAACTATAAGCAACCCCTATTTAGCCTTTGATAATAGTCCATTAGAGAGTCATTCGTTTTGTGAGAATCTAGCCTCTAATAGCCCCTAATAACAGTGTTCTTATCTTACCTCTGTCATGGTGCTTCAGAGTTAATGGAAAAACCTTTTACATTATAGCTCATTTTTGTTTCATTGTCCACAAGAGCCATCTCCCATTTAATATAATAATACTATATAGTATAATACTACTGTATATAATATACATAATATCATAATATATGTCATTTAGCAGGCACTTTTATCTTTAAGTGACTTACAGTCATGTGTGCATACATTTTACATATGGGTGGTCCGGGAATCGAACCCAAAGCGCCATGCTCTACCAACTGAGCTACATTGGACCTGATACATCCCACTTATTTAACTGATTAGTATGCTGTACAGGACAATGGGAGATAATTATTAGGAAAATGTAATATTCTGAAGAATGAATTTGCCAAACTTCCTATAGACAGACATTTTCCCATTTTAGACTCATTTACATACTTTCACACTTTATTAAGTAGGCATGCTTGAGGTGCACCCTCATAGATACAACCAGCCGCCATTTAGTTGATTGGCATCCACCCTCTGCTTACAACATATGACTTCAGTGTTCTAAACACAAGCCCCTGGTGTTACAGATTGTACTGCAACATGGAGTGTTACACTTCCCTTTCAGTCTCTGTTTTCAGATCCTTTTTTATTACAGTATTTTGCTTCTTGATGAGATTAATTTGTCACAGTAATATTGAGTCCCAGTAGGTTTTTCATAAGGCCATATGAGTGCACATAGTAGCCCACAGTATGAATTTGCATACTGCCTATATTGAAAAAGGAGGGGGCATTCACATTTCCAAACTACCAGCGGCCCCTTAAAGCTCAGAGTTTCTAAGAGACCGATGGAGCAGACAGAGCCCCATGGACGCTGTTGCTGTTGGCAGGTCTAATGAAACCCTGGATTGTGTGTATTACCATACGTAATGAGATACGATTATTCTGTGGGACCCATGATAGCCACTTCCCCTTTTGTCAGTCATTAAATCACCATGTGATAAGCAGACAGTGCTTGGGGGATCCATTAAGAGCATGTTGTCTAGAGCTTTTACTCAGTCTGATAACCCTAGTCAACCCTTCCCCATTACCAGATTCCAGAGCTGTACCACTGTCCCTTGTGAACACTAAGCATCCACATAAAACCTAACAGCTGCATGTGTTTAACAGAATTTTGGAATGAAGTGTTTTATAGGCTGATAACAGCCTGACAGAGCAATAACACTACAGACTATATAGCTTCCCACCTTCTGTATTTGGTGCAGTGGGCCTTTGGGGCATAAATGCTGTCAGACCATCCTGTTGGACTCATTTGTTGCATGATGTGCTATGAGCATGGGAGACACAGCACAGCAGTTGTGCCCAGCCCTGGGGACAGTCACAGCTAGGAGAGAGCCCTAGGGATACTGTCTCTCTCTTCCACATCAGCAAAAGGATGCCCACCACATAGAAATCATCCCTCCCCCGAAGATACAAAGAGGATCTGTTGGGTTTAATTTCATTGTTTTCTTCTGTCCTTGCGCTGTCATAAAAGTGTGAAGAAAACGGTGGCCTTTGTGGAAGACACAGCAGAATTGGAAGAGTCATGTCATGGCATTCAACAAGGAAGAGGCCTATATATGATACATTTTTTATTTGTTCTTTCTTTTGCACTCTTTTGAGTTTAGTGCTTTTCTGTTGCTGCTGCTTTGTTGAGCAGCCACCATTGTGTCTAGGAAACCGTACACAAAATTAATAATTTGACCAAATATTTAGGATGAGGTCATCATTTCATGGGGTCTGTGAAGGAAGAAACCATATGGAAAAAGTCTTAAGCTTGATTTTCACCAAAACAAATGAATTTATTGTGTTAGAGGTTTCATGATGCTTGTATCTAAACCAAAGTAGATTATTTGAAGATGTTGAGCCAATGGGAAGTTGAGCAAATTGAAACGTTTTCTTCCCAGGCATAATGCAAGGCGGGGTAAGTTTTGCCAAGAGACCACTTTTCTTGGACAAGCTATGTTTTTAAACTGTAATGTTTACATGAATTCTGATCATTTCCTGGGCTACACAACATCCTGAAACATATGTAGATATCTTTGTTATAAAGAATAGTATATTTCCCTTGACTGAGTGATGCTAAATGTACAAAAATGGATAAACTTACCCCAATCTCCCCTATGTCAATTTTGCTATAATTAACTTCAAAGAACGAGTAATAGGAAATGCAAAACAGTTACAGCCTACACAGTGCTCTGAGACACGAGGAGTCTCATACAGACAGCAAAACCAATGTAAAACCATGTGGGGAAACTTCTCTTGCTCTGAGAGTCCTCTCTGTTCTGTCAGTGTTGACTTTGAATGCCCCCATAGCCCATGTACCCATTTCTCTCTCTTTTGTTATGCAACACCACCACCAGGTCAACAGTGCCATCCACTGTTAGGAGGTATTTCAGATTAGAATACCATCTAAGTGACTCTCGCTCCAATATCGTGTTAAGGAGAACTGGTCTAAACCCTGGCATTCAGTACCACCTCAGTCCTGCTGACAGTTAAAGACCCCCCTCCCTTCCCTCCGGCCACCCCTGCAGCGCTGTCACCCAGCTATAAATACCCCTTCTCAGCCCCCTTCCAGCCCTGGTGAGGAGAGCTCCAGGAAATGAGAGATGTGCGTTGGCTTTGTCTTGACATCTGGAAGGCACCGGAACTCAGCCGTTTGGATCGTTGTAACTACAGCAAATCAACGCAGCTGATGACCCAATTAGGCCCCTTGAATCGGCCAATTAGCTGTGTGGGAGAGGATGCATCCCTGACATCTCTTCCTGCTCTCAGACCCCAGGAGATGGGCAGTACATGGATTTAATTTGCAGCATTGGAAAGTAGAAACGCCTAATTAAATCATTCTTACTTCTGTGTTATGTTTCAAAGCATATCCTACATAATGCAATTGACCAGGACAAAAAGTAAAGTATGTGTTAATATCAATAATAAGCAGTTTGGGCACCACTTAGAATAAAGCATCTTATTTGCAGCTCCCTTTCTGATCTGGAAGTACCTTGGAATTATGTCAACACCTATACATCCTAAAGAAATCTGTCAAAGAAGGCACAGACTCTGATCAGACTATTTCAGCGCTTGCTTACGCAGCAGGAAGATAAAAAGTTATACCTGCCCAGAGGCTCCAAGCCTCATCATGGTCCATTCAGTGGTGGAACTTTGTTACGCTCTCCACATCTGACTTGACAGACACTGGTTCACTGTTTCCTGTGGTGCTACTTTCTGGTGTAACACCCTTGAGATGAGACTAATACATAGAGAGAGTAGCTCTCTTCCCCCTGTTCCACCCTCAGGCTGGTCTGGGTAGGGCTGTGATGTACTGTGCTCTATCCCCAGTGGAGTATCTGCTTTGCAGGATGGGGCTTCCATACCTAACAGGGCCAGTAGTTTCATTCAATTTTACAGTAGAGGACTATTTCAGTGCATTGGGCAGCTGTTAGCAGATAATAATCCATTATGCAGATGTTGCTATTGCCACAAGTGATATAAGGTTTACGTCAGTAATGATTAGCCTATACCCTACATTTGTAAGTCAACGCAATACTGATTTAAGATTACAGTTGACTAAGGATTTGCATAGATATTGATGCTTTACCATTTGCTATCTGTTTATGAACACTCAAGCATGGGCCTTATGACAATGTTTAGCTGAGATTACTGGGGTTTTATGTGTGGAAACATTTCCACAAAATGTGTGATCTAGGCCTTTATTACTCATGAGCGGAGAAAAATACTGGTCAGCAGAGAGGACAAAATACTTCTCAGCTCCCCCAGGAAGATTATTTTACTTCTATTTATTTGTTTATTTTTTTTTGCTGTAGAAAACTGGCTCAAGTTAAGATCCTACGTCTATATAGTGTTTCTTTTAGTATCTGAAATTTGTTCTCCTGCCATCAAATATATGGAACACGTTTTCCCCCCCAAAATTGAAAGGCTTTTCTGATAATAGTTACGGTACTAGGCTATAGTTTGAATGTTCAATGTGTGTCTATATTTTTTGTGCACTTTAGATGCTTGTCTCAGTTTGTAAATCTCTTCACACATTTTTGTTATAGGAGTGAGTCACTGAAAATATGTAATTTTTTTCACTTCCAAAAATGTATTACCGGTAAAGATAAGAAGGTTTGGAAATTACTTTAGACTTTGAAATTACACAGGGTTCAGTGAACAACTTCCCTTCAAATATATTTTGAATGTAGGGTGTGTAGGGCAATTTAGAAAAAGTGTTTCATGAAATTGAATTTGGTCACAGGTAATTTTCAGATACCGATGGTTGAAGTTGCCCTCTCATATTTACCACTCTTGCTCAGTAATTCCAGATTTCAGCTCTCTCCGAGTCTGTTATCACTACGAGGGACCTGAACGTCTTGGATTTCCAATCAACCCACACAGGCAAGAGGACTATTCTTATTCAATTTCAGAAATCGCTCATCCTTCTTTATCTACCAAGTGAAGCATGTCTGATGGGTGTACCCAGACGTATGGCCATTATTAAGCCAGCTGTTTATTAAATTAATGAATAAATGAGTGTGCGTGCTTAAATGGTTGACATTATTTCCTCTCTTTTCTCAAAAAAGAGCCACTCCTAGATGCCATTTGGAATATTCTCTATGGGGAAGATTGCTTACCATTCAGGATATATTTAAAAAGATAGGGTGAATGTGAATTTCCCTCTATCAGGTGTGACACACGTCGCACAGTAATTTCATACCAGTCCTTGCATTTGCTTGTCTCCTGTCCTTCACCTTAAGCCAGTGTCATGCCTTACTTCAGAATCGATCTTGTTCTTACATGCCGATAATAGGTTTTGACAGTTGGAGATATATTCCTGGAGTGAGTATCCCTCTGGCTTGCAACCCTAGCTGACTTGAGTTGTAAAATGACTAGGGTGTCTGTGTGACAGGGTTATCTGATTCATGTCACAAACACTTAGTTTACATGTGGCGTTCCTCTATGATTGGCACCCAGCCAAGAGAGGCACCCAGCCAAGTAAACGTGTCATGTTCCTATGGCCAGTAAGGGTCGGACTGCTCTAAACCTTTTCCAGTTCAGTCAGGACATGAGGAAATGCAAATTATAAACACATTTCTATTTTTAACGCTAACAATTATTCACTAACGGCGAAAGATTGACTGACTTACACAGAGCAATGGAAACTCATTTAGCTCACCAGTGAGACCATTTCATCCCCTTTTAGCCCCATGTACTGAAGTTCATCTGATATGAATGCACCGAGCTGTCGAATCACTTAACATGCTTGTCCTGTCAGTGAGAAGGGAACCTCTGAGGAGTCACAGAGAGACACACACACTGATGTGTTAGAGAACTAGGGACACTAGGGAGTCATGTCTGAATAGGTCAAATCACAGACAAGGAATAATTCAGAAATTGGCCTAATGCAAATGATGATGTTAGAGGAAAGCCAGGGTCATCCCTTGTCCCAGAGCCTCATTATGATGACAGACCTGCTAGAGAGAAAAAATATACAATTGGAGTATGACATTTTCAGTCTCAATTCTTCAGTAATGAAGCATTGCTTAGACCGACGTTACTTATGTATACTAGCCTATACACAATCAGCTCTGCCCTCCAAAGGGGTGTGCTGTTTCCAACCAAGTTTTGGGGCTGTATCAGAGTTAAATCTTGCTACAGATTTTTCTGCATTCCTCGCTCCCTCACTAGTTAGCCTAATATTTGTTTTCATCATGTTCAGTGCTGACGTCAGTTCTCTTTAGAGCCGGTCTTTTGTCTCGCTAACAGTCTGTTTTGAAAATGCAAAGTCATTTCCAAAGAGACAGATGGATGACCATGGTAAAGGGAAAGTTGCCATTGATGTTGCTGATAACAAAGTTCAAGTGAAATGCAACCAGCTGAACCTTTCTATCTTTAACCCCCATCAATATGCACACACACACACACACACACACACACACACACACACACACACACACACACACACACACGCACAGGCTTTTATATTACACCTTTCATGTCTAAGTCAGCAGAGCATTGATTTGTTTAAAGGCGCATTGATCTGACAAAGACTTATCCAAGGCCCACATCCCAGAAAATTGGTTCTGTCTCGCTTAAGTGCAGTATTCAGTGGTTTTGATCAAGATTAAACTTTGAACAAATTTCATCCTACAATGTATTATTGAAGTTTATTTCCAGTTGATTTCTGGCACTTTCCAGTCTTCTGTGTTCACTTTCTCATGCTATTTATATAAATGTTGTTTTGTTGTCAGAAAAAGTCTAATCCCCTCACCAGAGGGTGCAAGTGCTTGATGAAAGCTTTGGTGGATAAAAATATCTTTGTAGGCTATCTGGGAATGTGTAGACGTCTTCCTGTCATTAGGCAAGTGCTGCAGCTCTTCAGAACACAAGTGTAAGTAAACTGTGAAGTGGCTCTAACTTCACAAATGGCCTTGTGTACCGTACCTTTAAAATTAGATTATAAAGGTACGGTACACAAGGTATTAAACATAGTACTTTATGGGTCAATGTTCATCGCTCAAACGAGAGCTGAAACCACCTCAAATGCGCTATTATTCATGTGGAAATGGGTTGTGTTTCCAGCGCAGGTTATTAGGGATTGGTTGTTGATGGGTGCCCCTAGCATGGCTGTCTCTATCCTGGCTGGTAGCCTGGGTGTGTGTGGTGGGCTGGGGGGACCAGATGGAGGGAGAGGGAGAGAGGAGCAGGTGGGAGCCCAGAACAGAGCGGCAATATGGGCCACAGAGTTCTGCGGGAGCCGCTCTCACTGAGCATCCTCTCTTTGATCTCTTGGCTTATTAGCATCCCAGCAAGCGACTCCGAAACCTCCAACCATGATAATGAATATCCCTGCATCCCTTGTGGCTACGGCAGGGCCGTGTGGTACCGTGGCTCGGCTTGTCTGAACATATGCTCTCCCTACATACTCACTGTATTACTCCTCTTGTCCTGGCAGCCCTATTGGGTTGCTTCAGGCAGACAGTCACATTAATGTGTAGTGGAAGAAGGTACAGTGATCATGGAAATCTTCATCATTATATCTATCTGATGCTACACAGGCTACACATGGAGATGTGTAATGGAATAAGGAAGGATCTTGTTTGTAATGTCATATTGGCAGATCCTCAGATGAAACATAGTCAAGTTGGGGTGTAAGTTAAGAGATGGCAGTAGTGAGAGTCATAAGGCCTGTAGGCCCCCAGAAAGTGGCAGGGCCCAGTGCTTGCCCTGGCTGGACTACATCCTAATATCCTACCATCAGACCTGATGTGGTGTGTTGTTTTTGGCAGCCCAACACAACGATCAGGCAGGCTGTTTTCTGAACAGTATGAATATTCAGGGCCACCGCTGTGTATGGAGAGGGATGCACTTGAATGAGCTGGAAGGGTTATAATTAATGCCATAGCGAACTGGAAAATGATTTACTTTCTTAGCCTGTTTATCAAACGCAGCACTCCCCCCCCCCCCGTCAACTCGTTGCCCAGGGTGATGAATAACATTACATTATGTTTTTACTGGGCCGACCTCCTTCTGGATGACATAAAACACAGACTGTTGTTATGATTCTGTAACCCATTTATATTGAGTCCAAAGCTTTTAAACATAGAAAGACCCAATCTTCTACCTTAAGACCCAATTGTCTACCTGCGCCATTTCCTGGTGGCAAAAATTCAAATAGTTCGCCTAATTTCAGTTTATGTGACAAAACAAACAATTATAGTGTAGAAAATCATTGTACCATCTAAACCGCTGTGAAATATATTTTCCAAAACCAAACACTTTGTATTTTCAGCTGTTTGAAGCTGGTATACAAAACCGAAAGTAAAGGACGCAAAAATGGAACTAAAGCACGGAAGCAAAGAAATAGCGCACATAGAACAGATCTACCGCTACTTAGACTTGTTTTCAATGAGAATGACAGATCTATAACTCACATTTTTATGTTATTTTGGTAGGGTTGCCCAGAAAGTTACATATTGCAGCTTCAACATATAAAGAAGACCTAATCATGCTAGAAATCACAGGGCTTGTGTAATGGATAATATTCATTTAGAAGTAAATACAGTATGTCACTTTGTCACTCATTCACACTATCCACTCAGATATGTTCATCCAAGAATCAACCATATCCTCCTCGTCCCTTTCCTCCTACCTCACCATTATACAGTAGCTCCTTTAGTCATCATTATGTTAATGTAATTACAGTGTCAGTCATTTGCCTGGTGTGCCCAAAACTAAAGCATGAGGTAATAATGAGCTTATCACGGTGATGATGATCACACGTCAGCCCCATCATTGGGCCAATTAATAGAGAAACAACCCGCCCTCTGTGGTACTATTGTTGTTTTCTCCCTTCAAGGCCCTCACAACAATAGTGTGACACTAGAATGCAGCTTGCCCATTTAAAACCATTCTATAGGATCACCCACCCCGTCCATCCTCACTCATTTCACTACAACCCTCTCCCCACGCTCCCAATGATGTCGATCATAACGCCAGTCACCCTGCATGCTGCCGTTTCTGCTTAGAAGGCTGTTTTCATTCCCAGGAAGCCCACCCCAGCAGAAGTCAGGAAGGAAAGAGAGTTTCACTGAGACAGATCAAAGAGGGAGTCTGACAGTACAAGTAGCAGGGGACGTGAAATTAAAACTACAGCAAATGAGCTGTTGATGCAATCCCATCCTTTGTTAGTCAATGTGTTTGAATTATGGGTATATGGTGTCAATTATGCAAAATGGTTACCCTATATTCTCAGTTTATTAGGTACACCCATCTAGTACGGGGTCGGACCCCCCTTTGCCTCCAGAACAACCTGAATTCTTTGATGCATGGAAACGTTGCTCAATTGGTATCAAGGGACCTAATGTGTGCCAGGAAAACCTTCCCCACACCATTACACCACCGCCAGCAGCCTGTACCGTTGACACCAGGCAGGATGGGGCCATGGACTCATGCTGTTTACGCCAAATCCTGACTCTGCCATCAGCATGACACAACAGGAACCGGGATTCGAAGGACCAGGTGATGTTTTTCCACTCCTCAATTGTCCAGTGTTTGTGATTGCATGGCCACTAGAGCTGCTTCTTATTGTTTTTAGCTGATCGGAGTGTAACCTGGTGTGGTCGTCTGCTGCAATAGCCCATCCGTGACAAGGACTGACGAGTTGTGCGTTCCGAGATGCCTGTTGTGCTGCAACGTTATTTGTCTGTTTGTGGCCAGCCTGTTAGCTTGCACGATTCTTGCCATTCTCCTTCGACCTCTCGAGCTGTTTTCGCCCACAGGACTGCCGCTGACTGGATGTTTTTTTGTGTGTTGCACCATTCTCTGTAAACCCTAGACACTGTTGTGCGTGGGCCGGCTTTTTCTGAAATACTGGAACCGGCGCGCCTGGCACTGACGATCATACCACGCTCAAAGTCACTTAGGTCACTAGTTTTGACAATTCTAACATTCAATAAAACAGTAACTGGATGCCTGTCTGCCTGCTTTATATAGCAAGCCACGGTGTTCCTAGTAAACTGGCCACTAAGTTTATCCATGTATGTGTACAGATTTCTGACAATAACAAAAGTAACATTGAGAACAAAATGGCTCCTCTTTCTAGTCTAGTTGAATAGTTAACTTGCATTCACTTTAAACTGCTAAAGTACATCGTCCAGGAAGACACTGCTTCTCAAAGGGTAAATCAGATCTACAGTACGTGCCATTAAGTAGCATTTCTAGGCAGGTTTATTTTTGTGTGTTGTGCATTGTGGTATATAATGATGAAATATTAAAGTGAATTTATCTATTCATGTAGTTCAGGGAGTGAAGTGTAAGGAATAATGCAAGAAACATAGCCATTGGAAAGCTACTGTTTTTTAAATGTCTTTTTACGAGTGTTCCCTACTGCTGTGTGGGTCGGGAGGTTTAGCTTAGGGGGAGCTACATTACAGACTGACAATAATTACAGCTTTCTTTATTTCCAAATTTAGCTCAGCTGTGTCTGCACAAGAGGAACATTACAACCCCCTGTTACTAAATGTAAGTGCCTTTTCTCTGTGTGAAGAACAGTAGCTACTGACGATATAGACGGTTAAGTAACCTTCCCCTATATTTATCTTTCAACCCTTTAACATTACTGACTGTCAGTAGTTAGACAGTATACTTTAGAAATTACTGTATAGTTTGGGTTGTGTGCAAAAGAAGGTCACAAAAGTAACATTTGTTATGACAGAATAGTTCATTTTGAATTAATAGTATTGTAAGCATGATTCCTTACTCCCGTACTACACAATACCTAACATCACATCATTTCAGAAGGAAACAATAGACTGCATTTCGTGGGAAATCACCAATGTTGTTGCACTTTGTGGTTGCAAATGATAAGTACATGTTGCAGCAAGGCTAATTTGTTGAAAATAAATCTAGTAGATAAGGCACTATGACGGAATAGAATAGAGAGTGAATGAACACTGCCTTTTCCATTCTCAGAGACACAGAGTAGCAGTGTCTTGTGGCCTAAACACTTCCTGTAGATACAACGCGTGCCAATAAATCAGATGGGAGTGGGAGTAACAAACTGATTAGCTCTCTTGTCCCCCATTTAATTAGTGCCCTTCATGCTTATAATTAATTCCCCATTTTTCTATAGTCTTGTTTCAAAGTCACACCATAAATAGACTCAATGGGTGACTGTGTTGAAAACTGTATTTTCATGTACACTCAATGTATCCGATATGAGATGTGCTGGGGATGGTCCCCATAGTAGACTCTGGTACAAAAGCCATACTATAGTACAGTTCAGTCTGAATATTGAATGGCGGTGTGTACCTGTCTTGTGTATTCTTCAGTGCTGTGCTGCTGTTGCATGGTATCTGACCTCGGTGGTTGCAGCTTTTCAGAGGTGAATCACATATTCATGATTTCTTGAGTGAGGGGGCTAGAGACGAGGCTGATAGAAAAATTATATTTTTGGGGTTAAGAGTTTGTTGAAGACAAATTGCTGGGAAATACGTTTGGGGGAAATGTGCCAAGTTGGAATTGCACATATTTGTAGATGTTTAAATTGGTGTGCTTTCAGAACTTCACCAAAGAGTAAAATATTCACATCAAAGCTTAACTCTCACTTCCATGTTATGCTGCATCCTTTTCCACTGGTTCTGCATCAAGTCACTCTTAGATAATTCTAGCCTTTTGTCCTTTTGTCTGTGTTTTACGTCTGTAGACAATATGAAGTCTGATTGATCTTACTTTCTTTGCAATTATTTCCTGTCTCTTAATACAAAGAAGCTAGGCTGAAGACTTCATCCTTTATTGTGTCTGATTCTATAAATATTCATGGTCGGCAGTCATCAATGGCCAATCAGATCACAATCGGAACTGAGAAGGTAGTGGCTTCAGAATATTCATCAGCATCTGCTTTCTAAGGGACTCTTTAGTTAGACAGAGCATCAGTGTATGTACTTCACAGATTGATGGGTATATTTCCAATGTAGACTATGATGGGCTTTTCTCCCCTTTCTCGGTCTATAAAAGTCACAAATCAAGTTATTTTCTCCCCTTCCTTGGTTATTACAATGTGCATGTGTTTGATGAAAGGGTAAATACAGAGTTTGTTCTTATTTCCTGTTTTCTCCCACATGTAGTTAGGGAAAGAGCCAAACACCTCAAAACCTTCATACAGATTGGCAATCCCGAGTATCTTGTACCATATTGATAATTTCCCCAAACCGATCTATTCCAGATGATCTGTGGAGGAAGCTGAGCCAAGTGCCTCCCGTCCAGGTAAATCCCTGGAAACACTTCTTCCCACTGTTTCATTTCCAGGGCTAATGATGTTGCTTTTCTTTCTGGGTTTGTTTCCTCTCCTTCTCCTTCATCTCTCAGGGTTTTCTTCATGGTCTAGTCTCGTGAAGAATCATTAAGGTGATTGTTGCATACACTTATCTTCAGACAGCATCCTTCACCTGTCAAGTCAGAAAGTGTGCATGTGTATAGAGGTCACCGTCTGAATATGTAATAGAAGCAGACGTTCCTGGAGATACAGTTAGCAGGACTCAGCGGGGGTTGAGAGTGTTGCAGTAATCAGGGTTGAGATGGTGCTCGTTATATTTGGCAACTTACTGGTGGTGGCACAAATGGAGTGAGTGTGCCTGCAATTTAATGTCTGCTGAATGAGAGTGGTGGTGAGTTGAGATGGCAGTGGCCCGTAAGTAATTCCTTGCAGGTTGATTTTAGTTACCGTGAACATTTGTATCCTGTTAGAATTTCAAATGAACCATTTATATATTCATCTTGCCCTCCACCAACATCTTATCTAGCCGTCCCTGGTGACATGTTGCCTGAGGTGTTGACCCCTGTGATTTGACCTCTAAGCGATCCCTTTTCCCCAAGGTGTTATTCACCCTGCAGGGCGTTAATGTTAGGTTACATATTACAACTGTAATGGCCAAGTATAATGGGATAACAGTACATATACAGTACCAGTAAAAAGTTTGGACACACCTACTCATTCAAGGGCTTTTCTTTTTTTTTCTTTATAACTCTGTGAAGCATTGATTTGGGCTGCAATTTCTGAGATCTAATGAACTTATCCTCTGCAGCAGAGGCTCTAGTTCTTCCTTTTGTGTGGTGGTCCTCATGAGAGCCAGTTTCATCATGGTGCTTGATGGTTTTTGCGACTGCACTTGAAGAAACTTTCAAAGTTCTTGAAATTTTCCGCATTGACTGACTTTCATGTCTTAAAGTAATGACGGACTGTCGTTTCTCTTTGCTTATTTGAGCTGTTCTTGCCATGTTATGGACTTGGTCTTTTACCAAATAGGGCTATCTTTTGTATACTACCCCTACCGTGTCACAACACAACTGATTGGCTCAAATGCATTAAGAAGGATAGAAATTCCACAAATTATCTACCTCATGAAGCTGGTTGAGAGAATGCCAAAAGTGTGCAACGCTCTCATCAAGATAAAAGGTGGCTACTTTGAAGAATCCGTTTAACACTTTTTTGGTGTGTTACATGATTACATATGTGTTATTTCATAGTTTTGATGTCTTCACTATTATTCTACAATGTAGAAAACAGTAACATTAAAGAAAACCCCTTGAATGAGTAGGTGTGTCCAAACGTTTTACTGGGACTGTACATGTATGGTTGAAGTCATTATTTTGTGAATGTTAAATCTATTAACAGGTTATTATTATAGTATTACACGACTGCGTTGGTACTTAACCTAGAGTTTAACTCTTGATTTTCAGACGTTGTAACCTGATCTAGTTCTATCCAGTCAGTAGGTATTTTGGAGCATCTCAGGGGATCTGATTATTGTCTGGAACATTAGAGGAGAGAACAATATGAGCCCTAAACATGAAAGCAGTCTTTGACTTTAACACGATCAAATAACTTATTCTAATTATTCATTAGAGGAAATAGCTGCCTGCATTTTATTTTGTACGTTTGTCTAAAATGCTCATTTAAACTGTAGATATATTTGACAATGCTGTTTCCACTGCTGATGTTGTAAATCAGGAAAGCATACAGAAATAAAAAAACATATCTAGGCCCAAATGTTCTCGTTTCGTCCCTCCAACTCTTCTCATCCCTTACCACCAGCACCACAGTATCAGAGGAGTGACTCCATCCAGTCCAGCTGCAGCTGTGGATCTGATCCTGACTCCTGACCCACACACACACACACCCCACCCCCATACCCCCACACACCCCGTCACCTCCGTCCCCCCTATGACAGATGCAGCCATTGGACTTCCTAATAGCAGATTTCCACCTTTCCTTAATGCTAGTCATTTTAATCATTAGTACAACTCTCCAAATGGATTCCATCTTTTTGCCTAATTTAGCAAATCTGGTGTCCTGATGTGACCTATTTCAATAAAATTGGGTCCAGCTCTGTGGTTATAAACAAACCGTTTTGTTGAACTAGTAGGCTAGCTAGAAGTTGGATCTCTCCTCCCCAACATGGTCCCTCCTATGGGGATATAGTGCCTGTGGTTTGCCTGGGGGCAGAATGGCAGTGTTGTCTCAGTGTTGTCTCAGTGTTGTCTCAGTGTTGTCTCAGTGTTGTCTCAGTGTATGCGTCAGTGTGTGAGTGTGAGGTAAGCAGATGTTGTCGTAGTGCCATTAAGGAGGGCGTGTGCAGGAGGAGCAGGA
Organism: Salmo trutta; assembly: GCF_901001165.1. NCBI lineage: Eukaryota > Metazoa > Chordata > Actinopteri > Salmoniformes > Salmonidae > Salmo > Salmo trutta. Next base: position 15,433,389 of record NC_042988.1, read on the forward strand.
GACATGATATGTCACCCACCGAGCAGCCGGCAACAGCAGATGTCCACTCACCGAGTTTGCTACTGATAATCAAAAAGCCCCATCAGTCGAGCTAGATGATAACACATGTTGGTTACCATGATGGCATTGTCAGGAAAGCTGTGTTCTCCTACTTGGGGGGAGATTACAGGTCATGAATACATCCCTTGATTCAAATGGTTGCTCATGACATTTGTATTATTGGAGTCAACCACAGTGCCAGTGTATGAAAACACTTGTGAATTGAAGTATGTAATCACTGTGACTCACGATTGAACTTAATCCAACAACCAGCAAAGTAGTGATTGAGAGGAACAGGTGGGGAAATGATTCAACAGCGATACTGTATAATTGTAGAGTGAAGAAATATTTTCTCTCTGTGTTGTGTATCTCTCTCTGCAGAGACACACACACAGATACACATACACAATTCACTGTCAGTGTCAAATGGAGGTTGGAGGCCTTGTTTAGACTACTTGCCAGGCTGAAGTCGAGGATTGTTTATCAGGCTCATTCTCTGGCACTAGGAGGCAAGAAAGAGAGAGAAATTGAGAGTGGCAGGCGATAGCTGCTACTCTGTCACTGTCTAGCTGTGAGTCTCATTAGTCGTTCCATTTAATGAGCAGAGAGTTTTCTTCCCAGGGCTGGCAGCTTGTGGTCTCCACTCTCCAATCAGAGTCCACCTGGGGATCTGCAGCCAGGCTGCAGCACTGAAGCCACTTGCACCCACTAAGCCCCCGTGGCTACAAGTGGTTATCAGAGGATATTAGCCAATCACACACCTAAGGGGACCACTTGTCATGGTCACTATCTTTCCCTCTACCGACTGGTGGATATCCCTGATGGATGGATATTGTGATGTTACGCAAGAGTCCGTGGTTATGACTGGCTCGTATGCTGTGGGGAACAGATTCAGTCATACAGTTTCATACAGTCCCCAACTCTCACTACCTTGATGAACATTGCAGGCTCGGGGCTTTCAAATGGTGTAGAGAACATTTCTAGGAACATATTTTCATATTATCAAAATTGTTCACCAAGGCAGACATTTTACTGCCGGCTGGCTTTGAACTTCATACAGATGTAGGATTTTAATTTGATCAGCCTCTTGCAGGATAACTTTCCTGCAATGCAGTAGTGTATTTGAAGTTTAAAAAGGCTTCTGAAGTTTGTAATTTCCCCTTTGACATTTCAGACTTTGTTTCCCTTAAGAAAAATGTATCAAACCCTACACAAATGTCCACATTTCCTGTTGCTGCAGGATTCTTTTCCTGCTGTAGCAAACTGGCTCAAATTAAGATCCTACAACTGTAAGATCAAAGGGTGATATATGACATGGACAACAATTGTGAGAGAGACATGAGAAGAGTGGTCTTTGATGATATCTAGTCATTTTAGACAAGATTAAATATGTCAGTTTGGATCCTAAACGAATCTCAAAATTCTCTTAACTGAGCATTCTACTCAATGCATCGTCAATGAGCGCTGATGAAGATTTCATCAAAAGTACATTACAGTGGCTTGGAAATACAATGCCATTCAATAGGAGGCAAATAATTAGAAGGAACACCTTTTGTCATCATTTTGATGTCGCCAGATTGACTATAGATGCAGTATAATGTTAGCTAGTTACGTACGTTTGAGGGAAGGACACCGGATTTAAGCTAGTTACCTTTAGCCTTGGTAGCTATTTTTGACGAACTTTGCTAGCTAATGACAACATTGCCATCTGTCTAAAGTAAATTTGACGACATGATAATGCTGGCAAAGTTGTTTTGTACTAAGCATTTGACTACTTTATCAATGTCATTGTATTTCCAAGCACTACAGTGTAATTTAGACTAAACAGTAGTTAGCTTCCGTCCAGAATGACTGGTCTTATCACGACTTTAGGGCGGCTTGAGAACGTTCATAACAATGGCGTGACGCGACCGAGTGACGGAGGTGCAACCTATGAATAGGCCTAATTCCATATGTTCTGTATGTTATTATGGGCGTGGAGCCAGGAGAGTCCTTCTCCCGGCTCTGGTGGGAGACGCCCATGGTACAACGTATGGTGTCATCTGGGTGTATCAGGCAGGCGCCTCGCCGGGCGGCAGGTGTGATGAGTCAGTGTGGGAGCAAATCTCCTCCTCCTCCGCCTAGCGCCCATCTGCTGAGGGAAAAGCTGAGAGGAACGGGGTGAAAATAAACACACAGAACGCAACGTGGGCCATGAGATCCATGATAGAGCTAGAAGCTTGCCATGTAGAGTCTGCACAGTACAGTCAGATGGTATGGATGGTTGAGTTCAGATGGCATGGATTGATTGGATGCTTTCAATTAAAAAACAAAGATGGGGTAATAGTTAGTGTACGTTGCCAGTGGATGAACTGGAAGACCGTGTATGCTTTGCTTCTGTGTTTGTTGTTACCAAAAAGAGAGAAGATTGTTTCTACTTTAATCATCAAGTTCTATGTTAGTGTTTTCTTTGATTTTTGTCCCTAGATGTAAACAAATACCAATCTCAAAACTTTCCCTGCTCAGTTGAGTGTGTGGGAAAATGCATGTAAGGATTTTTGCTCAAGGTAGGTGTGTGAAAGTGGTCGATGTAAGAACGCATTGAGCTGTGAACGCACTGAGCTGTGAACGCATTGACTGAGTGAATGTAGCTCTTAAGAGGGTCAAATTTGTTATAAGCAGCATGAGTTTAGACTCTGCCCAACTTGACAAGCAAAATGGAAAATAAGAAAGACTGTCAACAGAGCGTCATAAGAGGCACCTGGCTGTCTCACTCTGTTATAAGATGTACAAAATATTAAGCCTAAATTAGACTGCCTAATGCCAAATGACTCAACACACCTACCTACCTGTCCTTTGAGATTTTACAGCTCTCCGTTCATCTTTGTTGGAGAGGCTAAAGAAAAGACGTTACCATTTCTAGCAGGGTAGGTCTACGTTTTAGAGATCATTAAACTCAAAATGGTAAGAATGCCTAAAACCTAAATGATGATGAATGCACTGGCATTGTAACTAAATAAGTTGTACTGCAGTGTTTCTGAGGGGGAACAGAACAGATGCTGAGGGATTCAGTCTTGGAATCAGTCGTCTGTCCCCCAGAAATAACCTAATCTTCCTATGGACACAAGGTAAGCTTTTATCTGTTTAGGCATAAAGCCTTTACCCCATCATCCAAGACATGCAACTGTCAAAACTACTTTTTACAGGGTACTTTTAATTGTGCGTGTGTCTGTGCATGCGTGTGTGTGAGTGAGTGGGCGGGTGGGTTCAAGTGTGTGCTGTAACCTTTAGTTGTGCATCTCAACAGAATATGTGTATTATCTGCGAGAGCGAGAAAGATCACAGGTCAGGCTGGTATCACGTTTCCACAGAGGGATTCTCTGGGTTCTGTCTGCTCATTATCAATGAATAGGACTTTAATGTGCTTTCAGATGCTTACAGAACTCCGGGGACCCCACGTCCACCCCCTCTACCCTTTTCATCTGGGTCTTTGATCAAGACCCAGCCAGGCTAACTGGTCCAGGGCTTCACTACCGCTGTTCTGCTGACGGAAACCTCTTTGTTTCTCACTTTGAAAACTGGAATAATTACGAGACATTACGATACAGTACTTTGTTCACCTTAGGCTGTGCAAAACATGCATGCAGTTTGAGTCCCCCCCCCCTTCACTTAAAAGTGCATTCTTAAACGTAACAGTAGGCATTTCAGCCATAGGGCTTTTGCAAAGGAGTTAGTGAGTACTTTCTACGTTTTTGAGCGTGCCTAGAGCAACATGTAAGAGCATTAAATGAAGATTCCCTGGACTTTCAGAAGCACTAATGTGACTCTTCAAAGAGTGGCTTGTGGTTGTTTTGGACTTGTGTTTGGGCTCAGGGACAGGAAATAAGAAAGATGATTGGGCTGTCTGATGTGGAGTAGTTGCCTGACGACTCAAACTGAAATCTTCCGCAGCTCTATGTTCGCTACATACTTCAGTCTGAGACTGCCATTGCTGAAGTCGTTTGTGTTGATGTCTGACCTAACCCTTTGGTTTCTGGGACCAATCAGAACGGTTAGAATGTGTTTGCGTTCTAGAAATCGTTAGGGAAGGACTCAGATCCAGACTCATTGCAGAGCAATGGAAACTGATTCACTAACACATGGAGTGCTAATTCAGGGGTTTCTTACAGTCTGTCTCCCCACACTGTCTCACAACATCTAGGATGTGTGAAAGACACCTTACATTACAGGCTACAGCATTTTCCAAGCAACCTGAGACACTGAGCGAGACTAACACTGTCACCAGTGTCATAGTGGGTGTACATTTTAGTTGATGTTGATGGAATAAAAACATTGCACATGATCATATAATCTCTCTTGCATACCCTCTTTATTCCAACGATTCTTAATAAATGCATTTTCTGGATTATGCATTTGTAGCAGCTACATTATCTTTTATTCTGATCATGTCTGTTAGTCCATACACCTTAGAGACCCCCGAGCAACAAATGTGTCTCAGCAATGCGATTACAATGGAAGAATACTTCTGTGCTCCTTCCGTCATTGAATTTCTACCTGCTCCCAGCTCTTCCTATTATAATTTGTCCAATGTTACCCAGGGTATTATTTAAGTCCAAGCCTGTATGCTGTGTGAATGTCTATGCTGTCATTGGCTGAGGGTATTAAAGCAGTGTATAGCTGTGCAGCAAAGAGGCTTGGCTCCACGCTTTTCGGTTTTTGATCTGACCTCCCTTCAGGTGCACAGCAGGAGCTCAGATAACGAGATAAAGGGGACAGGCTCTGCACGACTGCCGATGGGCTGCACAACGGCCGGCCCAGCCACCCGGAGCCCTTCAAAGGCTCCATGCCCTCTGATTCCTGCCCAAATGCACCCTGGGAGGCCTGGTGTCAGGCCTAGTGTCAGGCCTGGTGTCAGGCCTGGTGTCACAGAGACTCACACAGTGGTATTTGACACACAGTGGGACACACACTGGGAGATGGGACAGCACAGGGATCTAAGAGTATAGCAGGAGGCCTTCTCTTACACATTTGCTTCACATGACATCTGAAAAACAACTGTGGTGAAGGTTTTTATCTGCTGCTTGAGCTTCACAAGTCATTTATTGGTAGATCCCTATAATTCCTGGATAATATTGCATTTTTGTATTTCTACATCAAGGTATCTGATTAAGTTTTTCAGTTTTGTCATGTTTATATGACACTCCTTTTGGAGAAAAAAAATCACAATCATCAAAACACATTAAATCCATCGGAGCAACGCTTATGTTTATGATGAATACTCTTGTGTACATCTTGGGTTGCAAAGATGATTTTCATGGATGTCAAAATTAGCATTAGGCCTATGAGATTTGACAGCTCAAGGTAAGGTGTTGAAATAGAATAGGCATACATTACATGACCCGACCAGTATTCCAACAGCAGTATGATGTTTGTTATTGATACATTACATGACCCGACCAGTATTCCAACAGCAGTATGATGTTTCTTATTGATACATTACATGGCACGACCAGTATTCCAACAGCAGTATGATGTTTGTTATTGATACACTACATGACCCGACCAGTATTCCAACAGCAGTATGATGTTTGTTATTGATACATTACATGGCACGACCAGTATTCCAACAGCAGTATGATGTTTGTTATTGATACACTACATGACCCGACCAGTATTCCAACAGCAGTATGATGTTTGTTATTGATACATTACATGGCACGACCAGTATTCCAACAGCAGTATGATGTTTCTTATTGTATTAGCTAGCTATACATTCACACAGTTCACAACAATTAAGGATGACACTGGGGTCTAGAAAAATACCTGTTATAGCTGGGCACATATGGCTCCTCTGTTATGTTGCAATCGCTGTCAGCAGCATTTCTGCTCCACGTCTATGTTGCTCCAGAAATAGCTGTGCTATGAACTATGTCATTTTCTTTTGTGCCTTTGACACACTTCCGTCTGGTTATATTAACAAGCAACAGTTCTTCACTGTGGCTTTTTCCTGGTGCGCCTGTCTTTTTTTAACTTGTCAGGAGGAGACGGGCAGTAAAAAAGTGAGTTTTAAAATAAAATGACTCCCTGAAGGAAGTGGCTGTATTTTTGGGGCAGCGTTTCAGGTAGCTGGGAGGAGGCTACTTTTTGCACCTGAGCACCTGCATTTTTTTTGTCTGAGCTAGGGAGTTGTGAAAAATCTGTTTTTTAAAAGCTTCAACTTCACAATCTGGACCTGAACTTAATAATATCAATGCCCGGGTGTCTCCTTTTGAATAGCTAGATTGATTCTCTCCTTTCATGCTCTTCTCCATGCTCAGTTCAACTGATTTCACATCAGGGGTCTCATGTGGTTAAAAAACAACAGGGTCATGTTTTCACTGTCGTACCGATACCAAGAAAAGACGGGGTACAGAGAGGTGTGCAGCAGGTTCTGATCTTCTCCTGCCTATTGCCCTGGCCTGAATATTTAATGGTCTTCTCCTGCCTATTGCCCTGGCCTGAATATTTAATGACTTCCCCACACTTCATCCTTTCTCCTTTCAAGACTAATGTAATTTGCCCCGGGCTCTTTCTACTATCAGTGATATTGAAATGCATGAGGAGAAACCTGTATAACGCCTCAACCTTCAAAGACAGCTTTTTAGAGCATGAAAGTGATATGGTCTGTCTGTCTGTCTGTCTGTCTGTCTGTCTGTCTGTCTGTCTGTCTGTCTGTCTGTCTGTCTGTCTGTCTGTCTGTCTGTCTGTCTGTCTGTCTGTCTGTCTGTGAGTTACCATGTTTATGCATGTTCTAAATAGTCCATGAGCTACCACCTGATTTCAGTCCTGACTTTTCAAAAACAGGACAGTAGTTCCAGTGAGCCTATGTGTTCTCTCTTTGTATGCTGACCAGTTGTTATGATATCCCATGATTCCAAGCTGCTGTCAGTTGGACCTGTCAAGAGCTATTCAGTCGCTGGCAGACATCCTTTTGATTGACCTTTGACTTGATGTTGTACTCCGTCCACTTTTTCAGTCTCTTTCATGTGAAAGTTTCCCGCCTCACAGCTTCTACAGAGGGTTATCCTGAGCAGGTTGATTATGGAATGTCAGCCTATTCTAAAAGGCCTACTCTGTTCCTCTGGAGGTAAACCTGAATGAAGCTTCACCTTGACCATACAAAACAGGGCACACTCATTAACCTAGTTGCTATTTCGATAGAAACCCAGAGAGCTAAATTAAGCAAACCTATTTACCAGAAAATGTCCATGCATACTCTAGGGCTGCATTAGGCTAAACTGTTGTATAGATGATTTTTTTCTTCAGGTTCCATGTTATTGTAAGACAAATTAGCTGGTAAATGTGATACAGCAGGAAATCCCTCTATGTTAACAGAAAGCTAAGATGTCACCTGGCGGGCTGAGCTCAGGAGAAACCATGGAGCATGTAGGATTGCGGTGGGTGTTGTGTGCGAGCTGTGTCCTATATAAAGCACTGGGCTTCACAGATTCAGACAGGGTGTTGTGTTGCAAACTAGCTCATGGCTCAGCTCTCTGATTCCCACATGATGTAGATGTGCAACACAGTCCAACACTTTCGTCTTTCATTCCAAATGTTTCTTTGTTTGTGAACAGTAGATCCCCACTACTTATAAAAACATTATATTGAATGACTAGAGGGCCTTCCTGTTGAACAAGCTGTGGATTACATGGCATGAGTGTACTTTCATTGTTTTGGCATGAAGGTAGGCAATTACTAGTCTTAGCGTTGATTCTCTTCCATTCCTTCAGAGAAACAAGGTTACATTTGTAACAGGACTTGTTTTACCCATCAATTGGGATTAGTTTGATTTGGGGTTATTTTAGAACCACCTAGATGAGCCTGGAGCCTAGTCATAATGTACAGGGCGCAGAAGTTGCAGATTTTAATGACTTTGACAATGCAAAATGGCTTCAAACACAAAAGTCCTGAGGGCAATGAAGAGACATGAGCACTGAGCACAGAGGAAAGTGTCTGTGAGCTCAAATGAGGAGGACTAGCTCTGTCTGTCTGAGTCTGGGTGTCGACAATGGGGCTTTTGCTGATAATCGCTCGGTCCTTTGAGACTAACTGTCATGTAGCTTGTCCTTCTGGCAGGTCACCTTCCTGACCAAGGTCCTTCTTGCCAGGTTGATCAGTTTGGTCGCATGGTCATGTCTAGGTAGTTCCATATTTTTTCAATTTCCCAATGATGGAGACCACTGTGCTCTTGGAAACTTTCAACACTAACAAAAAATGTATACCCTTCCTCAAATACAGTATATGCCTCATCACAATTCAATCTCGATCTACGGACAATTTAACTCTAGGCAAAGTTGCAAAGAAAAAGCCATATCTCAGACTGGCCAATAAAATAAAAGATTAAGATGGGCAAAAGAACACAGACACTGGACAGAGGAACTCTCAGCATCCCGGTGTCGCCTCTTCACTGTTGACGTTGAGACTGGTGTTTTGCGGGTACTATTTAATGAAGCTGCCAGTTGAGGACTTGTGAGGCGTCTGTTTCTCAAACTAGACACTCTAATGTACTTGTCCTCTTGCTCAGTTGTGCACCAGGGCCTCCCACTCCTCTTTCTATTCTAGTTAGAGCCAGTTTGCTCTGTTCTGTGAAGGGAGTAGTACACAGCGTTGTAAGAGATCTTTAGTTTATTGGAAATTTCTCGCATGGAATAGCCTTCATTTCTCAGAATAGGAATATACTGACGAGTTTCAGAAGAAAGTTCTTTGTTTCTGGCCATTTTGAGCCTGTAATCGAACCCACAAATGCTGATGCTCCAGATACTCAACTAGTCTAAAGAAGACTAGTTTTATTGTTTCTTTAATCAGTACAACCGTTTTCAGTTGTGCTAACATAATTGCAAAAGGGTTTTCTAATGATCAATTAGCCTTTTAAAATGATAAACTTAGATTAGCTAACACAACGTGCCATTGGAACACAGGAGTGATGGTTGCTGATAATGGGCCTCTGTACGCCTATGTAGATATTCCTTTAAAAATCTGCCGTTTCCAGCTACAATAGTAATTTACAACGTTAACAATGTCTACAATGTATTTCTGATCAATTTCATGTTATTTTAATGGACAAGTGGACCAAAATGCAGCGGAGTTCGTGTTCGTCATCTTTAATGCAAATGGAACACTATACACTTACAAAACAATAAACAACCGACAGCTAAACAGTACTGACAGCATAACACACTGAACAGAAACAATTACCCACAACCACAAGGAAAAACACACACTACTATATAGGACTCCCAATCAAAGGCAACTCAACACACCTGCCTTCAATGGGGAGTCCAACAACCAACTCACACGTAACACAAAAATCGCTGCCACGTCCTGACCAAAACTAATACAATTGCTCCCTCTGCTGGTCAGGACGTGACAGCGATTTTTGTGTTACGTGTGAGTGGTAGTGTATGTAAATTTGATATTTTTGTATTTAATTTTCAATAAATTTGCAAACATAAAAAAAAAAAAAATTTACTTAGTCATTATGGGGTATACTGTGTACATTTTATTTTAAATAACATTTTCAGTCACACTTTAGTTGCACAAATGCCATATAGAAATTGAATAAATTGGCACAATTAATAATGTCATGTCTTTGGCATCATTAAAACGGAAGACATGTTTATCAAATAACTCTCTGTAATTATTATTACGCGATTAAACTGATTAATCGTGTAACTGTAATTAACTAGGAGGTCGGTTCACCAAGAAAAATATTCAGATTACAAAGTTATACATTTCCTAATATAACTTTCAGATATCATAATATCTGATCTCTGAGTCTTCTGATTTAATGACGTATTCTTTACCTCGTCAGTCACATTCCAAACGTCGTAAATTGTTGGTTATCTGCACGAACCCAGTCTTCACTATGAGTCATCCGTACATCAATTGTCTTAAAATCATTTATTTACTAACTAAATAATTCACAGAAATGCATAACAAACAGATATGGTTACAAGGAAATGATAGGAGAATGTGCCCTAGTGGGCTAAACCGGCATGGCGGCTTGTTACACAAAGAAAGGGGGTTGGGCTTGAATAAAAGAGCGGGAAGACTGAGGAACCAGAAAGCAGCTATGCCATTGTAAATACAGTATCGTATGCATTCTAAATTACCGCCCATTTGGAAAAGGAAAATGCAATAAATATTTACTCTGAGCTGGGCATTGGTAGGTTGGTTGTAGATGCTGGCCGTGTTGGCCAACAGAGATCTTCCTGTCCTCGGAAGAATGTCACTGGTGGTAAAATGGATACGTTGTAGTATCTTCGTTGTGTGTTAGACTGGATACGTTGTCCGTCCTTTCCTAGCCCACGTCTACAGAGGCCGCTGCTAACTCAACGGCTAGGAAGTATCACTTCTGTAGTGAATCAGAGTTCAAAGTTCATACCATTCGCAACCAAAGCTCACGCTGAGGTTGGCTTAGTTCTGTACTTGACATGTGTGTCCTTTTAACGCAGAGGCTGCAGAACTCACGTACCCGGAACAGACTGGTTACATTTCGTCACTGGCTTATATAGTAGCGAGCGAGAAGGGTGTGTTTCATCGTTTATAACCCCTGTCTCTTCACAGGGGCGGGCCACTGATTGGTCAGGGCTCTTTCCTTATGAAAACCCAATTCTCTCATTTGGAAGCTAAAATTACATTTAATTTCCTAACAAACAGTTTCAATATCAAACATTTTAAATTGCACAACAATTCCATGTGAATCTGATAACTAGAATGTGTAGACTTTCCCATGTACAGTTTATGTCGTCCTGTCATCAGTCATAATGTCTCAGATGACAACCGAACTGACATCCATACTCATTAAGTACCTGGTATATTTCCAACTGGTTCTATTACCGAAATATGGTTCCTTTCCCCCCACTTGTTTGATGTTCCCAGACTCTCTATATTTAACAAAGGCTATTCAAAAGTCCTTCAGTCGGGTCAGAGAGAGAGGGGAAGGGAGAAAGGTATTTATGGGGGGGTCGTAAACCTAACCCACAGGCCAATGTCATGACAATAAGTAATTAGAAATAAAATTGAAAAATGTTTGTGGGTCTGTTTTATAGAACTGATCATGCCCTCAAGGCCATGCTATATTATAAATATTGTCATGGCTAATCCATGGGTTTCTGTGCCAATATTCAACTCCCTCAAGCTGAATATCCATAATATGCCACGGCCTTGAGTGTGTTACCATTTTTGTTGTTATCGTAAATAAATGTGATTGTTGTAAATACCAAACCTGATGGTTGATGGTCAGTAGTTGGTATTTTAATAAGATACGTTAATAATTGATTAGATACAGTACAACAGATTGGCAACCTTAAAACATGAATTAGGCTAGATGTTTATCCTGTTACATCCTTCATTTTAGATTGATTATTTGTCTCTGTCTTGTGCATAGCCCGGTGGTCTCACTGTTATTTGGTTTTTATTTTGGGGTTAAAGCCATTTCATGCCATTTGCCTTTCTACAAGGGGGTGTGGTTTATCATATCACCACTCATATCAATCACATAGTGTCCCAGCGGTTCCATGGCTAGATGAGACGTCTGTTTGTCTGTCTGCTTGTCTGTCTCTAATGTTTGTCTGTGTCCTATGCAGGAACACATTGATTCCTGCCCTCCTTCACCTCATTGACATTCCACAGCTGCCGCAATTGCACACCAAGGACCCGATTCATGATTGTTTAAAAAGTTGGGCCAGACAGGTCCTGATTGTGAATCAAGTATTTATTGAAGCACTGAGCGTTACATCTCTTTACTGTAGTACAGGTCTTTTCAGGCAGGAGGTTGAATATGTGGCACTTTGGGCTTTTTACTGTTTGCCACCACTGGTCTGAGGGCCTCTGTGCACAAAATGTCCTGAAATGTCATCCTCCAGACAGCAGATTAGTCATGGAACCCTAACGTTCTCTCTACACTTCCCTCCCTGGTCCGTCCACCTGTGATGTGAGTTCTGGGCCGGTTTCCCTGGCTCGGACAGAAGCAGGCGCTGGGAACATGACATGAAAGAAAAAAACGAGTCTACTGAGAGGATCCAAACTGTCCTCATCACTCACACCTTATGTTAGACCTTGTCTTTCAAAAAATGCATGTGATACTCTATTTACACTGAAACAGGTGTTCAGGGACCTCTCTAAACAGATTTGCAAAATGAGATAAAACCAAATGTACCAAGACTAACGAACTCCACTGCTGGCTAAGTAGATTCCATAGTCATGTTTGGCCGTTTAAATATGCTTCGTGTGAAATTACAGTAATGGGGGTTAAACCATTGTGAACCCAGATTGTTGATTAAATGCCAGGGTTTCTGTAAAAATAATCTAGGATTAGACTGTCTGCATTGAGGATAATTGGGGGCATTTATGGTGTGTGAGACTGCAGTACAGTGGTGTAAAGTACTAGTTAAGTAGTTATTTGGGGTATCTGTATTTTATTTTACTATTAATATTTTTGACTACTTTACTTTTACTTCACTACATTCCTAAAGAAGATTATGTACATTTTATTCCATACATTTTCCCTGACACCCAAAAGTAGTCATCACATTTTGAATGCTTAGCAGGACAGGGAAAATACCTAATTCCCACACTTATCAAGAGAACATCCCTGGTCATCCCTACTGGCCCTGATCTGGCAGACTTACTAAACACATGGAGCATGCCCCTGGCTATCCGCAAGTAAATAAAAAAAAAAAAGAAAATTATGCCTTCCCTGTAGCTCAGTTGGTAGAGCATGGTGTTTGCAACACATGGTGTTTGCAACGCCAGAGTTGTGGGTTCGATTCCCACGGGGGGCCAGTACGGGGGGGAAATGTATGAAATGTAAGTCACTCTGGATAAGAGTGTCTGCTAAATGACAAAAAAATAAAAATGTAAATGCCGCCTGGATTGCTTTATACACAGAATTTGAAATGATTTATACTTTTACTTTTGATATTTAAGTATATGTTTGCAATTACATTTACTTTTGATACTTAAGTATATTTAAAACAATCATACTTTTAGACTTTTACTCAAGTAGTATTTTACTGGGTGTCTTTAACTTGAGTCATTTTCTATTAAGGTATCTTTACTATGGCAGCAGTTGATCACTCTGCCCTGGTCTGATACCAGTCATTGTGGGCCTGGGAGAGCATCAACAGGATGACATACCGATCGATGACAGCATGGTGTCTGTCTTCACAGTATGATGACAGGCATTTGTCTTTTAAAATCTAATGAAAGAACTATGTTAATGCAGTGGCATTGAAATCATAACAATTAGGTTATTGTTTGGTTAATCTCGGCAACCTCAAACAAATGTTTTCGTCAGTCACAAGAGACTAGTATTGAGTTAGAGGGCTTGGTTCAAAATGTTATTTTGAACCAACTAATTGAAAGTACCACTCAGTAATTGAAAGTAGCACTCATGTACGGAAATTAGTCCTCCTTCGCCCACCAAAGGAAGTGAATAATACTGTTGCTTATAGAATGCATTATGTGATTGATACTAATCACTAAATTACTGTAGTTCTTTTCACATTGTAGTCTAATTAGCACAGTCACCCACGGCTGGATTCTCCTGGAATCCAGGACATATTTGAAATCTATCAGTTTCCTGCTCAAGTTTATCCAGGTCAGTCCTATCCCCTATCCATTTCATCCAGAGGGCACCGTGAGCTTTCTATCTGTCTGATGAAAAAAGACAGGCCTATCTAGTTCAGTAGCTGCAGGGGGGTTTAGTTTTTCAATGCAGCAATGATCCAGCATTTCATTTACAGTAGCTATTATTCAGCAGAGCTATCATCTTCAGCGGGCTGAGATTATTTGTTTCTCTTATTCCTCCTCGTAGATATCTCAACTGTTGTCATTATAATGAATGTATTCATAATGAATCATAATTTAGTCTACGAGGATTTCCAGCAGAGTGAAGAACAACCAACGTACACAATAGTTTATTATTTCCTCTTCCATTTTGAGGGCAAAATTCTCCAACAGGAATGGAATTTCAGGCAGCGCAAAGTATATTACCGAGCCTGCGAGTGAATAGAAAAGTACTCACATTTCCTTTTTTTCCCCACACAAATTAGTTGTAATAACTATTCATGATTCATATTGCTGACCTACAAAAGTTGAAAAGCGAGAAATGCTTCTCTTTCTGTCACCCCTCCCCCAACCATACATTTATGAGAAAATAACGAATTGGCTTTTAAGTGCATTTTAGCAGTGAATAAAAATCTAAAAGTGTGTAGTAAGCAAAGTGATGGAAGTGGGTGTGTTATTACTCTATCGCCCAGAGCTTGATCTGCTCCAGACTTCTCATACTCCAGGGGTTTAGGCTGTAATGTACTCCAGGGGAGTATGAGACACAGAATAAATGTGAGTAGAAGCCTAGGTTAATAAGAAAATAACATTCTGCCTCAGGGATGAACAGAGAACTTCGTTAATAGTTTTATTTTCCTGTACAGAGTTATTGGCACCTGCATAAAGTGAGCTTTGACAAGGTTAGAGTATCAATCAGAAAAGGGCTCTACATGGAACCGAAAGGGGTTCTTCAAATGGTTCTCCTATGGACACAGCCAAAGAAACCTTTTAGTTTCTGGATAGAAAAAAAGGTGCTAACGGTGCACCCTTACCCAGGCTTCTTTCTCTCCTCTCAGGGCTATCTGTATGGACATGTTGAAGGACTCTACTCTTGAGTTTTACCCTCTATTCGTCCTATAACTTCACTATGCGTCATTAATCGCAACTCTTTTTCATGCTCATCCAAAGGTTTTCCTGTCAAAGGCATTTAATCGATTTACTCTCTCATCTTGTACTTGGAACTGGGAGCTGAAAACGGACACCCCTGCCGGGCTCCCGCCTGGGCCTCTGCCATTCCAAAACATGCTTTCTTTTTCAGAGTACAAAGCAGTGGCCCTGTGAAAAAGATAAATCCTGACATTTACCAGTCATTTTCTAATGTTTGCCTTCAACAGAAGATTGGAAATGAGAGGTTTTAGGCTGTAATGTACAAGCAGATATATTCCACTGTGAGTGAGGGAGTCTTCTGTGCTTTAGCCACAGACATTAAACATGGCGGGTTCCCCTGGGTCTTTCATCACAGCTCTGTTTTGACTAAACTGCAGTCCCAATTCACACCTTTGGAACATTATGCACACAATGAATAATGCAGCTTTTCCTGCATGTTGTGCTGCACAGTACATTGCATACACAATGTGTTCTATATCCAACATATGGGCACCAAACAGATTACGTAACTGTTGATAAGTAAATGCTTTTCCCAATCTGTTGTGGGCCACAAAGAGACACATGGGCCGTCACATAATTCTATTGGCTTGTAATATTTTATTTTATTTAACAGTACAGTATACGGTAGCACTTGTTGTCTTGTGTGTGTGTGTGTGTGTGTGTGTGTGTGTGTGTGTGTGTGTGTGTGTGTGTGTGTGTGTGTGTGTGTGTGTGTGTGTGTGTGTGTGTGTGTGTGTGTGTGTGTGTGGTCTCTGGCTATATGCTCCTGCATGTGTGCAGTCGGGTTATAGTGGGGATTAGATTGCTCCGCTGTGCCAGAGAGGTTAATAAGCTTGGCAGTAGCAGAGCCTGGGCTGCAGCCTGTGAAATAGACTTGTTACTAGCAATGAGGAAGGTAAAGGAAGGTAATTCAATCTCACACAGAGTTTAAAGGCAACCCTATTACACCAGACCTAGCTGCTGGCACTGTGGAAATGACTACTACCTATGCTCGCTCCATACCAGATGAGATATCGCTGGAGGGAGACCACATTCCAGCTCTGCTTCAGCTCATCTTTTTGGGGTGTATTTTTGACTGTGTGCCATGAAGCATTTGCAGAGGAACAAATGCATGGACTTACAACATTACCAAAGACAGGACTTAAAGTAATACTCTTCTAATATAATAATGGCTATCTCAGAACACCAGGCTCTATGCGAAGTTGAAAGAAGAGAAGAGAGTGTCATTTTCTGTTTTTATGGGACATCACACAGTCACATCAGACTCATTTTGATTCACACAAGAGTATATTTTGGGGGTTTCTATGTCTTTGACCTAGTTCTACCTCTGATGTATATTTAACCGCGGTACTCTCTGAATCATACATGGTTTTCTAGGTGTTCCATTCCTAGAATGCCAGGCACAGATGGATACTTGTTTCTGATTACTATTGAGCCATGCTGATTATTGTAGGTTTCAGAGGAAATGCCTGGATAGCCTGCCACTCACTCTAGTTTCTCTCTCTTTGTCTTTTTGTCCTTTTGGTTTTTACCAATATGCTTTCTTTTAATCAAATGTTTTTCTCAAAATGTAAGGACACTAAATGGATTAAAATAATGAGAACACACAACATTAAAGTACTATAATAAGATATCCAGTATTGGACAACTTCGTTTTTCTTGTTATTGCATTTAGGAGTAAGGTGGAGTGCAGTGTTCATTGGGGAGGCGTAGGGGACAAGGCTGGTGATCGAGACAGCTTGGCGGGTCTGGTTGTAGGCCAGGAGATTATGGAGGTGTCATGGGGAGAGGGTTGTGGTGGATTGGAGATCAAAGCCCTCAGAGTCACGTCTGATTGACCAGAGTGGAGTAACTGAGTGTCACCCTCTGTCACTCTCCATGTCAGCTGCATCGGCCACCTTGGTGAAGAATGCAGTCAGGTGCCATTTCCAATGGACAATTGCTATTGTCATTTCTACACAATATGTATAACTGTATGTATGAGGAATAGCATTGGAATTCGAATAGGTCTATCATTAGTTCTCAAAATGTATCTCAATAACCAGTGTAATATACTGCGTAGAAACGTCTAAAGTGGCTTGTCAGACCAGTTTTACATGGGAGATCTGCATGTGCCTGACAAATTTAATGGCTGTGGCAACTGTGTAAATCTGCTTTGAGACCATGACAAAAGGATTTCTTAACAGTCATTATACTGTATATGGAGGGCTGGAGTTCTAATGAGGGAGGAATCCTGATGGAAACTACAACAACGACACTGCTTCTAAACCGTGTCTGTGGTACGTGAAGTGATACTGCACGTATACCTTCAATGTTCCATCCGGAATTCTGATCCAATTATTTCAGTTTCCTCTACTACGATATTTCTCCAGCAGTAGTGGAGTGGTGATGATAGGAGCGAGAGAAAGAGGGAAGAGGGAGAGAGATGAAGAAAGGAGGAGACCCTTATCTCTTCAAATGAAACAATCATTTTGTTTCTGCTCGGTTCTCCGCCGAGCCTCTGGATTAAAAAAGTAAGGGCAAATATTGGTGAGAAAGACCAAAGCACAAATGGGAGGAGGATCGCTCTCTGTCTCTCTGTCTCTCTCTCTCTCTCTCTCTCTCTCTCTCTCTCTCTCTCTCTCTTCTGTATCAAGTATCTCTCTTCTATCTCTCTCTCTCTCTCTGTCTACTTCTCTCATAGCCTCTCGATATTCCTCTCTCTCTCATCATTTCTTGTTCTCTCTTCTCTATCTCTTCTCTCTATTCTCTCTCTTTTCTGTTCTCCTTATCTTCTCTCTCTTCTCCTCTGTATCCCGGCCTCGCACTCTTCTTCTCTCTCTCTATCTTCTCTGTCTATATATGTCTCTCTCTCTCTCTACTTGTCTCTCGCTCTCGCAATCTCTCTACTATTCTGTCTCTCCGATTCGCACTTATATCTCTCGTCTCTCTGCACATCTCTCTCTATCCATCTCTCTTTCTCTATCTCTCTCGCTCCGCACTCTCTCTCTCTCTCTCTCTCTCCTCTCTTTCTTCTCTCTTTCTCTCTCTCTCTCTCTCTCTCTCTCTCTCTTCTCTCTCTGTCTCTCCACTCTCTCTCTCTCTCTCTCTCTCTCTATCTCTCTCTCTCTCTCCTTGTCTCTCTCTGTCTCTCTCTCTCTCTCTCTCTCTCTCTCTCTCTCTGTCTCTCTCGCTCTCGCACTCTCTCTCTCTCTCTGTCTCTCTCGCTCTCGCTCTCGCACTCTCTCTCTCTCTCTCTGTCTCTCTCGCACTCTCTCTCTCTCTCTCTCTCTCTCTCTCTCTGTCTCTCTCGCTCTCGCACTCTCTCTCGCTCTCTCTCTCTCTCTCTCTCTCTCTCTCTCTGTCTCTCTCTCTCTCTCTCTCTCTGCTCTCTCTCTCTCTGTCTCTCTATGTCTCTCTCTCTCTCTCCTCTCTCTCTCTCTTATCTCTCTCTCCTCTCTCTCTCTGTCTCTCTCTCTCTCTCTCTCTATCTCTCTCTCTATCTCTCTCTATGTCTCTCTGTCTCTCTCGCTCTCGCATCTCTCTCTCTCTCTCTTCTCTCTCTCTCTCTCTCTCTCTCTCTCTCTGTCTCTCTCTCTCTCTCTCTCTCTCTCTCTCTCTCTCTCCTCTCTCTCTGTCTCGTCTCTCTCTCTCTCTCTCTCTCTCTCTCTCTGTCTCTCTCGCTCTCGCACTCTCTCTATCTCTCTCTCTTCCTCTCTCTCTCTGTCTCTCTCTGTCTCTCTCTCTCTCTCTCTCTCTCTCTCTCTCTCTGTCTCTCTCGCTCTCGCTCTCGCCCTCTCTCTCTCTCTCTCTGTCTCTCTCGCTCTCGCTCTCGCACTCTCTCTCTCTCTCTCTGTCTCTCTCGCACTCTCTCTCTCTCTCTCTCTCTCTCTCTCTCTGTCTCTCTCGCTCTCGCACTCTCTCTCGCTCTCTCTCTCGCTCTCTCTCTCTCTCTCTCTCTCTCTCTCTCTCTCTCTCTCTCTCTCTGTCTCTCTCTCTCCTCTCTCTCTGTCTCTCTCGCACTCTCTCTCTCTCTCTCTCTCTCTCTCTCTCTCGCACTCTCTCTCGCTCTCTCTCTCTGAGATGAATATATTAAGCCATGTGTAATGATCCTTTCTTTGAGGACAATAGGATGTTAGAAGAGTAGGCTACATGCTGGTGCAGTATAATAGGGATTAGAATAGAAAACATGATTATCCTTAATCCAGAGACTGCATTCCTTTTCATTTTGTGCTGAGCAAAAAATGCACGTCTTTCACAAATATATCGTGGTAATCCTTAGCAAATCACTGGATACTTGTGCTCTTCCCTTACAATACCCTTTTTTCTCTCAACACTTCATAAACCTTTCTTACCTTTCTGTATTTCTAATCTGTTTGCTATTTACCACTGCTCTCCTTGTGAGCTGTCAGCAGACAATGAGCTGAGAAAAATCCCTTCATCATATAGTAAAACTGGGAGGGAGAATAAGTGCAATGCTTGGAACAGAGCAACAATTCTGATGTGTTCCCAAGAATACCCACTCTAGCTCTGGGAGGAAAGAGAGCATTTTGACCAGCATATCAATATACAGGTAAGGACAGAGTGGAGAAACTGGCCACCTTTATTATTCCAGTTTGAGTCATAGTATAGCATGAAATACAATGTTTTAAGCAATCTTCTTTGTAAGAGAATGTTTATTAGTAATTCAGCATATAGTTTGCCAATACCACCACGTAGGTAAACTGGGACACTGATTGTTTTATTTAACTAGGCAAGTTAGTTCAGAACTATTTCTTATTTTCAATGACAGCCTAGGAACAGTGTGTTAACTGCCTTGTTCAGGGGCAGAACAACAGATTATTACCTTGTCACCTTGTCACCTCCATCGCTCTAACCACTAGGCTACCTGCCGATATGTAGGTACTGGGTAAAAGGAACTGGGTAAATTATATTGTAGTGCCTGTGGGAGGAAAATTGCTTTTTTCAAATCCAGAAGGAACTTGACTATTTCAAATGTGAATCACCTGGACCTTTTTTAATTATTTAACTCCTATTCTCACTAGAATATAACATTTCCTACAATAAATGACTGTGACTCTGCACTCTGAATTTGCTGGACATTATGGAATGTGTGCGACCTACATATAGCCTTATGTCAATAGGAGGGTGACTGATAAAGGGATCATGTAGCGATGACACCTTTACAGTTGTCTAACAATGTATCAGTTATCTATGATACCTCTTTAACTCTCAATTGAGTTAAAAGCATTTTGATGGCCAAAACCTTTGCCATCCAACGCAAACGAATCATGTACACTTCAATGGCTGTTCAATGTGCCCAGCTGTGTAATGGTTTTAGACTGAGACAGACTGCGTTAGGGACAATTTCCACCTCCCGATCTGCTCAGTCATGATCATATCAATATGAACACAGGTAGCCTTGAGGTTAGAGCGTTGGGCCAGTAACCAAAAGGTCGCTGGGTAGTGCGTACGGCCCAGTACATCACTGGGACCAAGCTTCCTGCCATCCAGGACCTCTATACCAGGCGGTGTCAGAGGAAGGCCCTGAAAATTGTCAAAGACTCCAGCCACCCTAGTCATAGACTGTTCTCTCTGCTACCGCATGGCAAGCGGTACCAGAGTGCCAAGTCTAGGTCCAAGAAGCTTCTAAACAGCTTCTACCCCCAAGCCATAAGACTCCTGAACATCTAATCAAATGGCTACCCAGATTATTTGCATTGCCCCCCCTTTTACGCTGCTGCTACTCTCTGTTTTTATCTATGCATAAGTCACTTTAATCACTCTACCCACATGTATATATTACCTCAATTACCTCGCCTAACCGGTGCCCCCGCACATTGACTCTGTACCGGTACCCTCTGTATATAGCCTCGCTATTGTTATTTATTGCTGCTCTTTAATCATTTGTTACTTTTATTTCTTATTTTTGGGGTATTTTTCTTAAACCGCATTGTTGGTTAAGGGCTTGTAAGTAATAATTTCACTCGGCGCATGTTACAAATACAATTTGATTTGATTTGACAATGGTAACTCTGGCTGTGACTCCACTCCCTGCAGGTGTCTCAGGGGGAGTTGGGATATGCAAGAAACACATTTCCATTTCATAAGTGTGTAACAGGGAAAAAAGATTCAGGCCCATACGGAGGTAAGTGAGCTCAGGCAGGTGCCTCCTCTTCCTTCATCTGAAGTACCAGGATGCAGCAGGAAGGAGGAAGTAAAGCCTCACAAAGTGGACCCTTGCTGGAATTAAATGGAACATTGGATCCAGCTTATCCTTACAAACTCAAGTTTTAGATCTGTGACACTTCAGGGGGATCTGACTAAATGCATTCTCCAGCTCTCCAACCAAAGGAGACGTTTGAGGAGGTCCCTTAGTGAACAGTAGCATGCATCAGTTCCTTCAACCCGCATGACAAACACACACTGTTTCTGTTCCCTATGGCTGGGCCTGTTTGTTGCAGTACACGACAGAGGAAAGACTTGTTAAAGCCAAAACAAACAATGTTTGCATTGTGAGATGGACAAATGAAGGGCACAGTAGTCATTTACAGAGAACCTTGCCTCATTACTAGATCTCAGTTTTAGGTCGGCCCTAGTCTGACTCTGGGAAAAAACAGGAGTAATCATTACTAGTGTAGATGCAGGCAGGAGGCGTTTGGAGGACTTGCTTAGTGATTTTTCACTCACTCACACACACACCACTCACATACACTCAGTAGAAATGGAGGTATGAATTATGAAATAGGCCCACAGTACTTCTGCTGCCACAATACTCATCACCCTCCTCATCATCATGGCAGATCAGGCTGCACGGGCCCTACAGTAGCTGTCTCCCTCTCTCTCTCTCTCTCTCCGTATTTCAAACAGTGGGCAACAGCTCTGCTTGTCTCCTGGAGAGTTGCAGGCCCCTTTCATTACATCTGATTTCTCTGGGCAGAATTCCCCCACAGCTTTGGGTCGACCCTGTGCTCTGTCTCTCATTGGAACTCTAATGAGGGTGGTTTACTGTAGCTCACTGTGGTGAGACTTGGGTTGCTGCTGACAGGGACTCATTGTGCAGCAGGCCTGCCTGGTAACCTCCTCTCACAGCCCATTTACTGAACCACTGATAAACAGCAGCTAGAAACTACTGCCGTTCTCTTTGGCTTCTCTGAGATTATTATAATTTTTTTTACATTTTAGTAATTTAGCAGACGCTCTTATCTAGAGCGACTTACAGTAGTGAATGCATACATTTCATAATTATTTTTCTACGTACTGGTCCCCCGTGGGAGATTTTACATGATACATTTCAAGATGTATTTTGATGCTCTTACAATGTCTATGATCATTAGGTACATTAACATACATTATTCAGCTGGAAACAACTACTCAGCAGTGTCATGAGAGAGATCTATGTTAAACATAATGACACCACTTGAGACTTCACCACACAGAATGTATGGGCAACTTCACAGTTCAAACACACTGTATTGACAGTAAATAGGCTTACAAATCATCCAATTAGTCCTACTTCCTACTTACAGTCCTCGAGTCATTCCATTTTCTATAGGAGGGAATACATTGGTTGGGATGGCAGTGGGAAAGCACCATGTCTTAGTGGAATTCCCCTTTAAGGAATCACACGGTTATCCAGCTGAAATTATGTTTCTGTAGATGTCAGACTAATGTCTTCCCATGTTGATGTCCTTCTGAATGCTCTAGTTTGGTAGTGTTTTACTGGGCCAGAGGTGAGCCTGTGGAGCTCTGTTCTAAAAAACTATATTTACTTGTCTAATATAGGTCAGCGTCTAGTGATGTGACTTTGGTGTGGAGTGTGTGTGTGTGTGGGTGCGCAAGCGTGTGTGTCCCTGATCCAGGAACAGGGCTGATTGTTGAGAACCCCCATTCACACGCTGGTCCTCTCTAAGAGTCTGGCAAAGCAAAGGTGAGGGGCCACTGATGGAGAGGGAGTGAAAGAAACTGTGAAAGAACGATTTCCGTACCATGTGTGAAAACTTGGGTACAGAGAGAAAGACCGGTCTGTCTCCCGCTTGAATCATTATGTCCAGTCATTCTACAGGCACCCCCCTAGAAATGAACATGGAAATGACAGTAATAAAGCAGGATGAATAGATGTTGTACTGCTCTTAAGCCAGCAATATACCGTAATTTCCGGACTATAAGCCGCTACTTTTTTCCCACGCTTTGAACCTCGCGGCTTAAACAATGACGCGGCTAATATATGGATTTTTCCCGTTTTCAAATAATAATAAATAAAAAAAACAATCTGTGACGTGCTCAGTTTTTTGGCGGCATGAAGCTTTCATTAGACCAATGAAATTGCCTATTTAAAGCCTATTTATTTTTGTTACAAGCCGTGTTTCGTTAAAGCCTATTTATTTTTGTTACAAGCCGTGTTTTGTTAAAGCCTATTTATTTTTGTTACAAGCCGCGTTTCGTTAAAGCCTGTGTAAAGTTCATTTGTTTCAATGTACCGGTAGGCACCTGCGGCTTATAGACACGTGCGGCTTATTTATGTTCAAAATAATATATTTTTTTTAATTCAGTGGGTGCGGCTTATATTCAGGTGCGCTTAATAGTCCGGAAATTACGGTATTTGCTGAGAAGTCTCATATTTCTATTGGTTTATTTTGGAAGGAGAGCTGTTTTGCCCTCTGGGACGGCTGTGGTTTACACAACCATGATTAGAAATTCATATTTCACACATTTTAAGACAAGATAAATAAATGTGTTGGCAATGCTGATCATGCTTTTCTAACAGACTCAATAGAACATAAACAAAAGCCAATTACTGTAAAAAAATAAATACATTGAGAGGCATTGGAACATAGACAGGGTGATGCTGTCTGATAATGGTTCTAATCTACAGACAGCTGTAGTGCTTAGAAGTAGGAATCAGTCATAATTAAAAAGATGTATCATGTTATTCCAAGCCAAGCAATCTAATCTTCACTGGTTATTTACATGTAGCTGTTGATTTTGTGTGTGTGGGGGGGGGGGTTATCTTTGCACTGATTACTTTGGCACTGGGCAAAGGATGGCTGTTCTTGTCAATGTCAAATGCAATCGCTTTACCATTTTATAGAAATCCTGCAATTTTATTAGGCATATCCACTTTATTTTTCCTCTCCATTCATTTGAAATGACCTAAAACATGATGATAGAGACTCACAATTTACTCGTATTAGTATGTCAACTGCCTTTGAAAGGGCGTTAACAGCTTTGCTTCAGTGACTGTAAAATAGGCCTAGCTTCTGTTTGCCATTGTTGATATTAGCATTCTGGATCTCTTTGTCGCATTCTAAGAAAATCCTCACGGCTGTAACGGGTCTCAGCTGCTCTCTAAGCCACATTCATTAGAGAATGATGATTTTGTTTTTGTCAGCCTGACTATTGGTTGTCATTCCACCAGGTTCCTGTTGTTGCCATGGAAGGTGACTTTCCAGTCTACTTTGATTTAAGTTAGAGACTCATTAACCCCCAGTTGATGTCGTATTTCACCAGCTGGCCACCTCCCCTTGTACTGTCACGTTCCTTGATTAGCGTGTGGACACCATATGCCTAACACAGTTCACAGAGTCTGCTTCAAACACCTGTTCCACATTTCTCAATCTTGCCCTGATCATAGCACAAAGTATTCCGTGCCCTCATGAAAGAGGCTTGGTGGAGAAAATTGCTTTTTCTATCTCACAGCCATCTTTGATTGAAATTACCTCTGTAACTTTGACAATTACAGTATTTCAATATCCGCACATTACTGTAATAGCTTGAAGCTTGAGCATTCATACTGTATTATGTATTATTAATATTCACTTTTGTGAATATATTCTAGTCTATGTTATGTAATAGGGCTGGGAATTGCCAGTGATCTCACGATACGATTTCATCACGGTACTTAGCCTGGGTACCGATACGATGTGTATTGTGATTTTCTATATTCTATATGTATTGCGATTCGATACTGCAATTTTATTGATATGTATTGGGATTCAATACTGCGATTTTATTGCAATTTGATGTTCCAAACATATTACCATGTCTGCTGCAGAGGTACAAGATTATTATTCATATTTTCATATAAAAATAAAAATTTAAAATACATGTATTTTTTTCACACCATCACCATTATGTAATGAAACCAGAAATATTCTATCATATCTCCATCAGCATATGCACACTTGAATGCACACACACACATATCACAGTTTAGCACAGCCTAACTGCAGCTGGTCGGAATGGATGTCTTACCAGTTGAACAGCCCTAGAGAGTGACTCCTCTGTGGAAATGGTCCAATCAGGTAACTACCTCTTGCCGCTCGGATCCCGTAACCGGGATCAACATCCAGCGAAAAAATCAGAGCGCCATATTCAAAACCAAATCTAATAATTTCTGTTTCTCAAACAAAGGACTATTTTACACCATTTTATAGATACACTTCTCCTGAATCGAACCACGTTGTCCGATTTCAAAAAGGCTTTACAGCGAAAGCAAAACATTAGATTATGTTAGGAGAGTACATCGACAAAAACAACCACACAGCCATTTTCCTAGCAACTAGCATGCATCACAAATACCCAAACACAGCTAAATGCAGCACTAACCTTTGACGATCTTCATCAGATGACACTCCTAAGACATCATGTTACACAATACATGCATTTTTTGTTTGATAAAGTTCATATTTATATATAAAAACAGCATTTTACATCGGCGTGTGACGTTCAGAAAATATTTTCCCTCAAATACTGCCGGTGAATAAGCGCCACAATTTACAAAAATACTTGTCATAAACATTGATATAAAATGAAACTGTCATTCAAAGAATTATAGATGAACATCTCCTTTATGCAAACGCTGTGAAAGATTTCAAAAAAGCTTCACGAGGAAAGCACTCTTTGCAATAATCTGAGTACTGAGCTCAGAAAAATACACTAGGCTATACAGATAGCCGCCATCTTGGAGTCATCTAAAATCATACATTGCATTAGAAATATTCCCTTACCTTTGATCATCTTCATCAGAAGGCACTTCCAGAAATCCCAGGTCCACAACAAATGTTGTTTTTTCGATAAAGTCCATAATTTATGTCCAAATAACTCCTTGTTTTTCGTGCGTCCAGTAAGCTACTCCAAGTGTAGAAAGCGCGCGGATGATGTCGCGACGAAAAGTAAAAAAAGTTGTATTTACGTTCATTCAAACATGTCAAACGTTGTAAAACATCAATCTTTAGGGCCTTCAGAACGTGAAGATTCAATAATATTTCAACCGGACGGTTCTTGTGTCTTGAAAAAGGTTTTGGAACGGGAGGATCCACCCTCGTGAACGCGCCCCAAGAAGTGATGTCACCCCCTGCCTCAACAACTTCCCCTCCTTGTCATTCGGGCTCTGTTCATCGTAGAAGCTTCAAACAACTTTGTAAAGACTGTCGACTTCTAGTGGAAGCCGTAGGAAGTGCACAATTATTACTACGTCACTGTGTACTCAATAGGAAAATACTTGAAGAGAGCCCATGCATCCAGATTTCCACTTCCTGGTAGGATTTCTCTCAGGTTTTTGCTTGCCATATGAGTTCTGTTATACTCACAGACACCATTCAAACGGTTTTAGAAACTTCAGAGTGTTTTCTATCCAAATCTATACTAATAATATGCATATATATATATACTAATAATCTGCATATCCTAGCTTCTGAGTTTGAGTAGGAGGCAGTTTAATATGGGCACATTTTTTCCGAAATTGTCAATACTGCCCCCTATCCTTAAGGAGCTGTAATTAACAGTCATACTGATCCCTCCTCTTTGTCAAGATTCCTCACTGTTCAGATTCCCAGCATGGTGTCTGTATGTCCCCAGCCTGCAGTCTCTGATGGACTGGGGGACCTGTTCCATTGTAGCTGTGCTGAAG
Source organism: Salmo trutta (assembly GCF_901001165.1). Lineage (NCBI taxonomy): Eukaryota > Metazoa > Chordata > Actinopteri > Salmoniformes > Salmonidae > Salmo > Salmo trutta. The sequence goes on from NC_042988.1 coordinate 15,460,054, forward strand.
TCAGACAGTCAGGCATACAACCTAATTGGAAACTTAATCACGTCTGCTGATGGCTGGTGGTGGTGGGAACTAAAGCCCCATAGGAGGAGAGAGTCAAGAAATATCATTGGTACAGTAGGCTAGGCTGCTGGCCTAGATACGTACGTAGCAGATGCATTCAAACTAGTGCTTTGTTACGTTTATCATAAGGCTTCATTCGATGCTAGATTTTTGATTCACAATTATAGGTCACTCATCAGATACCACATAAATAATATTCAAACTAAATAGAGACAAATTAAATAATCAGACTTTGTATCCCAACGACACTACATTTTATTTAAATTAAGTCACAGAAGGAAAGAAAGCTCATAACTGAAAACATCAGGAGAGGTATTTCAAATGAGTCTCATTCTTTCAAGGGCATATGAGGATTGGCGGGACTGGTCCAGGTAAGCTTTCTTTGCCACTGTTCTGTGAGTGCTACATGCTCCACAAACCAGGCTGCCTGTGCCAGCAGCAGCTGAGAGGGAGCCATCCGCTGTCACGCTGTGAGGAAATATGACCTAAAAAGTAAGACCACCTCATACAGCATGCTGAACAGCAGGAAACTTTTAGACAGTGACATTGAATCCCTTACACCCCCCCCCCCCCACTCTCTCCCTCCCTCCTCTCTCTCTTTCTCAATCTCTCCCTCCCTGTCATTCTTTTTTTCACTTATACACACACACAGATTGAGAAAGAGACATACAAAAAAGATTCCTTTATGTAACTTTTCCAGCGACCAGAGAACCTTCAAGCTAGGGGAGGGGAGTCCCTGTGGAACTCTAACATGTATTTCCCTCTATTCCAGAAATGTGTCATTTGGTTTCTCCATACTCAGAAAACGTGGGCTAGAATGAAACATGAAGTCAAACGTATTACAAATGGAGAAATTTGGATAGAATAAAAATCTGCATGGGGAGATGGGGACATAATGTGTGGCTGTTAGATTGGTAGTCAATGCCTTGACTTATTGTGTAGCCAGTATTCCCATAATGGGAGAGCTACAGAGGGGGAGAAATGAACTGTACTGGACAGTGAAGGGCATTTTCAAGAAGCCACATGGGTAAAGAGAAAATGGCACAGACAGAGCTAAAGTCTTCATTTACTCTGCGGCAGCACAATGACCTTTCTGTGCCATGACTGTGAAGGTCTTTCATGACACAAAGAAACAAATCCCACTGAAATAGTCCAAATATCATTGATACCAGACCAAATAGATATGGTGGAGCTCACAGAGTAGCTAACAAGCTTACACAGCAGCTGTCTGTGCATCCCACACTATGTAGTTTAATGGTATTGATACCAAAACCAAGGCATGTTTGTAAATATAATATTCAGGGTTTATCAGTACTGTTAAATCCATAACAAGGACTTGTGCTAACCACTCTCACAGAGCAGAAGCAGAACTAGTCTGGTGATTGTCTGACTACACCTGTGGGGATTTGACCCCTTTGAGAAAGCGACTGAACATTGATTATACAGATGTGAATATCATCGCAGTCGCACAGATCGTAAACCACTCAAACCATCTACATATCCGAAAACCATAGCGAGACCCTCTTTTCTCTGCCTCAAGCCTCTTTGATTTCCCCAGCCTTTGTCTGTGTGAGACGATAGGATGGTTCTCTCTCTAAAGAGCTCTGCATCAGCAGTAATCCCTATGTGCCTGTATGTGTTCAGATCTCCACAGATTTTGGTCCAGGCTGCTGTGTCTTGCTATGGCTTGCTGTTGTGCTGGGCTGTGTCTCTTGTCCACTGGCATGGGGATTTGGTGCATTCAGAGTCTGCTTGGCATCCACCGATTTGGCCCTGTCTGTGTCTTGCTAACCGAATGTCAATTGCTCCCGTACGTTTGACAGCCATCCACTTGACTGCCTACAGCGGTACTGTGTGATGTTTTCTGCGGGCTCGGCTTCACGACTGAAACGCCAAGCCCTTTGTTTATTTAGGGGTGACAGCCAAACACATTTAACATGTTTGTGAAGAATACTGAGGATTCAAGGTCTTACATTTGCTATTTTGTATGCATGAATTTTGTATTAATTTGTTGTGTAAGCATATACATTGTTGGGGATATACAATGGGTAGGCTATGGTATATTTTGATAACGTAGAATTAGGTATTTTACTAATATTTTACCAAAAACAAAGTATTTGCCACAAGTATTTAAATCAATCATTTTTTTATTATCAAATAAACCTAGTGAATTAAATCTAACTAGTTGCGCTTCCTCTTTTAATATGCACTTCTTTAAAAATCTATCTTAAAGAACATCTTAACTGCCTTCAGCGCTGATGCTGGTGTTACCACGGCAACCCTAAATCCATAAACTCCCTTGCACAGTTTTCTCCTGGCAGAGTGGTGCCATTTTCCCTTCTCCCCTCCTCTCCAAGACATTCACGATGGAACCTTACTGCTGTTTCTTTAATAGGCAGTAGCACATGACGGGGGGTTTGCCTCCTACATAACCACTGCTTTCACAAATGCATATTTTTCATGTCAGAAGGACTTAAATCTAATCAAAGACAACCTGTCGTTGGAAAGTTTCTACTTTGAAAAACACGTTTCCTTTCTTTCTCTGAATCTTATCAACAATGCTTTTATGAAGTTATATGGATACCGAATGTGAATGTAGAATATAAATAACAAACAGTTGATCAGTTTGAGATTGCTGTTTAAAAAAAAAAAAATTGTCATATCAGACTGAGATGCAAGAGAAAAGTGACCATCCTCTTACATTAATGTTTAATGCAGTACGGACATAAAACAGAAAAATCCTAAGCCTTAAAATTACCACTACTGAACAAACACCCCATGGAAATCCCTGGTCAACCGCTCTGCACGATTTCAGGACCCTGGACAGCAGCCACTCTGAAACTATACCTGGCATCGCACTTCACTGCTAGTCTTGCAGGGCCCTACAGGGTGTGAAGCCGTCTGTAGTTTGACTCTTAAGATTTTCAGACTTAAAAAGTGTGGAAAAACTGACAGTTTCATCCCCTCCCGGATCTGTATTGAGGAATACTACAAACAAATAACCCATGAACTTCACTGTGCTACGTGATCTGACTGCATTGGCCAGAGTGATTGATGATTAGACACATAGTGCAGAACACAATCAAGAACCAGGGACCCAGCTCAACACCATACCACTACTTTAAAGTGTTCTGATGCATATAGAATGGAAGAAACACTTAATCTGCCTCTCCACAGCACAGGGGGGGGGTGATACATGTCAATGTGCTGACATGTATCACCCCCCCCCCCCCCCCCCACCAGAGGGACCAGGGACTTGGCAGGCTGTGGAGATTGATATCAGTGTAATCTAACCTCTCTAGTTCCATTAAAGGAACATTCTGGGAGCCTTAACAGACTAATCCTTCAAGGAGCTCGGATGTGGCGATGGGATGGGACCTGTATCTAGAATCAGTCTGCCATGTCCACCTCCTCTGTGGGATTATAACCCCCTCTAACTCTTCAGTCTCCATCTGATTTCTACTTTATTTTGGCCTGATATCTGCTTCACTGATTTCCGCTCTCGTAAAAGCATGGGTTTTCTGCAAGTTAACACTAAAAACGTATTACCTACAATTGATCAATTTAATGTGTGGGTTCACCGCTACAATCCAGATGTTGGTCATTAATGAGACGTGGTTAAGAAAGAGTGTTTTGAACACTTTTGTTAGCCTTTCTGGTTATAACTTTTTTCAGCAAGACATACAGTATCTTCCAAAGGTGGTGGAATGTAAATCTTTACCAAGGATCACCTTCAGTGCTCGGTTGTCTCCACCAAGTCTGTCCCCAAACAATTTGATTTGCTGGTTTTACGCATTACATTTCAAATAGCTCTTTGTTGACTGTTGCTGGGTGTTATCGTCCTCCATCAGCAGTGGCCTCTACCCTACCTGCCCTAAGCTCTCTCCTGACCCCTTACACTAAGTCTGAATTTGTCCTGCTAGGTGACCTAAACTGGGACATGATTAAACCACCTGACCAAGTCCTAAAGCAATGGGACTCCCTAAATCTTTCTCAGATTAATACCAATCCCACAAGGTATGACTCCAAACACCCAGAAAAGGCTACTCTCCTTGATGTTATCCTTACAATTAATCCTGATAGGTATCAGTCTGGTTTTTTCTGTAATGACCTTAGTTATCACCGTTTAAAGCCTGTGTTCGTAATGGCTGCTATGTGAAATTACCTGTCCTGATTTCTCATAGACGCTTGCAAAAAAACTTTAATGAGCCAGCTTTCCTTCATGATCTGGTCTCTGTAAATTGGTATAGAATCAGCTTGATCCCGTCTGTCGAAGATACTTGGACCTTCTGTTTTGATATTTTCAGTGGTATTGTTAACAAATACGCACCCATAAAGAAAATTAGAATTTAAAACAGGTTCAGCCCCTGGTTCGACCATGATCTGGCAGAGTTATTCCACCTCAATAATTCCATTTGGCAAATCACTCGGCACACTCATACACAGGCTGACTGGCTCTCGTTCAGGCAAATTAGAAATAAGTGTAATCAGGCTATCCATAAGGCCAAACTTAGTTACTTTAAGGAGCAGTTCTCTCTCTGTGAGTCTATCCCCAAGAAGTTCTGGGAAATGGTTAAATACCTGGAGAATAAACCCTCCTCTTCACAGCTGCCCATGTCCCTTAATGTTGATGATGTGGTTGTTACTGATTTTATTGACACATGTCCTTGCTTGGAAAATGGCTGTGTGATTATTTTTGTCTATGTACTCTCCTAACATAATCTAATGTTTTGCTTTCGCTGTAAAGCCTTTTTGAAATCGGACAATGTGGTTAGATTAACGAGAAGTTTATATTTTTTGTTGTTTTTGAATTTTCCGCCCTGATATTTCACTGGCTGTGTCCCGCAGGTGGGACGCTAGCCCATAGAAGTTAATGGAAAAATGAACACTTTACAAATAAACAAAACGACTGCCAACAGTTATGTCAGGATAACTAGAACTAAACAGAAATTAACCACCCACCAACACAATGACAAAAAAAACCTACTTAATTATGGTCTCTAATCAGAGGCAACGAGTATCAGCTGCCTCCAATTAGAGACATTTACATTTACAATACATTTACATAGAGACCAACTCCAAACAAATCCAACATAGAAATAGATACCCTAGAATAAACATAGAAATAGAAGAACATAGAACACACAGAAAAACACCCCCTGCCATGCCCTGACCAAACTACAATAACAAATAACCCATTTTACTGGTCAGGACGTGACAACCTGGTTTAACTTCTTTGGGATAGGGGGCAGTATTTTCACGGCCGGATAAAAAACGTACCCGATTTAATCTGGTTACTACTCCTGCCCAGAAACTAGAATATGCATAGAATTAGTAGATTTGGGTAGAAAACACTCTAAAGTTTCTAAAACTGTTTGAATGGTGTCTGTGAGTATAACAGAACTCATATGGCAGGCCAAAACCTGAGAAGATTCCATACAGGAAGTGCCCTGTCTGACAATTTGTTGTCCTTCTGTTGCATCTCTATCGACATTACAGCATCTGTGCTGTAACGTGACACTTTCTAAGGCTTCCATTGGCTCTCTAAAGCCACCAGAAAGTGGAATGGGGTGTCTGCTGTCTCTGGGCAAAGTACAGCAGCAGAGTTTGTAAGTGGTCAGCCTGGGGACAGTGAGACTGAGATGCGCGTTCACGAGAATTCTAAATTTTTTTCTTTCAGCCTTTGAATGAATACAACATTGCCCGGTTGGAATATTATCGCTATTTTACGAGAAAAATAGCATAAAAATGTATTTTAAACAGCGTTAGACATGCTTCGAAGTTCGGTAATCGAATATTTAGACATTTTTTGTCACGAAATGCGCTCGCGCGTTACCCTTCGAATAGTGACCTGAACGCACGAACAAAATGGAGGTATTTGGATATAACTATGGAGTATTTGGAACCAAAACAACATTTGTTGTTGAAGTAGAAGTCCTGGGAGTGCATTCTGATGAAGAACAGCAAAGGTAATCCAATTTTTCTAATAGTAATTCTGAGTTTAGTGAGCCCCAAACTTGGTGGGTGTCAAATTACCTAGCCTGTGATGGCCAAGCTATGTACTCAGAATATTGCAAAATGTGCTTTCGCCGAAAAGCTATTTTAAAATCTGACATAGGGTTTGCATAAAGGAGTTCTGTATCTATAATTCTTAAAATAATTGTTATGTATTTTGTCAACGTTTATCATGAGTAATTTAGTAAATTCACCGGAAGTTTTCGGTGGGTATGCTAGTTCTGAACATCACATGCTAATGTAAAAAGCTGTTTCTTGATATAAATATGAACTTGATTGAACAAAACATGCATGTATTGTATAACATAATGTCCTAGGAGTGTCATCTGATGAAGATCATCAAAGGTTAGTGCTGCATTTAGCTGTGGTTTGGGTTTATGTGACATATATACTTGCTTGGAAAATGGCTGTGTGATTATTTGTGTCTATGTACTCTCCTAATATAATCTAATGTTTTGCTTTCGCTGTAAAGCCTTTTTGAAATTGGACAATGTGGTTAGATTAACGAGAGTCTTATCTTTAAATTGGTGTAAAATAGTTGATTGTTTGAGAAAATTGAATTGTGGTATTTTAGTTGGTTTTGTATTTCGCACCGTGCGATGCCATTGGCTGTTGGCTAGGGGTTCCGCAGGCGGAATGGGGTTCCGCTAGCGGAACGTCTGTCCTCAACTGGTTAATAAAGGTGAAATAAATAAAATAAATACATTTGGGTGAGGTTTTTTTTCTTACCTGAGTAGCCTCGTTTCACTGCCAAAAATGAAATTAAACCATCTAGTGTTCAGGGAAATAACAACACATTGTCAAATACAGGTAACCTAGTCAAATAATGAACATCCAATCACATTAACCGTTACTCTCTCGTGGGAAACCTTCATTCTTGCGCAGACATTTTAAAACGAAACATGACCATTTGAAAAATAAGCCATGGGAGTTTTTTGAGCAAGAATAAAGATGTCTTTCGAGTAATAAGGCATGTATAAAAGCAACAGATACCATTAATAAGAAGGGACTAGAAGCGTCTTATGTGGTGAGCTACCGAGTGGCTAGGAAAGGCAAGCCCCATACTATTGTGAAGGACTTAATTCTTCCTGCTGCCGCGGATATGGCTGGGACAATGCTGGGGGAAAATGCCCAAAAAACTATACAGACAATGTCTTCATCAAACAACACTGTTTCACGACGCATTAGTGACATGGCAGGAGATGTTTTGAATCAATTACTGCTTCGCATACAAGCCAGTGAATTATATGCGTTACAGCTGGATGAGTCAACAGATGTGCCGGGCCTGGCACAGCTCCTGGTATATGTCCATTACATTTATGGGGGGGTCGATTAAGGAAGATATCCTCTTCTGCAAACCTTCTGGAAACCAGGACAATACGAGAGGATATTTTTAAAGTACTGGACAGCTTTGTGACATCAAATGGACTTTGGTGGTCAAGATGTGTTGGTATCTGTACTGATGGCGCAAAAGGCATGACAGGGAGACATAGTGGAGTGGTTACGTGCGTGCAAGCAGTTGCTCCTAGCGCCACTTGGGTACACTACAGCATCCACCGAGAGGCTCTTGCTGCCAAGGGAATGCCTGACAGCTTGAAAGACGTTTTGGACACTACAGTGAACATGATTAACTTTGTTAAAGCAAGGCCCCTGAACTCTTGTATATTTTCTGCATTATGCAATGATATGGACAGCAACCATGTAATGCTTTTACAACATACATAAGTGCGCTGGTTGTCAAGGGGGAAAAGTATGGACAGTTTTTTTGAATTCTTTACTTACCATCATTTTCACTTGTCTGACCGCTTGCATGATGATGAGTTTCTCACACGACTGGCCTATCTGGATGATGTTTGTTCTCGCCTGAATGATCTGAATCTAGGATTACAGGGACTCTCCGCAAATATATTCAATGTGCAGGACAAAATTGAGGCTATGATTAAGAAGTTGGAAGTTGGACAACACACAAGTCTTTCCATCATTGTATGATTTTTTGTGTGCAAATGAACTCAAGCTTACGGACAATGTCAAATGTTGTATGGCAAAGTACCTGAGTGAGCTGGGTGCGCAATTACAGAGGTACTTTCCCGAAACGGACGACACAAACAACTGGATTCGTTATCCCTTTCATGCCCTGCCTCCAGTCCACTTACTGATATCTGAACAAGAGTGCCTCATCAAATTTGCAAGAAGCGGTTCTGTGAAAATTGAATTTAATCAGAAGCCACTGCCAGATTTCTGGATAGCGCTGCGCTCAGAGTTGCTTGCCTTGGCAAATCGCGCTGTTAAGACGCTGATGTCCTTTGCCACCGCATACCTATGTGAGAGTGGATTCTCGGCCCTCACTAGCATGAAAACTAAATACAGGCATAGCCTGTGTGTGGGAAATGATTTAATACTGAGACTCTCTCCAATACAACCCAACATTGCAGAGTTATGTGCATCCTTTCAAGCACACCCTTCTCATTAACCTGTGGTGAGTTATTCACCATTTTTGATGAACAAATAAGGTATTATATGTAAGATGGCTAAATAAAGAGCAAAATTATTGATTATTATTATATTATTATTTGTGCCCTGGTCCTATAAGAGCTCTTTGTCACTTCCCACGAGCCGGGTTGTGACAAAAACTCACACTCATTCTTATGTTCTTATGCAGGCTTACAATGATGGCAAAAAACAACATTTTAGAGTGCGCTGACCCTAATGCTAGAGGGGATTCACAGCTAAAGGTTGAATGTTTGAAGGGGTACGGGACTATAAAAAGTTTGGGAACCACTGGCCTAAACCATTCACCTGTCATCACCACTTTACTCCACGTTTTAACATACAGAAAACACATTGCTAATTCATCCATATGCATTCCCATGCGACTCAGTCTATAGTTGTGTATTTACAAATCTTTACATTGGTTCCACAAACCAAATCTTATATAGTGAGATTTTATGTTGCCAATGCGAAAACAGTTGTCCCTGTTTGAGTACATCTTTAGGCTTAAGTTCCTTGAGGGTTGTAGGCAGCAGAAAGTGTGGGAGCTTTAGATGGGATGATAGATGTCAGTCAGGGATGCCAATTACAGGAGTGTGGATCCTCAGCATATGTGCTAAATGGAGCAGAATGTTCATCCCCTGAGTGCACCATGGCAGAGCCGATGAGCCATGTGGAGGCCAGGGAGAGAGTGGCCACTTGGGACCCAGTCAAAGACCCACCTATCCCATAGCTCATCTCTGTCTCTCAGTGTCACTTTCAGTGTCTCTTAGTGTCTCTTTGTGTCACTCATATAAGTATGTAGGCCTACCATACCCATCTCTGAGGGACACGGATAAGCAATGGGTTTCCAACACTACTGCATCAGCCAAACACTGGCATCACTGAACAACTTGTATCCCACATTAAACTAAGATATGAGGATGTATTCATCTTCAATTACTCCATAATATGTTTGTGCCAGATAAGGTCAGTAATGCAATGGGTAGTTTCATAGTCAAATATTCTAGAAAAAGAAACCAGCAGAGAAGCCCAGACTCCTCTAGCAGAGAAACCCAGAGTCCTCCAGCAGAGAAACCCAGAGTCCTCCACTAGAGAAACCCAGACTCCTCCACTAGAGAAACCAGACTCCTCCACTAGAGAAACCCAGACTCCTCCACTAGAGAAACCCAGACACCTCCACAAGAGAAACCCAGAGTCCTCCACTAGAGAGACCCAGAGTCCTCCACTAGAGAGACCCAGAGTCCTCCACTAGAGAAACCCAGACTCCTCCACTAGAGAAACCCAGACTCCTCCACTAGAGAAACCCAGACTCCTCCACTAGAGAAACCCAGACTCCTCCACTAGAGAAACCCAGAGTCCTCCACTAGAGAAACCCAGACTCCTCCACTAGAGAAACCCAGACTCCTCCACTAGAGAAACCCAGACTCCTCTCAATCCATTGTCTCATTTACATTTTAGTTTCACTAGAGCTCTATCAATTCCACCTCTTCATGTGACACAGGGATAATGGGTCTCTGGTGCCGGCTGTGGCCAAGTACCTCTCTATAACTACCCAGGCAGAGAGATAGGAGCTAGCGATGCTATCTGTGGACCACATTAAAAACAAAAGAGTGTCGTAAAGACGCCCAGTGGGAAGTGACATGAAGTTGACATGAAGTGGTCTCATCTGATGCAGCCTACAGTCTCCTGTGGATTCTCAAGACAGGCCTGTGAGACAGTGAAAAATGTTCATCGCTACTCTCCAGCCTGGAGTCTACAAATGTAATTCTACTACAGCAGCGATATCAGCCCAGATGCACTCGTTTTTTTGGTCGTTCATCAATCAAATGCCAAGCAGAAAAATCATCCAGAGACAGTACACTTGAGAAATCGGGCGCTTAGCAACCTACAGGACTTGACTGCAAATACCATAATATTTGTGATTTATTCAAAAATGCATTCATGATGCTTCATCTGAATATGCCATTCTGTCAGCGATATGATTTATCATACACAGTGGGGGCATGGTCATTTACTAAAGTATGACAGAATTAGGTTATTGAGCTGATTTAATTTCCAGAGGGAACCACCCCAGTGGGAAAAAATACATGATTTGCCAATTAACAATAATCTCTCCCGTCCTTTTCGGGGACATTACAAAAAGTGCAATAGCTTTTTAAAGCTAGAGGTTTAAATGAAGGCACAGAGCATGTCCATAATCACGAGTAAACTCGGTGGAAATTACAGAAAGTTGGCTGTTATATGCTCATTAGTTTCTCTAGCGTTGTGTTTATGTACAGTACAGCTGCTGTTTATTTGAGAAAGAATACACTAGGTTAACCTGTACATATAGTACTTTATGATAAATCACAGTAATATGATCAGTTCATAATTGCAATGAAATAGACAAACGAGGATATTACAATAATCAGAATAAGCACTATTTGCTTTGAAATCAACCGAATACAGAATATAAGGGGAATGATGATGATGAATTATTGAACTATCTAGTGCATAAAGTAGGCCGTCATTGGAAATAAGAATTTGTTCTTGACTGACTTGCCTAGTTAAAAAAAAGGCAAATAAAAATATTTATTTTGATTATTTTTTAAATAAACGTCTGTAGTTATGCAGAACAGGATGGTAAACAAAGTACATTATTTCCCGGCTGTCAGCGGCGCTAACGATGTGCCATTCAAACCCCTGCAACGCAGTGAGGATGCTTTGACAAGTGGAAAATCAGAAAGATGACAAGTAATCTATATACAACCATGAGTGGAATACCAAGTAGCTAGGCCTATAGCAAAATGTATTTGAACATCAATTTTATGTGTACATTTTTGTAGTTTGGGGTCATTTTGAAATGGGGGGGCCATTTTAATCAGGCAAGGGGAAACTGCTTAAAAAAATATGGTTTGGATTTTGAATGGAGAGCTAATGTATTTTGCTGACACATCTGCCTGGCTCCATCACAGAGCTTATGGTCTGCAGGTCCCAGCTGTATGCCAGAACAGAGTTCATGCTTTAGTGTGTTGGTGTGAAATTTTAGTGTGTGTGTGTGTGTGTGTGTGTGTGTGTGTGTGTGTGTGTGTGTGTGTGTGTGTGTGTGTGTGTGTGTGTGTGTGTGTGTGCGTGCGTGTGCACGTGCGTGTGTGCTCGCGTATGTAAATGTGTGTGTATGTGTTTCTTTAAGAGAGAGTTAAACCAAATTTACATGGTTGGGATGTGGGAAATGTGAGTGGGACTTGAGCAAAACGTGCTTTCATAACTCCTGTCTTGTCTTGTACATCTCAGTTTTTCAATTGCCTTCTGTTGCTGTAGCAGGGCCCAGAGGGCAGGAAGGTGGATTTGACTTAATCAATGTTCTGAAGAACAACATACAGTACCAGTCAAAAGTTTGGATACACCGACTCGTTCAAGGGTTCTTCTTTATTTTGATTATTTTCTACATTGTAGAATAATAGTGAAGACATCAAAATTAAGAAATAACACATATGGAATCATATAGTTACCAAAAAAGTGTTAAACAAATCACAATATATTTTATATTGGAGATTTTTCAAAGTAGCCACCCTTTGCCTTGATGACAGATTTGCACACTCATAGCATTCTCTCAACCAGCTTCACCTGGAATGCTTTAACAATAGTCTTGAAGGAGTCACCACATATGCTGAGCACTTGTTTACTGCTTTTCCTTCACTTTGCGATCCAACTAATCCCAAACCATCTCAATTGGGTTGAAGTCGGGTGATTGTGGAGGCCAGGTCATCTGATGCAGCACTCCATCACTCTCCTTTGACATTTTCTTAAAGTGCAGTCACAAAAACCATCAAATACTATGATGAAACTGGCTCTCATGAGGACAGCCACAGGAAAGGAAGACTCAGAGTTATATCTGCTACAGAGGATAAGTTCATTAGTTAACTGCACCTCAGATTGCAGCCCAAATAAATGCTTCACAGAGTTCAAGTAACAGACACATCTCAATATCAACTGTTCAGAGGAGACTGCTTAAATCAGACCTTCATGGTCGAATTGCTGCAAAGAAACCCCTACTAAAGGACACCAGTAAGAAGAAAAGACTTGCGTGGGCCAAGAAACTCAAGCAATGGACATTAGACTGGTGGAAATCTGTCCTTTGGTCTGATGAGTCCAAATTTGAGATTTTTGGTTCCAACCGCAATGTCTTTGTGAGACGCAGAGTAGGTGAATGGATGATGTCCTCATGTGTGGTGGTTCCCACCGTGAAGCATGGAGGAGGATGTGTGATTGTGTGGGGTGCTTTGCTGGTGACACTGTCTGTGATTTATTTAGAATTGAAGACACACTTAACCAGCATGGCTACCACAGGAATTAGTTGTGATTAGTTGGACCGCACAGTGAAGGAAAAGCAGCCAACAATTACTCAGCATATGTTGGGACTCTTTCAAGACTGTTGGAAAAGCATTCCAGGGGAAGCTGGTTGAGAGAATTCCAAGAGTGTGCAAGGCTGTCATCATGGCGAAGGGTGGCTACTTTGAAGAATCTCAAATATAAAACATATTTTGATTTGTTTAACACTTTTTTGGTTACTACGTGAGTTATTGTGTGTTATTTCTGTCACGCCCTGACCATAGAGAGCCCTTGGTTCTCTATGGTATAGTAGGTCAGGGCGTGACTAGGGGGTGTTCTAGGTTTATTATTTCTATGTTGGTGTGCTTGGTATGGTTTCCAATCAGAGGCAGCTGTTTAGCGTTGTCTCTGATTGGGGATCATATTTAGGCAGCCATTTCCCCACTGTATTTTGTGGGATCTTGTTTTGTTTATGTGTTGTTGCCTGTGAGCACTCCATAGCTTCACGTGTTCGTTTATTTTTTATTGTTTTTTGAGAGCTTCATTTAATAAACATGTGGAACCCAGATCACGCTGCGCTTTGGTCCGAGTATGCTTCCAACGGCGATCGTGACAATTTCATAGTTTTGATGTCTTCACTATTATTCTACAATGTAGAAAATAGTACAAATAAAGAAAAATTCTGGAATGAGTAGGTGTGTCCAAACTTTTGACTGGTATTGTACAAAGCAAAAAGCTTAGCTATAATGATACAAGCTGTATAGCTGAATTTGCCATTCACTTGAAGGGAAAGATTTGTAATACATCCATACATGATGTACCCATACATGTGTTATTCTTACAGTGAGCTTCATTATCTCTCAGTTAATTGAAAATGTTGTGCTAATTATTGAATGGTATTCCTCAAGAACATCTGACTACTGCAGAGACTACTGATCAAATAGCAAAGGAAATTGTGGTTACTTGTACAGTATGTTAGGCTACAGCAAAGAGCATTACAGATTGAAAGGCTTTTGAAAGTTAATTTAGGAGCCTTAACCAGTGAAATAGCTGTTTCTTTTCCTTTTTCTGCAACAGTAATTGTGCACCAGTAATTTATGAGCCTCACTTTGTTCTGTACCTGGACAGAAAGTGCTTATTTCAGGCAGAAAGCCTATTATGTTCTTCGTATTCAACATCCTGATTCGGTCTCCTACTGTCAGTGATGGCTATATCCTGTTCCCCCAAAATCACATTACCATATGTATATGTTCAATGGAAGATCGAGAGAATCATTCTATTTGCAGTCTATCTTACCGGCATCATTGTTATTGTCCAATCTTTAACTGAGCAAAAACATTTAATGGATCTTGAATTATGTCGTTTTACCACTTTTTTGGCGAACTTTAACTATTTCTTCTTTCTGGATGTTAGTAAAACCTGTGACTTTCCTAAATAATGTTGCAGCACTCGTTGCATGTCTTTGGTAGAGTGGAAGATGTATATTACATCTGACGAATGAGATGCTGAAGTGACCAGCCTTTGTCAATACTGTTTGGATGTCTGGACATGCATTCCTCTAATAAAACTGAACATATTCTCTCTGTTTTGTATTTTTTGAAGTTGTATTGTGCTATCTATTGTTCTGTGATGATATGACTATGGAACAAATCTCCATGGTGACTACCCTTACATGCACCTGCAGTTGATTCAGTAAAGACAAGCGCTTCGTGTTGTACTATTCCTGATGTGCAGTTTAGCTCCCTTTTGCTGACCTGCTGTCCCGTGTCTGAGAGGACTGCTGAAATGCTGAGTGGTCTGATTGAAGGTCCAGAGAGACCCCCCTGCCCAGATGGAATGAGCTAGGCTGTAATGAATGGGGTGTGGGGAGAAAGGTTACTACCTCCCTTGGGGGGTCAATTAATAATAAGGACCTTGAAAGAATATTCTGACCCCCAGCCCTGCCACGTCTTAACATTTCTTCACATGTTGTCACCCCATTAGGTAGCAGTAATTTTGGATTTCACAGGGTCTTGCACTGTTATGCATTGGAGAAACCCCACCCCCCATGTTTGTACATGTTTTGGCACATAACAACCCACAGTCCTGTCTTTTTTATAATTTTCCCATCGCACTCTAGTGACTCCTGTGGCGGGCCGGGCGCATGCACGTGGACACGGTTGCCAGGTGAATGGTGTTTCCTCTGACACATTGGTGCGGCTGGCTTCTGGGTTAAGTGAGCTATGTGTCAAGAAGCAGTGCAGCTTGGCGGGTCGTGTTTCAGAGAACACAGGGCTCTCAGCCTTCACCTCTCCCGAGTCTGTACGGGATTTGCAGCTATGGTACAAGACTGTAACTACCAATTGGAGAGAAAAAGGGGTAATATATATATACAGTTGAAGTCGGAAGTTTACATACACCTTAGCCAAACACATTTAAAATCAGTTTTTCACAATTCCTGATATTTAATCCTAGTAAAATTCCCTGTCTTAGGTCAGTTAGGATCACCACTTTATTTTAAGAATGTGAAATGTCAGAATAATAGTAGTGAGAATAATTTATTTCAGCTTTTATTTCTTTCGTCACATTTCCAGTGGGTCAGAAGTTTACATACACTCAATTAGTATTTGGTAGCATTGCCTTTAAATTGTTTAACTTGGGTCAAACGTTTCGGGTAGCCTTCCACAAGCTTCCTACAATAAGTTGGGTGAATTTTGGCTCATTCCTCCTGACAGAGCTGGTGTAACTGAGTCAGGTTTGTAGGCCTCTTGCTCGCACATGCTTTTTCAGTTCTGCCCACAGATTTTCTATAGGATTAAGGTCAGGGCTTTGTAATGGCCACTACAATACCTTGACTTTGTTGTCCTTAGGCCATTTTGCCACAACTTTGGAAGTATGCTTGAGGTCATTGTCCATTTGGAAGACCTATTTGCGACCAAGCTTTAACTTCCTGACTGATGTCTTGAGATGTTGCTTCAATATATCCACATAATTTTCCCTCCTCATGACGCCATCTATTTTGTGAAGTGCATCAGTCCCTCCTGCAGCAAAGCACCCCCACACCATGATGCTTCACGGTTGTATGGTGTTCTTCGGCTTTCAAGCCTCCCCCTTTTTCCTCCAAACATAACGATGGTCATTATGGCCAAACAGTTCTATTTTTGTTTCATCAGACCAGAGGACATTTCTTCAAAATGTACAATCTTTGTACCCATGTGCAGTTGCAAACCATAGTCTGGCTTTTTTATGGCGGTTTTGGAGCAGTGGCTTCTTCCTTGCTGAGCGGCCTTTCAGGTTATGTCGATATAGGACTCGTTTTGCTGTGGATATAGATACTTTGTACATGTTTCCTCCAGCATCTTCACAAGGTCCTTTGCTGTTGTTCTGGGATTGATTTGCATTTTTCGTGCCAAAGTACGTTCATCTCTAGGAGACAGAACGCGTCACCTTCCTGAGTGGTATGACTGCTTCGTGGTCCCATGGTGTTTGTTCTTGCGTACTATTGTTGGTACAGATGAATGTGGTACCTTCAGGCATTTGTAAATTTCTCCCAAGGATGAACCAGACTTGTGAGGTCTACAAATGTTTTTCTGATGTCTTGGCTGATTTCTTTTGATTATCCCATGATGTCAAGCAAAGAGGCACTGAGTTTGAAGGTAGGCCTTGAAATACATCCCCAGGTACACCTCCAATTGACTCAAATTAGGTCAATTAGCCTATCAGACGCTTCTAAAGCGATGACATCATTTTCTGCTGTTTAAAGGCACAGTCAACTTAGTCTATGTCAACTTCTGACCCACTGGAGTTGTGATACAGTGAATTTGAACTGAAATAATCTGTCTGTAAACAATTGTTGGAAAAATTACTTGTGTCATGCACAAAGTAGATATCCTAACCGACTTGCCAAAACTATAGTTTGTTAACAAAAAATGTGTGGAGTGGTTGAAAAATTGGTTTTAATGACTTCAACCTAAGTGTATGTAAACTTCCGACCACAACTGTATATATATACTGTATATAAAGTAACATTTGATGGAAAAGTGACTTACGGAATGGTTTCACATTTAGCACACGCTCTTATCCAGAGCAACATACAGGAGCAATTAGGGTTAAGTGTCTTGCTCAAGGCACATGGACAGATCTGTCACCTAATCGGCTTGGGGATTCGAACCACCAAACTTTCAGTTACTGGCCCATCTCTCTAACCACTAGGCTACCTGCTGTGTGTGACCACCTTAAGCAATTCTAGCCATTAAAAGAAAATATACATAATGACACGTCTCACACACACACACACACACACACACACACACACACACACACACACACACACACACACACACACACACACACACACACACACACACACACACACACACACACACACACACACACACACACACACACACACACAGCTGCACCTAGGCAATAAATTGATATTTAAAGGGCCTTGGGTTACGCAAAGCTACTACTATATGTGACCCTATATAACAACACATTTCACTGCACTATCCAGTGTATGTGACACTAAAACATAGTTTTTAGTTTTTTCTATAAAGTGCTGTACATTTGTGAAATGTGTTTCTGCATGGCTGGGTAGTCAGTGGGCCTGAAAAATGAACAGTGTTCACACTGATAATGGCACCATTATGGGAACTCCTTGGAGAGGGACAGAAGCAACTCAGGTCCTCCTTGCTGGCTGCAGCTATCTATTACACTCCATCTAAATGGCTCTCTGGGGGAAGAGGATGATGAAGAGTACTAGAGGGGGGAGCAAATATTAAAATACAATACATAAGACTTGTGGGTAAACCTAACAGTACAGGCAACCTCAACTTGGGATGCCTCAATGAGAGCATTAACGGGAGGGTCTCATCTCAAGTCCAGAATCCAGAATGTCCAGTCAACAAGTTTCCAGAATAAATGTGAGCCTAGTAAAACATGGCTAAAGTGCTGAGAGCACATTTTTAATTCATTTAACCCAGAAGTAGCAGCTTGTCCTCCCACCCTGCCATCTGTGTGCTGGCCACCGGCCCGCTCCTCCAGGCAGACAGCAGGACCAGGTTGACCAGGCAGGTCCACAACACTACACTGTGTACCTTCTTATAGAAACTAGCTTTACATTGACGTGAGAGATGAGTGTCATACTGTTCTCTTGATATCACTGTACAAACAGGCGCTCTATGATGGTGTTGAATTCCCAAGGGGTCCTAACTGAGGATGAGGAAACTGTTGCTCCAAGCATTTAAAAAAAAATAGATATATATTTTTAATTTAATATTAAAACATACAGTCTACCTGCTCAACATTTACATTACATTCAGTCATCTAGCAGACACTCCCATCCAGAGCGACCCGCAGGAGCAACCTGGGTCTAGCTCCCCGCCCAAGGGCACGTCGACAGATCTCTGACCAAGTCAAATCGGAAACCCGGACCAGCGACCTGTTTTTTTATACGCCATATATATTTCAACTAATGCTGTGATGTTTAACATACAATTTGAATCTATCTAATCAAATAGAATCCACACATTGTGAGTTGAAGATAAATATTTTTACTAAGAGTATTAGTATATTAGTAATTGACTGACCAGGTCTCTTCAAATCTCCCAACAATGCTATTTCTAGGGTACATTTTAGATTCATGTTATGCTATTTCAGCCATTCCTGAACCTGAGACCAGAAACAGGCCCCCTGAGGGCAATAACAGAAGAAATGATCTATTCATTCTGTATCCCCACAATAAAATCTGCAGAGCTGCGATGATTGTATGCCACTGATATTCAATATTGTTTTGGTGGCAAGAATTCTGTACAATAGTTTTAGCTGAAAAGCACGAAGTCTTGAATCTTGCGTCATTTTATATATCAGCTCAAACACCCTGTGCCATGGAATCAGTACATCAAAAATCTCTTACCAGCACAGCTACACAGCTGTCAACCTCCTGGTTCTTAAATCAAACTGGTATACTTTCCCATTTATGCTATTTTTGTTCCTCTGCCAGTTTTGGTCCTTTATATTGGGCAGACAGACCAGTTCCCTACCTCCTCCCGCTGCCACCTGCCTCCTCCATTTTTGCGGTAATGCTGTAATCAATTGGTTGTAATATTGGATTGAGTACCTTCCCATACAATTCCAATAGCTCCATGAAGGACATAACTTTACCATTCCAATTTACAATATAATTTAAAAACCAAATACCCTTTTCTTTTACATAAATTCCGTTATTTTATCAACCAGCACATTTGAGTTCAACCATAATATTTGTTGTAATACATTTTCTGGGGGATGAAATTGCAATTGTAAACAGCTCTGCAATGCTTGTTTGAAAAAGAGAGATACTTTGAACAAGGTTTCATTTTCAATTAATTGAAAATGAGACATGGCAATCTGCACAAAGGCAAAAATGCAATTTTTAACAAGGGATGAGCTTTTCTTAGTAATCTACTTGAGAACCATTTTGGGTTCAAGTAAAGCTTTTGCATTCGTGAAGCTTTTAGAGTGAGGTTTAGTGCTTTGATATTTAATAATCTCAGTCCAACCAGTTCATATTCACTAAATAGATAGGCACGCTTTATCTTGTCTGGTTTAGCATCCCAGATAAAGCAAAATATTTTTTGCTCATATTATTTGAAAAGTGAAACATCAGGAGTAGGCAGCGCCATAAGTAAGTGAGTAAACTGAAATATGACTAGGGAGTTAAATCAGTGTAATTTTTCCATAAATAGACAGGTATTTACCTCTCCATGGGTGCTGGATCATGTCTAGTTTTACTAGTTTTCTATTGGAATTCATTGTGGAGAGCTCATTTATATCTTTTGTGATATGAATACCAAGTATGTCTACTTCACCGTCAGCCCATTTTATAGGTAAACTGCAGGGTAATGTAAAAGTTGTGTTTTTTAAAGATATATATGTCAAGAGTTGCTAGGAGTGGTGGTAGGAGTCAGGCGCAGAGAGCAGAGGTAAGGAACTTTGTGTTTATTAAATAAAACACAACACAAACGACGCCAACACAACCGGCGTGGAAAAAATGCAAATTGCCCACAACAGGTGCATAGCATGAATATAAGATAATAGTAGTAGATCGCCAGCACATCCAAATACAAAAAACACAACCTGACGCTAAATAATCCCGCACAACACTGGGCGGGTTAACCATGCTTAAATAACCAAAAATCAATAAACCAAATGAGGAACAGGTGCAAACAATAAGACATACCAAACGAAAAGGAAAAAAGGATCAGCGGCGGCTAGTAGGTCGGCGACGACGACCGCCGAGCGCCGCCCGAGCAGGCAGGGGAGCCACCTTCGGTGGGATTCGTGACAGTACCCCCCTCCTGACGCGCGGCTCCCGCAGCGCGCCGCCACCGACCTCGAGGGCGACCCGGAGGACGAGGTGCAGGGCGATCCCCATGAAGGCGGTGGAACTCCCTCAGTAGTGGGGGGTCCAAAATGTCCCTCCTGGGTACCCAGCACCTCTCCTCCGCGCCGTACCCCTCCCAGTCGACGAGGTACTGTAGGCCCCCCCCCCCGAAGTCTGGAGTCCAGAATGGCGCGTATCCTATACGCCGGGGACCCCCCAATGTCCAGCGGGGGGGGAGGAACCTCCGGCACCTCACCTTCCTGCATGGGACCAGCCACCACCGGCCTGAGGAGAGACACATGAAACGAGGGGTTAATACGGTAGTAAGATGGAAGTTGTAATCGGTAACACACCTCGTTTATCCTCCTCAGGACTTTAAACGGCCCTACACACTGCGGACCCAGCTTCCGGCAGGGCAAGCGGAGGGGCAGGTTTCTAGCCGAGAGCCAGACTCGATCCCCCGGTGCAAACACAGGGGTCTCACTGCGGTGCTGGTCAGCGCTCTTCTTTTGCCGTCCACTCGCCTTGGTGAGTGCGTCCTTGACGGCTCTCCATGTGTCCTTCGAGCGCTGTACCCAATCCTCCACCGCAGGAGCCTCGGTCTGGCTCTGGTGCCATGGAGCCAGGACCGGCTGGTAGCCCAACACGCACTGGAACGGTGACATGTTGGTAGATGAGTGCCGCAGAGAATTTTGGGCTATTTCTGCCCATGGCACGTATCTCGCCCATTCTCTGGGCCGGTCCTGGCAATACGTCCTTAGAAACCTACCCACCTCTTGGTTCACCCTCTCAACCTGCCCATTACTCTCGGGGTGGAAACCCGAGGTCAGGCTGACCGAGACCCCCAAACGTTCCATGAACGCCCTCCAAACTCTGGACGTGAACTGGGGACCCCGATCAGAAACGATGTCCTCGGGCACCCCGTAGTGCCGGAAGACATGGGTAAACAGTGCCTCCGCAGTCTGCAGAGCCGTAGGGAGACCGGGCAACGGGATGAGACGACAGGACTTCGAGAACCGATCCACAACGACCAGGATAGTGGTGTTCCCCTGAGATACGGGAAGGTCAGTGAGGAAGTCCACTGACAAGTGTGACCACGGCCGCTGTGGAACGGGGAGGGGGTGTAATTTCCCTCTAGGCAGGTGTCGAGGAGCCTTGCTCTGAGCGCACACCGAGCAGGAGGAAACATAGAACCGCACGTCTTTACCCAAGGTGGGCCACCAGTATTTCCCCCTCAGGTTCCGCACTGTCCTCTCAATCCCAGGGTGACCCGAAGAGGGGAGATTATGGGCCCATCGAATCAATCGATCACGGAGACCAAGCGGTACGTACTGAACACCTGCCGGACACTGCGATGGTGCAGGTTCCGACCGTAACGCCCGCTCGATCTCCGCGTCCAGCTCCCATACCACCGGAGCTACCAAACACGACGCCGGAAGAATGGGAGCCGGATCGATGGCCCTCTCCTCGGTGTCATATAGGCGGGACAGTGCGTCGGCCTTCGTGTTCTGTGAACCTGGCCGATAGGAGATCGTGAACCGGAAACGGGTAAAGAACATGGCCCACCTGGCCTGACGCGGATTCAGTCTCCTAGCTGCCCGGATGTACTCGAGATTACGGTGGTCAGTCCAGATGAGGAAAGGGTGCCTAGCCCCCTCAAGCCAATGTCTCCACACCTTCAGAGCCTTGACCACAGCTAACAACTCCCTGTCCCCCACGTCATAGTTCTGCTCCGCCGGCCCCAGCTTCCTAGAAAAGAAAGCGCACGGGCGGAGTTTGGGTGGCGTGCCCGAGCGCTGTGATAGCACGGCCCCCACCCCAGTCTCGGACGCGTCCACCTCCACTATGAATGCCAAAGAGGGATCCGGATGAGCCAGCACTGGAGCAACGGTAAACAGCTCCTTCAAGCGACCGAACGCTCTGTTCGCCTCTGTTGACCAGCGCAAGCGCGCCGGACCCCCCTTCAGCAGTGAGGTAATGGGAGCCGCAACTTGACCAAAGCCCCGGATAAACCTCCGGTAGTAATTGGCAAACCCTAAAAACCGCTGCACCTCCTTTACCGTGGTCGGAGTCGGCCAATTACGCACGGCTTTAACGCGGTCATCCTCCATCACCACCCCCGAGGTGGAAATGCGATACCCTAGGAAGGAAACGGCTCGTTTGAAAAACTCACATTTCTCAGCCTTGACGTACAGGTCATTCTCCAGCAGTCGTCCAAGCACCTTGCGCACCAGGGAGACATGCGCGGCGCGGGTGGCGGAATAAATCAAGATGTCGTCAATATACACCACCACCCCCTGCCCGTGCAGGTCCCTGAGAATCTCGTCAACAAAGGATTGAAAGACGGCTGGAGCATTCTTTAACCCGTACGGCATGACGAGGTACTCATAGTGGCCCGATGTGGTACTGAATGCGGTTTTCCACTCGTCTCCTCCCCGGATACGCACCAGATTGTAAGCGCTCCTGAGGTCCAGTTTCGTGAAAAACCGCGCGCCGTGAAATGATTCCACCGCCGTAGCGATGAGAGGTAGTGGGTAACTGAACCCTACTGTGATGGAATTTAGACCTCTATAATCAATGCACGGGCGCAAACCTCCATCTTTTTTCTTCACGAAAAAGAAACTCGAGGAGACGGGTGACATGGAGGGCCGTATATACCCCTGTCTCAGAGATTCCGTGACATATGTCTCCATAGCCAACGTCTCCTCTTGTGACAATGGGTACACATGACTCCTGGGAAGTGCAGCGTTTACCTGGAGATTTATCACGCAATCCCCTCGTCGATGAGGTGGTAATCGGGTCGCCCTCTTTTTACAGAAGGCGATAGCCAAATCGGCATATTCTGAGGGAATGCGCACTGTGGAAACCTGGTCTGGACTCTCCACCGTCGTCGCACCGATGGAAACTCCCTTACACCTGCCTGAGCACTCCTCTGACCACCCTCTGAGAACCCCCTGTCTCCACGAAATATTGGGATTGTGATTGGCCAGCCAGGGAATCCCCAGCACCACTGGAAACGCAGGAGAATCAATGAGGAAGAGACTAATCCGTTCTCCATGATCCCCCTGCGTTACCATGTCCAGTGGCACCGTGGCCTCCCTGACCAGTCCTGACCCTAATGGTCGGCTATCTAAGGAGTGCACGGGGAAAGGTTGGTCCAACGATACCAGGGGAATCCCTAGCCTTAATGCGAGCCCACGATCCATAAAGTTTCCAGCTGCGCCTGAATCGACTAGCGCCTTATGCTGGAAAGAGGGAGAAAACAAGGGGAAAGTTACTAAAACGAACATGTGACCAACAGGGGGCTCTGGGTGAGGTTGGTGCTTACTCACCTGAGATGGACGAGGAGTGCTCCGCCTGCCATCCCGATTCCCAGAGGAGCTCCCCCAGCACCGGTCGGTAGTGTGTCCTCTCCGACCACACTGGGGACAAGGGGAGCCTCCTCCTCCGGTTCCCCTGGACGCGGCCCCCCCTAGCTCCATAGGAATGGGAGCTGGAGGACCTGGAGGTGGAACCAACAGGACCCCGTCTGGACGCCCGCGCGCAGCCAGCAGATTGTCAAGACGAATGGACATGTCGATCAGTTCATCCAGTGACAGAGTAGTGTCCCGACAGGCTAGCTCACGGCGGACGTCCTCCCGGAGGCTACACCTATAGTGGTCCATCAGGGCCCTGTCGTTCCACCCCGCTCCAGCAGCCAAGGTCCGGAACTCCAGAGCAAAGTCCTGTGCGCTCCTCGTCTCCTGACGCAGGTGGAACAGCCGTTCACCCGCCGCCCGGCCTTCAGCTGGGTGGTCGAACACGGCCCGGAAACGGCGGGTGAACTCGGGGTAATGATCCCTTGCCGAGTCTGGACCATACCACACTGCGTTGGCCCACTCCAGGGCACGTCCCGTTAAGCAGGAGACGAGGACGCTTACGCTCTCCTCTCCCGAGGGAGTTGGATGAACGGTAGCCAGGTACAAATCCAACTGTAGCAGGAACCCCTGGCACCCAGCCGCCGCTCCATCGTACTCCCTGGGGAGAGCCAGGCGTAGGGCTCCGGGTCCGGACGTCGGTGGAGGGGTAGATGGTGGAGGGGGATTTGGGGCTGGGGATGCGGTAGGGAGGCCACTCCTCTCCCATCGGTCCATCCTTTCCATCATCTGCTCCATCGCTGAGCCGATTCGGTGGAGGATGGTGGTATGGTGAAGGACCCGTTCCTCCATCGATGGGAGAGGAGGGGAGGCTGCTCCTGCTGACTCCATAGCTGGTGCGGGATTCTGTCAAGAGTTGCTAGGAGTGGTGGTAGGAGTCAGGCGCAGAGAGCAGAGGTAAGGAACTTTGTGTTTATTAAATAAAACACAACACAAACGACGCCAACACAACCGGCGTGGAAAAAATGCAAATTGCCCACAACAGGTGCATAGCATGAATATAAGATAATAGTAGTAGATCGCCAGCACATCCAAATACAAAAAACACAACCTGACGCTAAATAATCCCGCACAACACTGGGCGGGTTAACCATGCTTAAATAACCAAAAATCAATAAACCAAATGAGGAACAGGTGCAAACAATAAGACATACCAAACGAAAAGGAAAAAAGGATCAGCGGCGGCTAGTAGGTCGGCGACGACGACCGCCGAGCGCCGCCCGAGCAGGCAGGGGAGCCACCTTCGGTGGGATTCGTGACAATATATATGTCATATGTTTTAGTTGAGAGACATTGCATGGCTCTAGCTTGTGGACTTAATATAAAACTTGAGTCATTGGCATACATGGACACCTTTGTTTTTAAGCCTTGGATTTCTAATCCTCAAATTTTGTTATTTGATGAAATTTTAATAGCTAGCACTTCGATGGCCATTACGAATAGATATGGTGACAGTGGATACCCTTGTTTAACTCCCCTTGACAGTTCAAAACTCTGAGAAGTAGCCGCTGTTTACTATTTTACACCTGGGGTTGCTATACATTACTTTTCGCCACTGAATAAGAGACTCACCAAAATGTATTTATATAAAAAATCCAGTCTTACTGCATTCAAAGGCCTTTTCAAAATCCGCTATGAATAACAGGCCTGGCTTCTTAGATGTTTTGTGTTGTTCTATTCTGTCTGTTTCCTAGTTGTGTTGTAAAGTTTTGACTAACTTAAGAGCAATCAGATCAGAACCAGAATATCAGTTGAATCCAGTGTATACGGTAACTTCCATTCTTTTGGACAGACTTTCTGTTACTAACTATAACTTTCAGAACTTTCCCAACTAAATGCACAAGAGTATAGTTACTCATCTAATGTGTGGCTGAGACATCTTACAAAATGAGAGGGAAAAAATCTTGTCAATAATGCATGCGTACTGACATTTCATGAAGGTAGGATGATCAAAGAAGACTTGCATCCACCAGGATGTGCACTTGTTTAACGGAAGGTCAGCAAATCAAAGCCCTGATGAGCTTCGGTAGGAAACCAATTCCATTCATCCTGAGGTGCAAATTCCACCCATCCTGGATCTTTAATGGGTGAGCTCAATCAAGTGCACCTACACATACAATAATCATTTTGAAGTCACTCAGGTTTAAATTCAAGCACCTGCTGTCAGAGCATCAGCTTGTGAGCACATTGTCCAATGTTAACATAGCAGATATAACTACAACCGCTGCCTCATGCTGACAGACAGAAGGCTCACACTTCAATGTTCACCAAGTCCAAAGCACCATTAATTCTCAGTGTACATGATTGGACAGAACTAGCTTGCCAGGCGGCTCAAGCTCTCGATCTGAAAGCAACACTCCATATAACCTGACCTGCTGTCACGGTTGTCGTTGGTAAAGGAGGACCAAAACGCAGCAGGTACGTGTAGGCTCATCTTGACGTTTATTTAACTTTCCAAAATGAATACCAAAATAACAAAACACGAGAATGAACGAACAACCAACAGTCTGGCTAAGCATAAGGCTTACACACAGAACAATCTCCCACAAAAGACAAACACAAACACACCCACATATATGGGACTCTCAATCAAAGGCAAATAGACAACACCTGCCTTCAATTGAGAGTCCCAACCCCAATGAATCCAAACATAGAAACAGACACACTAGACTCAACATAGAATTCATGAAACTCACCCAGTGCCCAAAACCCCGGAATACTAAATCAAATGCCCTCCTAACTCATACAACACCCAGAACCACATAAAACAAATACCCTCTGCCACGTCCTGACCAAACTACAATACTAATTAACCCTTATACTGGCCAGGACGTGACAGTACCCCCCCCTTAAAGGTGCTAACCCCGGAAGCACCTTAAAAACAAAACCAAAAAAAACAACAACCCCAAACAACAACAAAAAAAAATTCCCCCTTACTAAAGGGAGGGAAGGGAGGGTGGCTGCCGTCAACGACGGCACTGTGCTACACCCCCCCTCCCCAACCCACCTATATCAGGAGGTGGCTCCGGTTCTGGCCGTTCCAGGCAGTCGGGCCACTCTGGCAGTTCGGGGCAGTCTGGCAGCTCGGTGCAGTCTGGCAGCTCGGAGCAGTCTGGGCAGTCTGGCAGCTCGGGACAGTCTGGGCAGTCTGGCAGCTCGGGGCAGTCTGGGCAGTCTGGCAGCTCGGGACAGTCTGGCAGCTCGGGACAGTCTGGGCAATCTGGCAACTCGGGACAGTCTGGGCAGTCTGGCAACTCGGGACAGTCTGGGCAGTCTGGCAACTCGGGACAGTCTGGGCAGTCTGGCCACTCGGGACAGTCTGGGCAGTCTGGCCACTCCGGCAGTTCAGGGCAGTCTGGCCACTCCGGCAGTTCAGGGCAGTCTGGCCATTCCGGCAGTTCAGGGCAGTCTGGCCACTCCGGCAGTTCAGGGCAGTCTGGCCACTCCGGCAGTTCAGGGCAGTCTGGCCACTCCGGCAGTTCAGGGCAGTCTGGCCACTCCGGCAGTGCAGCGCAGTCTGGCCACTCCGGCAGTTCAGAGCAGTCTGGCCACTCCGGCAGTTCAGCGCAGTCTGGCCACTCCGGCGACTGTTGACTGGCGGGCAGCTCCGACGACTGTTGACTGGCGGGCAGCTCCGACGACTGTTGACTGGCGGGCAGCTCCGACGATTGTTGACTGGCGGGCAGCTCCGACGACTGTTGACTGGCGGGCAGCTCCGACGACTGTTGACTGGCGGGCAGCTCCGGCGACTGTTGACTGGCGGGGCTGGGTTTACGCACTTGAAGGCTAGTGCGGGGAGCGGGAACAGGACGAGTCGGACTGGGTTGACGCACTTCCGGGTCCGCACGAGAGACAGGAGCTGGAAACCCAGGGCTATGGAGGCGCACAGCCGGTCTAGATCTTACCTCCTGCACAACCCGCCTTGGCTGGATGGAACTAGTAGCCCTGTACGAGCGGGGTGCTCGTACAGGGCAGACTGGGCTGTGCAGGGGCCTGATGGTAGCCGTGCGTAGAGCGGGAGTTGGGTAGCCTGGTCCTCGTAGGCGTACCGGCGACCAGATGCGCTGCGCAGGCATCCTCCTACCAGGTTGGATGCCCGCTCTAGCACGGCACCTGCGAGGGGCTGGAATAACTCGCACCGGACTGTGCGTGCGTATGGGTGAGATAGTGCGCTCCTCAGCGAAACATAGCGCTCTCCACCCCATACGCTCCTCCATATAACCACGGGTAGCTGGCTTCCGGCTCTTCCTACGCCTAGCCAAACTACCCGTGTGCCCCCCCCAAAACATTTCTTTGGGGTGCCTCTCACGCTTCAACGCTAGTCGTGTACCTCGGAAACGTTCCCGGTCCATACCAGCCTTTCGCCTTTCCTCTCTCTCTCTTACCACCTGTCCCCATGGAAGGCGATCTTTTCCGGCTTGGATCTCCTCCCAAGTGTAGGAGCCTTCTCCCTTCAAGATCTCCTCCCAAGTCCATCTGTCACCATAGTCCAACTCAAAATCCCACTGCTCTTTCTTCTGCTGCTTGTTCCTGGTTTGGTGGGAGATTCTGTCACGGTTGTCGTCGGTAAAGGAGGACCAAAACGCAGCAGGTACGTGTAGGCTCATCTTGACGTTTATTTAACTTTCCAAAATCAATACCAAAATAACAAAACACGAGAATGAACGAACAACCAACAGTCTGGCTAAGCATAAGGCTTACACACAGAACAATCTCCCACAAAAGACAAACACAAACACACCCACATATATGGGACTCTCAATCAAAGGCAAATAGACAACACCTGCCTTCAATTGAGAGTCCCAACCCCAATGAATCCAAACATAGAAACAGACACACTAGACTCAACATAGAATTCATGAAACTCACCCAGTGCCCAAAACCCCGGAATACTAAATCAAATGCCCTCCTAACTCATACAACACCCAGAACCACATAAAACAAATACCCTCTGCCACGTCCTGACCAAACTACAATACTAATTAACCCTTATACTGGCCAGGACGTGACACCTGCACTCTCCCCCAAAATACCTGTTTCTTCCTCTCAGATACAGTACATCTTCCATTTTACTTCATTAGTCTGGATTTAGCTCTAATTGTGCAACTGCAGAAAATATTGGTTTAAAAATAGATGGATGAAAAGGTGACTGCCTTCCGAAAGTCAATTTCAGGAAATCCACTTCCACGCAGCCTTTTTCTGTAAATCATCCTAATCCACAGATGAAATTGCTTCTCATTTCAGAAATTAGGATGTTCCAATCAAATGAAATCTCCAAAGGCCCTGTGTGTGAGTGAGACAATAGAAATTATATCATTTCAAAATGGCTCCCCAGTAGAGTTCTTCACTGGTTCGGGTCTGAAATTGAAATCTTTCCATTGGGTCCGGGTGGGATCTGGGTCTGATTATCCTTGGGTCTGTTCGAGTCCAGATCCAACTTTTTGGACCCGAGAAGACCTCTACTTCACAGCCCCTCAATGTAAACCACACAGTACATCCCCCAAGGAGGTGTCACACATTAGTCTGCATCTTTATTCTGCTGCTATTCAACAATATCACATCTCAGTCATCTACATTATAGCACATGTCAAATCAAATCAGATTGCATTTGTCACATGCGCCAAATACAACCTTACAGTGAAATGCTTACTTACATGTCCTTAACCAACAATGCACTTTTACCTTAAAAAGTAAGAGATAATAATAACAAATAATTAAAGAGCAGTAGTAAATAACACTAGCGGGGCTATATAAAGAGGGTGCCGGTACAGAGTCAATGTGCGGGGGCACCGGTGTCGAGGTAATTAAGGTAATATGTACATGTAGGTAGAGTTATTAAAGTGACTATGCATAGATATTTACAGAGAGTAGCAGCATCTTAGAAGAGGGGGGGGGGGCAATGCATATAGTCTGGGTAGCCATTTGATTAAATGTTCAGGAGTCTTATCGCTTGGGGGTAGAAGCTATTTAGAAGCCTCTTGGATTTAGACTTGGCACTCCGGTACCACTTGCCGTGCAGTAGCAGAGAGAACAGTCTATGACTAGGGTGGCTGGAGTCTTTGACAGTTTTTATGGCCTTCCTCTGACTCCGCCTGGTATGGAAGTCCTGGATAGCAGGAAGCTTGGCCCCTGTGATGTACTGGGCCATACGCACTATGGCCCAGTACCTTGCGGTCGGAGGCCGAGTGCCTTGCGGTAGGAGGCTGAGCAGTTGCCATACCAGGCTACCCGTCAGGATGCTCTCGATGGTGCAGCTGTAAAAACTTGGGAGGATCTGAGGTCCCATGCCAAATCTTTTCAGTCTCCTGAGGGGGAATAGGTATTGTCGTGCCCTCTTCACGACTGTCTTTGTGTGCTTGAACAATGTTAATTTGTTGGTGATGTGGACGCCAAGGAACTTGAAACTCTCAATCTGCTCCACTACAGCCCCGTCGATGAAAATGGGGGTGTGCTCGGTCCTCCTTTTCCTGTAGTCCACAATCATCTCCTTTGTCTTGATCACGTTGAGGGAGAGGTTGTTGTCCTTGCACCAAACAGTCAGGTCTTTGACCTCCTCCCTATATGCTGTCTCATCGTTGTCGGTGATCAGGCCAACCACTGTTGTGTCATCGGCAAACTTAATGATGGTCTTGGAGTTGTGCCTTGCTGTGCAGTCATGAGTAAACAGGGAGTACAGGAGGGGACTGAGAACATACCACTGAGGGGCCCCCGTGTTGAGGATCAGCGCGGTGGATAAGTTGTTACCTACCCTTACCACCTGGGGGCGGCCCGTCAGGAAGTCCAGGATCCAGTTGCAGAGGGAGGTTTTTAGTCCCAGGGTCCTTGGCTCATTGATGAGCTTTGAGGGCACAATGGTGTTGAACGCTGAGCTGTAGTCAATGAATAGCATTCTCACATAGGTGTTCCTTTTGTCCAGGTGTGAAAGGGCAGTGTGGAGTGGAATAGAGATTGCATCATCTGTGGATCTGTTGGGGCGGTATGGAAATTGGAGTGGGTCTAGGGTTTCTGGGATAATGGTGATGATGTGAGCCATGACCAGCCTCTCAAAGCATTTTTATGGCTACAGACATGAGTGCTACGGGTTGGTAGTCATTTAGGCAGGTTACCTTACTGTTCTTGGGCACAGTGACTATGGTGATCTGCTTGAAACATGTTGGTATTACAGACTCAGACAGGGAGAGATTGAAATTGTCTGTCACAGATTATGTCGTGGTGTTGTAGAGAGGACCAAAATGCAGCATTGTTGTGGATACTCATTTTCTTTTAATTAAAAAAAGAGGAGTAAGGCATCCACTGGAAAAACAATACACTAAATGATACTCACGACAGCAACAGTCTCACAGGCATACAAAAACGCAGTGCAAGAACAACTACCCACAAAACCAAGTGACAAACATACTCCTACATATATGACTCCCAATCAGGAACAACGATCCCCAGCTGTTCCTGATCAGGAGTCACAAGACCAACACAGAACATTCACACACACACAAGACTGCCACGTCCTGACCCCAAAACTACTACAACAGCTCCATCTGCTGGTCAGGACGTGACAGTACCCCCCCGCCCCTCAAGGTGCAGACCCCGGAATGCACCTAACAACATGAAACACCAACAAACAAAATCCCCAACAAAACCCATAAACAATAAACCCTAAACAATAAGGGAGGGAAGGGAGGGTGGCTGCCGTCAACGACGGCACTGTGCTACACCCTCCCTCCCCAACCCACCTATCCTGGAGGTGGCTCAGGTGCAGGACGTGGACCTTGCTCCACCCTTGGCGTCGCCCACTTCGGTGGCGCCGATAGCTGCACCAGGCAGACGGGCCACTCGGGCTGGACCGGAGGACAGGAGGGCCCCTCGGGCTGGGCCAGAGGACAGGAGGGCCCCTCGGGCTGGGCCGGAGGACAGGAGGGCCCCTCGGGCTGGGCCGGAGGACAGGAGGGCCCCTCGGGCTGGGCCGGAGGACAGGAGGGCCCCTCAGGCTGGGCCGGAGGACAGGAGGGCCACTCTGGCAGCTCCGGGCAGTCTGGCCACTCTGGCAGCTCCGGGCAGTCTGGCCACTCTGGCAGCTCCGGGCAGTCTGGCCACTCTGGCAGCTCCGGGCAGTCTGGCAGCTCCGGGCAGTCTGGTCACTCTGGCAGCTCCGGGCAGTCTGGCCACTCTGGCACCTCCGGGCAGTCTGGCCACTCTGGCAGCTCCGGGCAGTCTGGCCACTCTGGCAGCTCCGGGCAGTCTGGCCACTCTGGCAGTTCCGGGCAGACGGGCCACTCTGGCAGCTCCGGGCAGACGGGCCACTCTGGCATCTCCTGACTAGCGGGCGGCTCTGGCGGCTCCTGACTAGCGGGCGGCTCTGGCGGCTCCTGACTGGCGGACAGCTCTGGCGACTTTCGACTGGCGGACAGCTCTGGTGACTTTCGACTGGCGGGCAGCTCTGGTGACCTTCGACTGGCGGGCAGCTCTGGTGACCTTTGACTGGCGGGCAGCTCTGGTGACCTTCGACTGGCGGGCAGCTCTGGTGACCTTCGACTGGCGGGCAGCTCTGGTGACCTTCGACTGGCGGGCAGCTCTGGTGACTGTTGACTTGCGAGGCTGGGCTGACGCACTAGACGCCTTGTGCGTGGGGCTGGTACTGGACATGCCAGCCTGGAGACACGCACCTTCGGGCTAGTGCGGAGAGCTGGCCTGGGGCTCCATTCTTGCCCCGTAAAACTGCCCTTGTGCCCCCCCCCCCCAAAAAAATTATTGGGGCTGCCTCTCGAGTTTCCTAAACTCCTCCATAGCCCTGGAAACGCTCAACCTTATTTCTGTCCATGTCCATCCTTCCTCCTCGTTCCTCTGCTGCTTGGTCCAAGTTTGGTGGGTAGATTATGTCGTGGTGTTGTAGAGAGGACCAAAATGCAGCAGAGTTGTGGATACTCATTTTCTTTTAATTAAAAAAAAAGAGGAGTAAGGCATCCACTGGAAAAACAATACACTAAATGATACTCATGACAGGAACAGTCTCACAGGCATACAAAAACGCAGTGCAAGAACAACTACCCACAAAACCAAGTGACAAACATACTCCTACATATATGACTCCCAATCAGGAACAACGATCCCCAGCTGTTCCTGATCAGGAGTCACAAGACCAACACAGAACATTCACACACACACAAGACTGCCACGTCCTGACCCCAAAACTACTACAACAGCCCCATCTGCTGGTCAGGACGTGACATTGTCAGTCTAGACACTTGCCAGTTGATCAGCGCATGCTTGGAGTGCACGTCCTGGTAATCCGTCTGGCCCTGTGGCCTTGTGAATGTTGACCTATTTAAAGGTTTTACTCACATCGGCTGTGGAGAGCGTGATCACACAGCTGAACAGCTGATGCGCTCATCTATGTTTCAGTGTTACTTGCCACGAAGCGAGCATAGAAGTTTAGCTCGTCTGTTAGGCTCGTGTCACTGGTCAGCTCTCAGCTGTGCTTCCCTTTGTAGTCTGTAATAGTTTGCAAGTCCTGCCACATCGGACAAGCGTCGGAAAGCGGCAAGCTCTACGCTTTAGCTCAGTGTGAATGTTGCCTGTAATCCATGGCTTCTGGTTGGGGTATGTACGTACAGTCACTGTAGGGACAACGTCATCGATGCACTTATTGATGAAGCCAGTGACTGATGTGGTGTACTCCTCAATGCCATCGGAAGAATCCCGGAACATATTCCAGTCTGTGCAAGCAAAACAGTCCTGTAGTTTAGCATCTGCTTCATCTGACCACTTTTTTATAGACCGAGTCACTGATGCTTCCTGCTTTCATTTTATCTTGTAAGCAGGAATCAGGGCGATAGAATTATGGTCAGATTTGCCAAATGGAGAGCGAGGGAGAGATTCGTTCGTGTCTCTGTGTGTGGAGTACAGGTGGTCTAGAGTTTTTTTTCCCCTTTGGTTGCACATTTAACATGCTGACAGAAATTAGGTAAAACTGATTCAAGTTTCCCTGCATTAAAGTCCCCGGCCACTAGGAGAGCTGACTCTGGATGAGCGTTTTCCTGTTTGCTTATGGCGGTATACAGCTCCTTGAGTGCGGTTTTAGTGGTCTGTGGTGGTATATAGACAGCTGCGAAAAATACAGATGAAAACTCTCTAGGTAGATAGTGTGGTCTATAGCTTATCATGAGATACTCTCTGGCGAGCAAAACCTTGAGACTTCCTTAGATATCGTGCACCAGCTGTTGTTTACAAATATACATAGGCCATGCCCCGTGTCTTACCAGAGGCTGCTGTTCTATCCTGCCGATATAGTGTATAACCCGCCAGCTGTATGTTATTAACGTCGTCGTTCAGCCACGACTCTGTGAAACATAAGATTTTACAGTTTTTAATGTCCAGCTGATAGGATATACGTGCTTCCAGTTTGTCCCATTTATTTTCCAGCGATTGAACGTTAGCTAACAGTACGGATGACACAGAGAGATTAGCCACTCGTCGCCTGATCCTCACAAGGCACCCCGAACTCTTTCTGCGAAATCTCAGTTTCTTTCTCCAGCAAATGACGGGGATGAGGGCCTGTTCGTGTGTTTGGAGGTATATCCTTCCCGTCCAACTCACTAAAGAAAAATTATTTGTCCAATTCAAGGTGAGTGATCGCTGTTCTGATGTCCAGAAGCTCTTTTCGGTCATAAGAGATGGTAGCAGCAACATTATGTACAAAATAAGTTACAAACAATGCGAAAAAAAACTGACAAAATAACACGGTTGGTTTAGAGCAAATAAAACGGCAGCTATCCTCTCCAGCGCCATCTTTCTAAGAGCATACAGGGATTTGACTTTGAAGTCTGTAATCTTAAAATGACTCATGATGGAGAATGAGTTGCAGTGTAGCATCCACTTGGACTTTCCCTCTGCGGGCTGGCGAAGTTCTATTTGTACCTTTTGCCATACAAAGGAAATTATGTTAAATGTTGGCAAGTGGAGTAAATTGCTTGTCTTTGACAGCCTACTGGGAGTGCAAACCTTAGACCGTTAGCTGTTATGAATTACATTGGCCTATTTAAATGAACTTTCTGTTGAATCCATCAACACTTAGGTGCTTTTGTTTGAACAGTTTTCTGTCCAAAATAGTGAGTGGCCCACTTCCTCTCACTGAAAGGTTGTCCTTTTATTAGACTGGACGTTCGGATCTGGAATGATGCTTTGGCCTACATACAGTACATTCAAGCATACACACACACACACACACACACACACACACACACACACACACACACACACACACACACACGTTTGTGCTGGGTCACTATATTATTTCAAGAATAGTTTTTCTTGGAAACACATACCTTTCATCTATGTTCTTTCTCTCTCTCTAGCTCTCTCTCTCTCTGCAGTCAAATGAAACACGTCAGTCTTTCTTCCACTTCTGACGTGAGATGTCATGAAGGTTATCCTGCACCTGCAGAACCTGAGATCAATGAACAAACAACCACAGAGATGCACTTCCTTTTTCCAGAACGACATATTTGTATTCTTTGGAGCAGATAGTTCTAGCAGAAAAAGTTGAATACTTTACCAAGATCAAATCAAATCAAATGTATTTATATAGCCCTTTTTACATCAGCTGATATCTCAAAGTGCTGTACAGAAACCCAGCCTAAAACCCCAAACAGCAAGCAATGCAGGTGTAGAAGCACGGTGGCTAGGAAAAACTCCCTAGAAAGGCCAAAACCTAGGAAGAAAGCTAGAGAGGAACCAGGCTATGAGGGGTGGCCAGTCCTCTTCTGGCTGTGCCGGGTGGAGATTATAACAGAACATGGCCAAGATGTTCAAATGTTCATAAATGACCAGCATGGTCAAATAATAATAATCACAGTTGTCGAGGGTGCAACAAGTCAGCACCTCAAGAGTAAATGTCAGTTGGCTTTTCATAGCCGATCATTGAGAGTATCTCTACCGCTCCTGCTGTCTCTAGAGAGTTGAAAACAGCAGGTCTGGGACAGGTAGCAAGATAAGGTAATAAGATGTCTGTGCTGTGGTTGTTGTTGGAATTTTATATAGCAGAAGATATTTTAAATCCAAAGTTGGAACCTCAGTTTTGGTCAGTGAACCTATAACCTACCCACTGGGCACAGACGTCAGTTCAACTTCTAGTTTTGATTTACATTTGGTTGTGAATTCAACGTGAAATCAACAACCATAAAATCACCATGTCATTGGATACAGATTAAACGTTGAATGAAAAAAAAGACTAAATTCCCTTATGTTCATGACTTTTTTCAAATCCAATTAGTTTTCCATGTTGATTCAGTGTTATCACATTTACTTTTTTGTTTGAAATGACGTGGACATAACATTGATTCAATCATTTTTTCCCCAGTATCTTCACTCTGAGGCTAGAAGATGTGAAATACAATGCTCCTTATGGGAAGCCTGGGTGTCAGCATCACAACTGAAGCGGTACATTATAATACAGTAACACCTGCTTCAGTGTGGCCTTAATTACTAGAACATTAACTGTAGTAATTAGGCCAAGCCCACAGCAGGTGAGACAGTGGCAGTTGGAAGGTTGTCTGGTGTCGCGTCATTGTCATTGTCATTGTCATTGTCATTAAAGAGGGTTTGTTTAAAAATGATAACAGGCTGTCACACTGTTGATATACAATGTCTTACTGGGTTTCTAGGTTAATACTCAAGTGTTCTGCAAAATGAAACGAAAATAGCATGGCTTTAGGACGAAAATATCCTTTACATATTGAAAACCATATTTGAGGAAAGAGAGACATCCAGTTATTTTTCATTTGCTTAGCTTTTGAGCGAGGTCAGTTCTTTGAATGTAGTTCATTGATAAATCAGTTTCACCTAATAAGTATCAATGACACAGCCTCATTACCCTTTATGACCCTTAAAACCTCTCAGCGAATTACACTTGACCTTAGAGTGACGTTTGTCAGCAGCAGACATTTAAACTAAAAGGGATGACAAACAAATGTGCCAAACTCTAAAATTGAGCATGTATGTATGGACATGAGTCACAGATGCCAAAGTAGTTCTGTGAACAGTGAAGTTTCATAGCGACATGATTAATCAGATGAGCAGTCTGGATTAGTCTGAGTCGGGTCTCTGTTGGCAGCATCTGTGGTCTTGCTGAGACCAGATAATGGTTCTTGAGCAGATGTCCTTGTTTCATAAGCACAGATAGCAAAACAAGGTATTCCAGATGGTCTCGGAACACAACCACTCATAGCATTAGAATGACTGTGCAACCACTTGCTAGTCTCAGCGAGCCTCTTCCAACATATGGGTGTTAAAGGGATATTTCAGCCATATTTCATATTTGTTTCCTTACTTTGAAAGCAGTCTACGGACAAGGAGGGACTGCAAACGAATCCACGCTATGGGTTTGTTTACCTAGCCACTGCCACCAACTGCTAATAGTTACTGGGAGTCCTGTCCTGCACAATGGCATCCCGTTAAAGATAAGACATGGAAAGATTTTCTTTGACTAATTTGACTAATTGCTGTCCAGGTGCCGACTACTCAAGACTGAAGTTCTCTTGCGCTAGTCAGTCACACTCGGATCCAACCATTTAAACAACTACATCGTGACATCCACAGGCTCATTGTCTGCTGGGAGCCACAGGAACGATTCCAGTTCTATATTTATCCAAGCTGAAGCAGGAGATTAGCTCGTACTGACTACTTCACATGAGAGTGACATAGGCACTTCAACAGCTGCCATCTCCATCTGTAATAAGGTCGCAGTCAGCACGTCAATATTGGCTAATCTCCTATACGACTGGCTGGATGGTGGAGAATTTAAGAGGCTCCTACAGTTTTAGCCAATGGTAATGACTCAATCAGGGGAGTTAAGTTTGTGCAACTTGAACTTGAAAATCATCATTTAAATGTCTCAACATGTTGCTCACTGTCTTAGAATTTTTTTCAAAATCAAAACTTTACTCAAAATAACTTTATTTTAAAAAGTCAAATTTAATCTGATTAGCTAGATAAACTGGGTTAAAATCGGTAGAAGAAAAAAATCTAAACTTACCCCACTCAATGGCCAATTTGAAGATTGACAAGAATGAAGCTGAGTGTCCCAATAGTACCTCTAAAGTACCTGTAAAGACCTTCTGTTTGAGCAAACATTTAATGTGGAGCTGACACCATAGCCTTGCTGCTGATGGATGGTGTCGAAGGAGAACAATCTCCATAGAAAGGTCAGCAGAGTTGTGTGTTAATTAAAACGTCCAGGGACAGATTGGGCTTTAATGAAGAGCCATCTCAACATGAAGAGAAAGGCAGGGCTATTCTCCTGTTGATAGATGAGCCAACAGGGCTGCTAAATGATCACGCTAGACAGCCAGGTTAACTTTCATTACAGGGAACAAGGCGTGGCGTAGGACCACTGGGGTTTTATTAGCAAAGTTGAATGCATGGGAACACAATCAGTCTACACTGAATGACAGCAAGTGGATGCTGTTCAAAGCAATTTCTTCAAGTTTACGATGACCTGTGCAGCTTCCTGTATGTTCTCTAGAAACGTTAACTGGATAAATGACCGATTGGGTTCTAACCTGGTTCTACTTTGCGTCGCGTGACACAAGTGTTAGCCCTCTAAGCTAAAGCCTAATCATAGTAAGATCAAGAGAAATGCAACATTCAAATAATGCAACCATGGATATACTGTACCTCACCACAAAAATCTTGAGAAGAAACAGATTTATTGTAAATATGATTTTAGATGTGTACAATACAATGGAGTTTCCTCTTCCCACCTTGCACATACATATATGACAAGTAATATTTCATTTTGTTAGAATACAAAATCAGTTGTGCTTCACGAATAACATGATCCACTGACAAAGAGCACCATCGTCTTCCCACTCCTAAAGGTTGGAACCAAGACCACTAGCTGCATCATGAATGCAATTCAGCCTCAGCCAGGGGCACAATTTAGTTCAATGGTAAATAATGTTTTTATTTAGATTGAGAAATTAGCAAAGTTTGGATGTAAATAGTTAAATCATTTCATAGGACATGATTTAGAATCAATGGCCATGTGTTATTACTTTACAGTATGCCATTATGTAGCATGATGACCAGTCAACTGGAATGTTAATCTACACGTCATGTACATGTTTTATGCTATTATATCAGTGGAAGCTATTTTAGTGAGGGAGTTATACTTCATTACTACACATATAAGTGTTACTGTAGGTTCCCTCCATGACTAAAATTATGACAAAATAGCTAATTCAATGCACTGTGGATGCACTCTATCTACAATCAATGGAGCTGTGGACTTCTGCACATGTTTTACCACTGAGAAACCAGATACATTTTCTGCTGATTCTAGTTAAAAAATGAACTCTTGTTGGATATGATATTGTTATTGAGAAGGTCCTCTGAAGTGGAACAGTGATTTCATATCATGCTATACAGTATAATATTATGCATCAATCTGTTCATAGACCAGTCAGTATTTGGACAATTATATCAGGTGCACATTTAATTTGGACACAAGGCACAGACTTATTCTATGGCCTTACCAAAACATCACCTTAACTATGTACTGTACAGCCATACTAAATATGTCTCTATATTTATGACCTAAAGAATCAGCCCTTTTGCAGTCAATGCAAATTTGCAGTACTTTTCCTTATCATTTTCATTGTCAGACATTGTTTTGTATAGACAAATGTAATACACAAATACATATAGCTTTTGTTGCATCACATCATTGGTATTCTGAAGTCTTATTGGTGCAAATGTTGAACTGATATGCGTTGCATATATGCCAAAAACTGCATATATGACTAGTCTAGTCTAGAAAATTCTACATACAAGTGGCTTGTGTGATGAAACAACAATACAACGTGTTGCAGTTTGTGTGACTGTGAGTTACGTCATGCAATAGCAAAATAAAGAATTGAACATATTCATTATGAGAAATGTGAGATGGTGCCTTGGTTGTTAGCATATAGCAGCAATCTATAGTATTGGTGCATTACGTTTCACTGACAATGTGATAACACACTCAAAACATATAGTTGTGTGCCTGACTATACAATACCTATCTGGTTCAAATGTGGTTAAAAATACAAGCACTTATTGTATAGTAGGCCTTAGCAAATCAGTATTGATGATTGTTCCCTTAGTCTAATCCAAAAATGTCGACTTGTGTTTTTTCATACTGTACCAACTACAAATTAAAAATACTTTTTGTCTACCTCTAATGCTTTCCAAAGTTCTAAAAGTAGAGAATGTGACTCACGGCTATTCTTACCAGATCTCATGTGGTGAGTAAGAGAATGAACGACAAGCTGCTGGCTGTCACTCCTCCAGCCATTAGAGCCACTTTGTCACTGGTAGACAGACTAATGGACAGCGGAAAGCCATGGATAGTTGAGAGACATGATTAAGACACACGGACAAAGTGTGGGCTGCTCTTGAATCAGTGGGCAGTGACAAACGCAACACATGGCAAATTGCATCAGAAGCCCTTTATTTAAAAAGCTTTTTTTGGTAAGTGTGGCATGCTAATGCACTGTGCTGCTCGTGTGGGCTCCCAAGAATGGAGTGTTGGGAGAAAAATGTACTATTTTTCATCTGATGACGCACAACTAGCCCAATGGAAAAGACAGGCACATCTTGACCTGTGTGTTTGTACATGGGTACTCTCAGATGTTTTAGTAGGCTACTCCAGATATTCAAAAAGAACACATTGTACTTTTATGTGTATTTCTTATAAAGTTGATGAAAATGTAGATTTTATTTTTAAATAATAATAAGTAATATATGTTACTTATTAATATTAAAAATAATATTTTTTATCAATAATTAGTGCATAACGTATTGCAATTTCTCTTTTACAGATAGTTAAAGTTTGATTTGTGCATGCAATGACATCAACTCATGGTGATTTCAGAGGACCTTCTCTGTCTTGATCCAGGGCTTGAGCTCATACTAAATGAAATCCATCCACTCTATTTACCCAGGCTGTACCTTTCATGGCTGTTTCAGAAACATCCACAACCCTATAACAACTATCTGGGTAGCCGTAAAGGAGCCCTCAGTAGATTTCTACTGCCACAACAGTCTGAGCTGGGGGCCTGGCTCTAGGCCATGTAAAGATTT
The DNA here is from genome assembly GCF_901001165.1 of Salmo trutta. NCBI lineage: Eukaryota > Metazoa > Chordata > Actinopteri > Salmoniformes > Salmonidae > Salmo > Salmo trutta. Next base: position 15,500,806 of record NC_042988.1, read on the forward strand.
GGTAGTATTGATGGAGGTGGGTGAGAAACAGGCACCCCTGCACAACATGAATCCCATACTAATCAATTTGGGAATTATCATAAATATATAGGCAATATATTCACTCATTTATTGGCAGTGATGTTACATGTATGGAAAGGACACAATTCCTTCTGTGTTTTCTCTATCATTGTTCTAAGGTACCAAGGTAAACACACACACACACACACACACATACAATGCATTGTCGAAGGAAAACAGAAATAAAAAATGTTAAATGATAGATGTAACTCACCGTTTACAACTGACAGTTGTGGACCTGTTTGCAAGATGAAGACATTTAAGTAAATTCCACACCTTATGCAATGGTTTATAAGACGAGCTCTTTGATTTGAACAGTATTTCATAGTTTTCTCAGAGAAAGGCACAGCCCTAACACCAGAGAGCAGAGTAGGGTGTGTATAACGTTGTGGCTACAGAACTGGTTTGGTGCAGTCTCATCCACCTCATGCTCTGTAGGCTCTGAAGGAGAATATACAGTCCATATCTGAAATTGTCACTGTTTCCCTATAGATGCAATCATGAGCCCGAGGTTCCGAGCATGAGCATTACCAACACGTCCCCCCACAGTATATACACTACACAACATCTGAGAAAATGTCAATCAATGTTGAGGAGAACAATGTATCCCTTTACTAATGGCTGCTCCACTCCTCTGCTCCACTGCGTCTAGATCAAACCTACTGGCTTATCCGAGGTGGATTCAGTGGAAACTACATGAGATGATACACATTTTCAGGCCCTTTGAGATCTCAGTTAATACTGACAATAGGAAAAGTCTATTGCCACTGGGCTTTTGTACAGTTCCAGTCTCTTCCACCGCTGCATGGCTCCAGACTCATCCTGGCTAACCTGTCCATCAGAGGTCAATCATTGCTATGCTCTGCTCATTGATGTTAGTCTGACTTGCAGTATATGATTTGTTTGTATTAGTTGCAATATAATCATCAATACAGTGATGACCAAAAACTTGGAGGTTTGGAGTATGTTGTTGTGGTCACTCTCCCCCCACTGGCAGGAGTCCCACACATGCCTGTCACATGCACAGTCAGCCACACGCATTAGTAGACACACAGCACCCCTAAAGAGGGGCACTCAATCCAGGACCGCTGTCCTACTTCAGTCTCTACAGCAACCTTCTGACCAACTCTCTCTCTCTCTCTCTCTCTCTCTCTCTCTCTCTCTCTCTCTCTCTCTCTCTCTCTCTCTCTCTCTCATTCTTGCAGCTGGGGTTATAGTGGTAATGGGGTGGGCTCTCAGATCAGACAGTCACTTCTGTCTTGCTGTTGCTGACAAAGTAGGGCTGCGGAGGCATGTAGTGCTGGCTGCGCGAGGTGCTGTGCATCTCGTTCACCTGCTCTATGGTGCAGTGTTTCTTAGTGCCGTGGCTCTGCCGGCGGCCCACCGTCTCTGAGCCGTCCCAGTTCTTCTGCATCCCCGGGTTGGCGATGGTGTTGGAGCCATAGGCCAGGGTATGGGAGCTGCTGCTGTGGCTGCTGTGGCCCTTGGTGCTTTTGGACTTGTGTCCGTTCTGCTTTAGGGAAGGCTGTAAGGGAGGGCTGTAGGGGTTGCTGGGCTCCTGCTCTATGCGATGCATCGGGTGCATAGGGAGACTGCCCTTGGCTGCCATCTCTACCATGTGCCGCCGGTTGGTGTAGAAGTTGTCATTAACCTTCTCCGCTGGAAACAGACATACACACATACACAAGAGATAAATGAAAAAATATTGGAATCACAGCCATTTTGTTAATGTCATGCACAGGCAATAGCAAATGTTCCGGTCTTTGCTTTGGTGAGATTTATTTAGATTAGTTGAGATATTGAAGTATTTGAGGATTTTGGACTGTTTCCAAATCTATATTTATGTAAATGCGATATTAATGCCATATTAATCCCAAACTGGGGTAGATGACATATTGTCATGTGGGGTGAGGAACAGTTGAGAAAATGGTAGCTAAAGGTTTTTTAAAGGATACCGAGGTGAATAATACATTTTGCCTGAGCCGTGTTGAATGTTGTTGATATGTCCTGTATATCATCATGCCATTTGAATATATTTGTAAATGATTTTCCCAACATCGCCATTATCACCTGGAAACATGCAGGCTTTAGCTAATAGTAAACAACCCCCTCCAGATTGGTTGGAGAGTTTGCTCTTTTCAAAGCTGGCTGTGTGCACAGTTGTATTGTAATATGCAAATGAATATGTCCCTGAGCATTCTGGAATGTTTACTTGATTTCTATAGTATATTTGATGCTTTGTGTATAATATATCCTTTAACTATCGGACATAATTTGCCCATAACAGCCACTGACATTGTTACATGGTGTCATTTGACATGTCCAGTCTGGTGCAGACCTGTTCTGAAAACATTATCCCCTCACTAACTGTGGAGCAACACCATACTCTACAGCGTTAGTCATTTCCCTGTGTGACATTTCACACTTTCCAATTAAATGTTCTGCCGTTGACCTTTAATCTGTTATGATACCCCGGTGTGCGGAGGCAGAGGCAGACGGCCTCAGCCTCAATGTTCTGGATCGGACACCGCCACATTAGAGTGAGACTTGTCTCAAACAAGGGAGCAGCAGTACAGAGCTCCCTCTGAACAATATGCTTTCATAGCGTACACATCAATGGCCCACAGCTTAATACACATCAGAGAACCAGAGAGGAGGGAGGGGACCACATTGGTTTACATAGACTCAACCCAAACAGTTGAATAAGTTTCCCCACCGGCACTCATTCCTCTGTTCTCCCTCCCATCCCCTAGTCACCGGGCAGCTCTCAATAGATACACTACCGTTCAAAAGTTTGCGGTCACTCAGAAATGTCCTCGTTTTTGAAAGAAAAGCACATTTTTGTCCATTTAAATAACATAAAATTGATCAGAAATACAGTGTAGACATGGTTAATGTTTTAAATGACTATTGTAGCTGGAAACGGCAGAATGTTTATGGAATATCTGCATAGGCGTACAAAGGCACATTATCAGCAACCATCACTCCTGTGTTCCAATGTCACGTTGTGTTAGCTAATCCAAGTTTATCATTTTAAAAGGCAAATTGATCATTAGAAAACCCTTTTGCAATTATGTTAGCATAGCTAAAAACTGTTGTACTGATTAAAGAAGTAATAAAACTAGTCTTCTTTAGACTAGTTGAGTATCTGGAGCATCAGCATTTGTGGGTTCGATTACAATGCTCAAAATGGCCAGAAACAAAGAACTTTCTTCTGAAACTCGTCAGTCTATTCTTATTCTGAGAAATGAAGGCTATTCCATGCGAGGAATTTCCAATAAACTAAAGATCTCGTACAACGCGGTGTACTACTCCCTTCACAGAACAGAGCAAACTGGCTCTAACTACAATAGAAAGAGGAGTGGGAGGCCCTGGTGCACAACTGAGCAAGAGGACAAGTACATTAGAATGTCTAGTTTGAGAAACAGACGCCTCACAAATCCTCAACTGGCAGCTTCATTAAATAGTACCCACAAAACATCAGTCTCAACGTCAACAGTGAAGAGGCGACACCGGGATGCTGAGAGTTCCTCTGTCCAGTGTCTGTGTTCTTTTGCCCATCTTAATCTTTTATTTTATTGGCCAGTCTGAGATATGGCTTTTTCTTTGCAACTTTGCCTAGAGTTAAATTGTTTGGATATGATTTAGAAAGAAACACACCTGTTTATATAAGGTCCTACAGTTGACAGTACATGTCAGAGCAGAAACTATACCATGAAGTCTAAGGAACTGTCTGTAGATCGAGATTGAATTGTGATGAGGCATATACTGTATTTGAGGAAGGGTATACATTTTTTGTTAGTGTTGAAAGTTTCCAAGAGCACAGTGGTCTCCATCATTGGGAAATGTAAAAAATATGGAACTACCTAGACATGACCATCCGACCAAACTGATCAACCTGGCAAGAAGGACGTTGGTCAGGAAGGTGACCAAAAACCCAATGACTGACAGAACTACAGAGTTCCTTGGCTGAGATGGGAGAACCTGCCAGAAGGACAACAGTCTCTACAGCATATTACCAATCTGGGCTTTATGGAATAGTGGCCAGATGGAAACCACTCCTGAGAAAAAGGCACATGACAGCACACCTGGAGTTGGCAAAAAGGCACATGAAAGACTAGAGCATAATGCAAAAAATGTACTCTTTGGCCTGAATGCAAAGGGCTATGTCTAGAGAAAACCATGAATGGAATCAAATGCATGTCACGTCCTGACCAGTAAAGGGGTTATTTGTTATTATAGTTTGCTCAGGACGTGGCAGGGGGTATTTGTTTTATATGGTTCGGGGTGTGTGTGTATGTAGAGGGGTGTTTGATTTATGTATTCCAGGGGTTTTGGTCATTGTTCTATGTTTGTATATTTCTATGTTTGTTCTAGGGTGTTTAGATCTGTGTTTAGGTAATTGTGATTGGGGCCTTCAATTGGAGGCAGCTGTCTATCGTTGCCTCTGATTGAAGGTCCTATAATTAGGAATGTGTTTGTCATGGGAATTGTGGGAGGTTGTTCTTTGCATAACTGTGTGCCGCCTGCAAGACTGTTTGCCGTCTGTTTGTTTTCTTGTTTTGGTAAATAAACATGAGCATTCACGTACCCGCTGCGCCTCGGTCCATTCACTACGACGACCGTTACAATGCAGGCAAATCCTTAATGAGAATCTGCTTCAAGTGCAAATGACCTTAGACTGGGGCGAAGATTTACGTTCCAACAGAACAATGACCCCAAGCATACAGCCAAAGCAATGCGGCAATTCCTTCAGAACAAGAATGTGAAAGTCCTTGAGTGTGCTGATTAAAGAAGCAATAAAACGGGCCTTCTTTAGACTAGTTGAGTATCTGGAACATCAGCATTTGTGGGTTCGATCACAGGCTCAAAATGGCTAGAAACAAATAACTTTCTTCTGAAACTTGTCAGTCTATTCTTCTTCTGAGAAATGAAGGCTATTCCATGCGAGATATTGCCAAGAAACTGATGATCTCGTACAACGCTGTGTACTACTCCCTTCACAGAACAGCGCAAACTGGCTCTAACCAGAATAGAAAGAGGAGTGGGAGGCCCCGGGGCACAACTGAACAAGAGGACAAGTACATTCGAGTGTCTAGTTTGAGAAACAGACGCCTCACAAGTTCTCAACTAGTAGCTTCATTAAATAGTACCCGCAAAACCCCAGTCTCAACGTCAACAGTGAAGAGGCGACTCCTGGATGCTGGCCTTATAGACAGAGTTCCTCTGTCCAGTGTCTATGTTCTTTTGCCCATCTTAATCTTTTATTTTTATAGACCAGTCTGAGATATGGCTTTTTCTTTGCAACTCTGTCTATAAGGCCAGCATCGCCTCTTCACTGCTGACGTTGAGACTGGTGTTTTGCGGGTACTATTTAATGATCAATTAGCCTTTTAAAATAATAAACTTGGATTAGCTAACACAATGTGCCATTGGAACACAGGAGTGATGGTTGCTGATAATGGGCCTCTGTACGCCTATGTAGATATTCCATAAAAGATCTGCCCGCTTCCAGCTACAATAGTAATTTACAACATTAACAATGTCTACACTCTATTTCTGATCAATCTGATGTTATTTTAATGGACAAAAAATGTACTTTTCGTTCAAAAACAAGGACATTTCTTAGTGACCGCAAACTTTTGAACGGTAGCGTACGTTTCCCCCCAGTCTTTATATCCCGTAATGATCCACCTGCAGCTTGACGCCTCTTCACTAGATTAGCAGCAGTCAGAGAAGTTTCATCTGATTGTCTATGATGTCACAGAGAGAATCTGGTGAATGTTCCACATGCCCGCCGCCACATCATCCTCTGTGGGATTGTGCCTCTGCAACTCTGACAGCTGCCATCTCACCCAGCCCCATTTATGGCGAGGGGCTTTGAAGTTCCTTTAGTTGAATCGGGCAGAATCCATAAAGAGACCCCTGTTTAATTAGGGTGATAAACGCTATCAAATATGTCTCCTTCACTTCTTTTAATTCCCCATCAGAAGCAGAGCTGGTTTCTGATGCCTGTCTCTCTGGTTTATTAATCGGAGTGTTTATCAGCTCTGCTAGCTCACTTTCCTGTTTCTCCTATTGGTCTATGGAGAAAGCGACTGACTGTTTGAGCATCAATCAGTGTAAAAAAAAAAACTTAGAGATAAAGTCAACATGCTTAGACATTGCTTTCCTGTGAGCCTGATTAATCATTCCCTTTTTCTACATTTCAGAGGCATTAGTTCAGCACCATGACATTTTGCTTCAAATGGAGAGGCAAAGATAACAGGGAAAGTCTCTGACATAACTACATGACGAGGAAATCAACAATATTCCCTGGCACATGACAGCCATACATAAATTCGAATCCCAATCTAATTCACTGTCTATGGCATACACACAATACTGAAATTGCAGAGATCTTCATGTAGACTTGTATCCAAAATGAATGCATCAAAGAGAAGGTCGCTTGCAGAATTGTCATGTTCAACTCAATTATAATTACAGCTTTTTGGAGAATGGCATGAGAAATAATTAGCCTAGTGTTTACAGCCAGAAGAGCGGCAGGCAGATCCAAAATGTCTTCAGACCACTCCCCGATGGGGCTCCCGCTCCTTTATAAATTAACCAGTTCAGATTGTAAACGTCTGTGAGAAATCCAGTTCTGTGAGCTTACAAAATCACTGGCGGGACAGCGGGAGAGAATAATTGATTGCTAGATTTTGGTTTATCATTTCCCAAACCTTGGATTTAGCACTCAGGGAATTTAGAGGTAAGGCATAAGACACATTGCAGTAAATAATGGGTCAAGCTGTGATGTTTAATTTATTATACTTGCCCTCTCAAAATGTTATAGAAAATCAATTTTCCAATATAATGTTGAAGGATAATTGAAGAGACATGGTTGCTTGATCCTAATATTGGTTCTGTGGTCAATAAGAGCTGTCTCTCAATGTAGATCTTCACTAGTTGATTTAGGTACTGTAACAGTGACTGTCCAACATTTCACATTTTCTTCATATATGATGTGCAGCAGCAAAACTATAGGTGATATAGAACTTTTTTTTTTACGGTTTTCATTTGCGCCGAAGAGCAACAAAGGCAAAACAATGGATATCCTTGAGACATGAAATTTGAAAGACAAATCAATTACAGTAATTTTCCTAAAAGCTAGGCATTTCCCTCCCTTTCTGAAAGGACAAATTCTACATCTGTTATCCTGTCTAATCTGAAATAAACCGTTTACACAGTGTAAATATTTTTGTTGAGAGCCTCTCTTTCTTTGAGGTTTTTCTTTAAACGGGAAGTGTCACATAAACAGAGTATCTCTCAGTAAGTAACCTTACAGCCTACTAGGATGGAGACGGAGAGCAGGCTAACTGATAATTACACAGGCAGCAGAACATATCTACACTAGCTGCTTGGTGTTTTTGCTCATCATTCCAGATCTCCATTGGGTTAATTAGCCCACATTTAATCATGTCATTTGAGTGTGATTACATGGAAGTTCGACACTTCAGAGGCGTATGCTAATTTGCGATCTCGGCTGATATTCCAATCCTCACGTCGTCTTTTATGAGAAGAGATGCCTTCAATTTAACAGATGGCCAAATAAATACTATACCATTCCCATCCATTTCAGTGGAATGGTTTCGCTTTCTCACATGCTATAGGTAGGAATGATTGATATTGATATTGCATGGCATGGGCAGTAACAGTTAAAAGTTTGGACACACCTATTCATTCAAGGGTTTTTCTTTATATTTGCTATTTTCTACATTGTAGAATAATAGTGAAGACATCAAAACTATGAAATAACACATATGGAATCATGTAGTAACCAAAAAAATAAGAATGGCACAGGAGAGGATGGCTGCCTTTTTATTGGCTCTTAACCAACCGTGCTATTTTGTTTGTTTTTAAGCATTTCACTGTAAGGTCTACACCTGTTGTATTCGGCGCATCTGACAAATAAAATTTGATTTGATTTGAAAATTGTTAAACAAATCAAAATATATTTTATATTCTAGATTCTTCAAAGTAGCCACCCTTTGCCTTGATGACAGCTTGTTTTTCCTTCACTCTGCGGTCCAAGTCATCCCAAACCGTCTAAATTGGGTTGAGGTCCGATGATTGTGGAGGCCAGGTCATCTGATGCAGCACTCCATCACTCTCCTTGGTCAAATAGCCCTTACACCGCCTGGAGGTCTGTTTTGGGTCATTGTCCTGTTGAAAAACTAATGATAGTCCCACTAAGCGCAAATCAGATGGGATGGCGTATTGCTGCCAAATTCTGTGGTAGCCATGCTGGTTAAGTGTGCCTTGAGTTTTTAATAAATCACCGACAGTGTCACCAGCAAAGCACCCCACACCATCACACCTCCTCCTCCATGCTTCACGGTGGGAACCACACAGGCGGAGATCATCACCTACTCTGCATCTCACAAAGACATGGCAGTTGGAACCAAAAATCTCATTTTTGGACTCATCAGACCAAAGGACAGATTTCCACTGGTCTAATGTCCATTGCTCGTGCTTCTTGGCCCAAGCAAGTCTCTTCTTCTTATTGGTGTCCTTTAGTAGTGGTTCCTTTGCAGCAATTCGACCATGAAGGCCTGATTCACAGTCTCCTCTGAACAGTTGATGTTGAGACGTGTCTGTTACTTGAACTCTGTGAAGCATTTATTTGGGCTGCAATCTGAGGTGCAGTTAACTCTAATGAACGTATGCTCTGCAACAGAGGTAACTGGGTCTTCCTTTCCTGTGGCAGTCCACATGAGAGCCAGTTTCATCATACCGCTTGATTGTTTTTTCGACTGCACTTGAAGAAACTTTCAAAGTTCTTGACATTTTTCAGATTGACTTACCTTCATGTCTTAAAGTAATGATGGACTGTCGTTTCTCTTTGCTTACTTGAGCTGTTCTTGCCATAATATGGTATTTTACCAATAGGGCTATCATCTGTATACCACCCCTACCTTGTCACAACACAACTGATTGGCTCGAACACATTAAGAAGGAAATAAATTCCACAAATGAACGTTAAACAAAGGCACACCTGTTAATTGAAATGCATTCCAGGTGACCACCTCATGAAGTTGGTTGAGAGAATGCCAAGAGTGTGAAAAGCTGTCATCAAGGCAAAGGGTGGCTACTTTGAAGAATCTATAAAATATATTTTTATTTGTTGAAAACTTTTTGGGTTACTACATGATTCCATATGTGTTACTTTCTAGTTTTGATGTTTTCACTCTTCTACAATATAGAAAATAGTAAAAATAAAGAAAAATCCTGAAATCAGTAGGTGTCTCCAAACTTTTGACTGGTACTTATATTGTACTGGGAAATATATGCATTTCATTAGATTTGAAATTATAATTAAATTATATATTACCCCTTTTGATTAGCTGATGAAATCTGATTAGCTATTTTGATTGTGAAGTTAATCAGAGAAGCAGCTCAGCGCTTATTCCTGTATTCCCATATCCGCATATCTTAGAATGAGCAATAACTGTGTCTCTTACCGACAGCCTTGAGGGAGGCGTACTTATTGAGCTCTTTCCCAGGTTGCTGTTGCTCATAGGGGCTAGTGATCTGTCCCAGGGAAGGGTAGGGGTGGGGAGGAGACACTAAGCCTGGCATTAGTGATGATCCTGGACCCACACTGTTCATCTGGTTAGCCTCTGTAGGGAGAGAAAGAGAAAGATGGCAGAGAGAGAGGTGTCAGTCTGGAAGAAAAAGTAAAAAATGTCATTAAATATTGATGTTCCATCTGAGTGATTGAGATTATGGGCCCATATAAATGCTACAATGTATTTGGAAGTTAGCAAATTCGATTGTGCACTGTTGTATTGTTTTCCCACTTAAGTGAGGCAATATTTTTTACCTTTTACTGCAGTGGGCTAAATCAGGGTCACACAGTGTTTCTTGGTAGTCTTAAGTCACCGAAAATCCGGTGTTTCTATGTCAAATGGTCTTATGTGATGTATATAAAGTGTAATATTGGAATGCAAACTCAAAATGTAATACATTTCAACTATATCTGACATGGTACAGGTGATTTATTTGTTTAAGCTCATAGCCATGTGAGTGAGGTTTCAAAGTAGATATGTTTAAGTTCTTTTATTTTTTTTATAGATTTTGAAATTATGAAAAATATTAATAACATTCCACCCATGAGGCCACTAGGTAATTTGGCTGCATGAAAGGGCTATCAGCAGTATTTTTGAAATCAGTGATTCTTCCTTCCTGTCAGTGGTGAGATGTAAGAGCTGGTGTCTCCCAGGAAAGCTGTAGAAGTCGAGACCTGATAGTGTAAGCAGCCTACGTGGGGTCTATCTCATTGACCTGCCAACACAATTGTTATAGTCTCTTCATGTTAGCCCCGGGATACAAATCATTAACCGTCCATCGCTCCAAGCTAGATGGCTCCTCTAGCCAGCTCACTGCGCTAATCCTCTCCCAATCGAATCTCTTTGGTTTCCTCCAAACAAGCCTCAGCCAAAACCAACAGCAGCGTAGCTCAGCCCCCAGCTGATATGTCTCTCAATAGGCCTGATAGAAATCAATTTGACAGATGGATAAGAATGGACAGAGGTAATTGCTTCAGATCCTTGGTAACATTGCACCCCGTGCTGGTTGGCCCTCCCTGGGGACTCAGCTGGAGAGAGAGAGTGTGATGACTGCTCTTTATAAGATGGTACTAATCCAGCATCCACCATGCAGACATCTGCTTAATTGAGGAGTGCATGGAACCATGGCAAATTGACTGGCCCCCTGCCTGCTGGCATGGCAGAGCAACCAGATGTTGTGGGCATAATTTTCAACTGGACCCGCAGGACCCAAAGGAGGTCAGGAGACAGCAGACAGCACCCACGCACAGGTGGCAGTTTGGGGGACGGTGAATTCCACTTTAATAACTCCAGCAATACTACAGTAGTTATCTACAGTAGAAAATCAATAAAGTAAAGTTAACTAATAGCTTAATACTGATATTGTGTGTAATAGCAGAATTCTATAAAATGCATTCCCCCAGTTTGGCTGTAGCAGTTACTGATTGGTCAAGGTAATACTGTACATCCATTCAGCCCATGTTGTTGTTGTATCCGTATTCATGTTGCACATGTAAACATAAGTCTCTTCCATTACTGATGTCCACAGCCCACTGTGAGGAACAATACCAGGACCTTGAGAGTAGAGTCATTGTAGTAGACATTGTAAGTGACCATAAACTGCTGCTTGGGCATGTTGAGAACACTAATTCGTTTTCAAAGTACAAGCAATCTGTTGAGCAGCGGATTGAACCTATGGCACGAAATGCTGTTAGTAACAATAGCTTCCTATGTATGACCACATATTCATCAAGTAAAATAGAATGGTCCAGCACTGCTTGAAGGTCTGGATTAATTTGAAGGCTACTACAACTTGTAAATAACATCTGTTAGAAAAAGGGAAAATAATGATCTGACTTCTTATGGGCCCTGTCCTACATTAGATATTAATTTGTCTACAATCGTTTGGATTTTCACAGCACCATCAATAAGTAACTGAGTAATATAAAAGCAATATTAAGTAACTGTTTATTATTATTATGATTAATCAAAAGACAAAGGTCATTCAATTATTATTTATAGTGAACAAGTATTCATTAAAAAGAGTAAATGAAAAGGAGTTACCTTGACTGTACCTTTGAGACTGAGATAAATGAAGAACTATAAACGTCTGCTTTGGAAAATAGAGATGAGAACCTCCAGTTCATTACTCATCTCACAGATAGTAGAAGAACTGGCAACATTTACTCCAGTGTGAATGCTTTTTTTAATATATAATTGTTGTGTTCTTACTACGACACAAACAGTAATACATTATACTTGAAACAGAGATAACGTGGACATGACTTTATCGTTCAAACTCAAGTTCAAGCACAGTGCATTCATGCGCAGGCGCAGAACTCAGTTAGTATCAATGCTCTAGGTTCCACAATAACAACATACAGTAGTGCCTATGATAAATGCTGTGTAATAGTATCACACTATATCATACTTAACAAGAATTCCAGAATTCAATCATATCTACAATGTGACCACCCTCCTTTCCCCAGTCATGATAATAAAAACAGGCTGTCAACTTGTATGTTACACATAATAACTGGCCGTGATTAATGGCATATTTGCGGAGGCACACTGAGGCCAATTAACAACTTAACGACTCCTTTTGCAAGTCAACATTTTCTGAGAGCAGATTTCTCTGGCAAGTTTACTCTTCAGTAGATTGCCAAAGGGAGGATAAAAGGTGATTACTCATGCCCCAAATCTTACCAAGCAGTTTGCATAATAGGACTCACATCTTGTTTTAACTATATGCTACTGTGCACATACATCTCTCTGCTGCACTGATGGTATGAGGGGAGAATACAGACATGACGATCACTAAGTAGTCAACATCAATGTTTGTCATGTTTGTAATGATAAAATACAGGTTAAATCAAATAGAATGTCTAATCTGTAAGATCTGTTGCATTATAATTCCTCATTTTATTGTTGCCATGCAACATCTAATCAGGCACACACACCACAGTGTGAAAAGCAAAGAGCCTCTTTTGCTCGGTTTCATGTTAGTTAGTCGATAAGGAGGTCAGTGGACATGGAACCCTGTTTGTCAGTGCTGCAACTAGTACACAATATTCCAGTCTAATTAGCTCCACAACTAATATACTAAATACATTTGCATTTACACATTTAGCTGAACACTATCATCAGCTTTGGACAGTGGACAATGAGCCGTGAAAAAAATTGATAAAAAGAAAATAAAATCTTGGCTAAAATGGTTCTGTCTGTCTGTGAAAAGACTGATGCCAAGTGGACTGAAATAGATGTTCTGATTTGAAACAGGGTCTTGGTAGCAATGACCATTCGTCAGGGAAGAGATGTCAGCTATCGCTGAAATGTCACCAGAGCTTTTGTTCTCCTCGTCTTCCCGGCTGGCAGGCGATTTGATTGGATTCTAGTCTATTTTTCCCAGACAGTTACTTAATGAATATGCCAGCTTTAGTTACGCATGCTTCCTGGCTCATGACTCAGCAGCAGCCACTGGAAGGTTTCTTTTCTCCAGATGATGAACACAATCATCGTTGGATCTACAGGTCCGAAAGGCTGAAGGCAGCAGTGATGTAAGCAAAGACGTCTAGTCTGACTAGTCTGACAGCCGGGCCAAGAGTGCTTTAGCCAAAAGCAGGTGCATTAATCAATTTTGGTTGGAGAGGAAAGAAAAATATGTTTCATGATAAGAAAAGTTGCATGATCTTTCAGAAGTTCAGAACCAAAATGTAGGAATGGATGGCTTGAAATCAATGTATCCCCAGAAAAATACAGCATCAACAGCAAAAGAATTGCAGTTCAAAATCAACTTTTGTTTTACTAAAAATAAATTATGAAGTTGATCCTTTGTGTTAGATTTCATGCTTATCCACAGGGGAATAAATATGAAGAACGGGAAAAGTTAATAGAAACTACCCTAGCAACTTGCCCACCAGATTTGGACCTAAAGGTTCCCTGAGGGCTACTGACTACGATAATCAGAAACTTTGTAAATTCTTATGAAATACTGCACTGCCACCTGGAAACATATTCCCCCTGCTGCACAGTGGTCCCAATAGATACGCTCCAACAGGAGACTGTTCAGGAACAACAGGGGAGTAGAGCTTTCAACAGAGGTCTGGAGGGACCCCGGCATGAATGAATGATGATTGTTGAAACGTTCCAGTGTTTTCTGTGGGAAAAGACGAGGGTTTAAAGAGGAAGAGACCACTGCACAGAACTACAATATACTTTAAAGAGAGGAGAAAATGATTTTGAATGGAGAATAGGGAAGGTGTTTATTTTCCTTAGCAAGTCCAATTAATATGAAAGAGGATAGTGTAGCAAGAGTTACAAAAGTGGGAGGAGGGCAGTGGGAGAATAAGGCCAGGGACAGGAGGCGTGAACCAAACATGAAACAACTGTCAGCACAACTTCAAAAGGACTACTGTACTCTCCTCTGCCACTGAAAAATAAAAGATGGTACAACTTTTTTAACAAGTATCAACTTTTAGTTGTTCAGAGTCCACTATGCCATGGTGCAGCCTCTCCATGATAATAAAAAATATAATAATAGTGAAATAGGCTAATTGGAAGCTAATTTCCCACCGGTCAAATAGATTTTTTCGTGCTGTGCTAATTACTTTGTAAAGGACCACGAAATTATCAGTGTTGTCTCATTAAAAGACACATACAGGGAAGCTTTACAACTCTTTCACTACACCTGCTAATAGCGGGTCAGGTATGGCTTTGTGACTAGCTGAAAACAATGAGTGGTTTTCAAGAATCATTGTTCTCTGAAATTACCCCACCTCTGGAAATCTGGAAATCTGAAGCACAAGCTGTTACTTTGGCATTCAGCTGCTAATTTAAGGAGTAATACATCTGTCCATCCATTGTCTGTGTACAATGGATAAAATCCCATTTCATCTGTCCATCCATTGTCTGTGTACAATGGATAAAATCCCATTTCATCTGTCCATCCATTGTCTGTGTACAATGGATAAAATCCCATTTCATCTGTCCATCCATTGTCTGTGTACAATGGATAAAATCCCATTTCATCTGTCCATCCATTGTCTGTGTACAATGGATAAAATCCCATTTCATCTGTCCATCCATTGTCTGTGTACAATGGATAAAATCCCATTTCATCTGTCCATCCATTGTCTGTGTACAATGGATAAAATCCCATTTCATCTGTCCATCCATTGTCTGTGTACAATGGATAAAATCCCATTTCATCTGTCCATCCATTGTCTGTGTACAATGGATAAAATCCCATTTCATCTGCCAGACATTGTCTGTGTACAATGGATAAAATCCCATTTCATCTGTCCATCCATTGTCTGTGTACAATGGATAAAATCCCATTTCATCTGTCCATCCATTGTCTGTGTACAATGGATAAAATCCCATTTCATCTGTCCATCCATTGTCTGTGTACAATGGATAAAATCCCATTTCATCTGTCCATCCATTGTCTGTGTACAATGGATAAAATCCCATTTCATCTGCCAGACATTGTCTGTGTACAATGGATACAATCCCATTTCATCTGTCCATCCATTGTCTGTGTACAATGGATAAAATCCCATTTCATCTGTCCATCCATTGTCTGTGTACAATGGATAAAATCCCATTTCATCTGTCCATCCATTGTCTGTGTACAATGGATAAAATCCCATTTCATCTGTCCATCCATTGTCTGTGTACAATGGATACAATCCCATTTCATCTGTCCATCCATTGTCTGTGTACAATGGATAAAATCCCATTTCATCTGTCCATCCATTGTCTGTGTACAATGGATAAAATCCCATTTCATCTGTCCATCCATTGTCTGTGTACAATGGATAAAATCCCATTTCATCTGTCCATCCATTGTCTGTGTACAATGGATAAAATCCCATTTCATCTGTCCATCCATTGTCTGTGTACAATGGATAAAATCCCATTTCATCTGTCCATCCATTGTCTGTGTACAATGGATAAAATCCCATTTCATCTGCCAGACATTGTCTGTGTACAATGGATAAAATCCCATTTCATCTGTCCATCCATTGTCTGTGTACAATGGATAAAATCCCATTTCATCTGTCCATCCATTGTCTGTGTACAATGGATAAAATCCCATTTCATCTGCCAGACATTGTCTGTGTACAATGGATAAAATCCCATTTCATCTGTCCATCCATTGTCTGTGTACAATGGATAAAATCCCATTTCATCTGTCCATCCATTGTCTGTGTACAATGGATAAAATCCCATTTCATCTGTCCATCCATTGTCTGTGTACAATGGATAAAATCCCATTTCATCTGTCCATCCATTGTCTGTGTACAATGGATAAAATCCCATTTCATCTGTCCATCCATTGTCTGTGTACAATGGATAAAATCCCATTTCATCTGCCAGACATTGGTCCTCTTTACACACCGGTTCTTCTAAATTACTGGAGTCCCACTTTAATTCACTTTCCATCTGTCTGCCACTGGTAAAAAGTGGTCCATTTGTGAAAACTTTTGTAAGGTTAAAGACTCAAAGGTTGTTGCAGGAGTAAGTGAATCAACACTACAGACACAGATACCTTCCAAGAACTCATAAAAAATGCAAGAGCGTATTTTGGGAGCTGGATGCCCCAAAGGGATGGATGGTACAATGGGAAGGGCACTCTCATTCACAGGTTATTTCCAATTGGGGAGTGAAAGTCTGCAGAAGGTTTAGTCCTAAGACCTCCAATAACATATACAGTATAATTTATTAGCAATACTTCATAATATTTGATGCACGCTTGTAGTTTCATCAGATGTTTTGGCATTGCTTTGTTGCATTGAAATATTTCAGATTCAATTAGCATGTACAGAAAATAACCTAATACAGTATATGTATACTTCCAATATACTGCAAGGAATGTGATTTCAATACTTTGCACAGTTTGTCAGTATTTGATGTTGATTTTCACAAATGAATTTGTCTAGAATAGTCATTGTGACATTTAACATTGAGCCTACCTCTGCTAGACGGATTTACAGGGTATTAGACAGCGTGCAAGAAGAAAGTCAGTCAGTCACTCTTATTTGCCCTGATGGAAGAAGTCTATATTCCATGTAAATGTGTGTCTAGCCCCTGGCTTTTCTTCTTTATACTCATAAAGGTTGGACAAGCTGAGAGATTAATAGTCAGGCCTTGAAGATTGATGAGAAAAACATTTGACTCACCAGGGTAAATCATGACTTGACAGGTCATTTTATTGGTTGAATTTCCTCAATTGTAATTTACATAAAATAGGCATATGCAGGGATGGAACATAACCGACCTGGGTGCAGATGATAGCATAAAAACAGTATGTATCTGAATTCCTACAGACAGAGGAAAGCCATTGTCTGTGTAATCCAATCTGACAGGTAGAGCTCACTGTGAGATAAAAGCAGAAGAATCAATAACGCCTCCTCTCTTCTCCTCTCTCAGAGCATTGTTCACTCCTTCTCTGTACTCTACCTGCTTTCATTACTTTAAATTCATACGCATTCATCAGCTCACCCCTGAAATGTAGCCTACGCTTCCAGACTCGGAGTGTTATTGAGGGCGACACTTCACTTTGTAAATGTTGATGTTTATGGCTTGATTGGCAAACTAGGTGAACAGGTTTCTCTCCAGAGGCAAGTTTGACTACGCCAACAAAGTAATGGAGTCTCCAACTTACAATGGCCTGTCTCCATAGTTCATACATTAACCAGTTGGCAACACCCACATGAGCAACAGTTCATACTCCCATTATTTATCTGCTGAGGGAGAACAGGCTCTGCTGCGCTCACAAAAAGCCCGCATGAAATTAACATTTAATGAATTTATATGCCAGCACTATGTAAATCTAATGTATAAGCTTTGTTTTTTTGTATTACTGAATGAAATTGACGTTCCCCTATGCTAAGAGTATATTGGATGGACAACACAGTTATTTTGTCAAACTTGTATGTGACACCGTTGTATGTGCTTTATGAATGGATAATTCAGTAAACAGTTAGGTAAAAATACAAGTACAGAATAACAATTTGCAAAAGGTACATTAAATATAGATAAAACATATTCATTATTTTGTGCATTAAGATGTATGTGCTGTGGTCTGGGTGAACTACTTAAAACCCTGCATGATGGTGGGTTTGTGTGCACTGTTTGTGATAGTGGTAATCTCCATGCCACCAGTTGGGTCAAAGTTGTCCGTGCATGGAAGCGGGCGTTTCATTCGCCTATAGTACAGACACAAATGTGACTTCTACAAAATAAATAATATGCCCATAGCAATGCAAAAGCAAATCACTATCTGCTCATCCAAGTGCTTGCATATTGCCATGTGCTACTTATGGTACATTAAATCAATAAGTTTAGACAAGAGAGAACTTAATTTGTATTCCATTAGTTGGAGTAAACCCTCATCTCACTTTTCAACCTTGTTGTATCAAGCTTCTCTTCTCAGCCTGCGAGCTTGACAAGGTGTTATCATTCATGTCAGGTACCAACAAAGATATAGAACTACAGTTTTGGTATGCAGCACCAGTACTTTTAAAGGAGGTTTGGCCCTTAGGCGGATGCTTAACTAAAGTGTCTCAAAATGATCACAGCATTCTTTTGTCTAATACCATTCAACAAGGCAGATATAAAAAGGAAGAGGAGATACAAAATGCCCTGTTAAAAAACAGGCATGTAACTGGAAATAAAGGTGATGTTTTGTAACTGTTTTCCATTCATCATTGAAGGTAGTAGTAACCCATTTAAATACAGTTTCCTGTGACACTGTCTTGTGGGGAAAGGGCCTGCCAGACCGTCCGGCCGTGAGTGTTGGCAGCAAGGGAGAACTTTCTTCTCTTCGGCTGGCAGGACAGTGAGTGTGGCCAAGATGGCCCCAGCAGCACACAGGACAGAAGTTGAGTGTAGCCTAGCCTAGCCTAGCCACCAGCCACCCACCCAGAGGAGAGGCAACTAGAGGAGAGGAGAGGGAACTAGAACAAAGCCCTGTCTGTCTGAGAGGATTGGGTCATCTGTGACGCCTGACACGTGTGAGAACTCCCTCTGGACCAATTCACTCAGTGCCAACCAGGCACCCACAACCCCTGCCATAGAGGCAGTATCCATCCTAGGGAGGCAGCCCTGGCATGGGTACACATGGCTAGGGGACGAGGAGGGGAACAGGCGCAGGACTGTGCCCTATAGACACACCACTCTACCCCCTGCCCAGAAGTGAGTCAAAGAGACAGAAGCAAAACGCCAGGGAGAAAATAACCATTTTAGTGGAGCTGTTGTGCAGTCAAAATAACTGCAGTCCTCAACACATAAGATATGGGAAGGAAGCACAATGCGTTGTCTCCCGACAATGTATTCTCAAGGCTATAATCTCAGGGATATAGCAGACTATATTCTGTATACAGGGTACAGGATTTTGTAAAGTGTTTCTGAAGGCTTTTTCTGTTGATTGGGAGAAAGGACACTTTGTATGCTTTGTATGCTAACAGGCATTGTTGTTCTATTGTAATATATGTCCATTGTAGCTAGTTGATCTAATGTTACAAATCCATCTGTGCTGCCCTGTTTTCCTGAATCTCACATACTACTGCAGCTGAACAAGGGGATTCATCTCCTGAATGCTTACCAACCAAACTGAAGAGGGCTCAGTCACATAGCTAGTGCTGCTGTTATTTACCTCTCATGTCCAGTTGACAAAATTAGATCCTTGTGTCTTTGTGTGTGTGTTGTGTGTGTGTGTGTGTGTTGTGTGTGTGTGTTGTGTGTGTGTGTGTGTGTGTGTGTGTGCGTGCGTGCGTGCGTGCATGCGTGTGCGTGCGTGTATATGAAAGCCATTCCTTGATGTCCTCAAATACATCAAAACGACAGAGATTTTCCTGTGGGCAAAAACAGAGCACAACCCATTTTGTTGCAACCAGATGCAAAACTGGCATGAAAATGTAAATAACATGGGAGGTATGTTGTTGTACAACTGAGGCATTATCTACAAAGAGAGAACTACCAGACCCAGTAGAGATTCAATGCTAGTGTACTACAATGACTGAAAGTTGACTGGGTATTACTATGCTGCTCCTGAACTCAAGGTGCTACTCCTGAACTCAAGGTGCTGCTCCTGAACTCAAGGTGCTGCTCCTGAACTCAAGGTGCTACTCCTGAACTCAAAGTGCTGCTCCTGAACTCAAGGTGCTGCTCCTGAACTCAAAGTGCTGCTCCTGAACTCAAAATGCTGCTCCTGATCTCATGATCTCCTGGACTAATAAAGTCTGGTGGTTTTGAGGTTGTAAGATGCATGGTTGTGATTGTTTGGGTTTCTATTCTGACAATGACCATTTCTTTCCCAAAGCATCCATTTGTTACAAGAAACGTCTGGTTGTCTGTTGACATGAACTACCTCTGTCTTTGCTGACCTAGTAATAGTTACAAAAGAGTTATGGAAGGACAGTGATTTTCACAAACACTATGACACATTGTATGGTCAAAAACAGCAATATATTTTTCAGAGGGATGTGTTTCCTATGGTATTGTAGATCATGGATACTATGATGCCAATGATGCACTAATAATGCTCATGATCTAACATGGGCTGTGCTTCATCTACATTTAAATCTGTTTATAAATGTAGACATTCATCATTTAGCTGGGAGTAAACTTAACACTTAAGAGGGGCTTGCCAGCATTTACCAACAAAGAAAAGATGGCCAAAGAACCCTCTTTAAAGAGTAAGTGAAGAAAGCCCCCTTTGAAGCTGTGACCATTCTCAGTGGACATTAATATTAATATTACATTACATCGGATGTGTTAGAACCCCCAACAGGCCCAATCACCAGCCAGCAAGGAAGTAGAGTATCCTGAGTGGTGTGAGGATATTCAGAACAAGTGGTCTAAGGTATCTGCAGTAACCCCCATGTTATTGAACTACACAAAAATGTGATGTTACTATGGAATACTGAAGTATAATTACAAGCATTTCATAAGTGTCAAAGGCTTTTATTGACAATTACATGAAGTTGATGCAAAGAGTCAATATTTGCAGTGTTGACCCTTCTTTTTCAAGACCTCTGCAATCCGCCCTGGCATGCTGTCAATTAACTTCTGGGCCACATCCTGACTGATGGCAGCCCATTCTTGCAAAATCAATGCTTGGAGTTTGTCAGAATTTGTGGGTTTTTGTTTGTCCACCTGCCTCTTGAGGATTGACCACAAGTTCTTAATGGGATTAAGGTCTGGGGAGTTTCCTGGCCATGGACCCAAAATATTGATGTTTTGTTCCCCGAGCCACTTAGTTATCACTTTTGCCTTATGACAAGGTGCTCCATCATGCTGGAAAAGGCATTGTTCGTCACCAAACTGTTCCTGGATGGTTGGGAGAAGTTGCTTTCGGAGGATGTGTTGGTACCATTCTTTATTCATGGCTGTGTTCTTAGGTAAAATTGTGAGTGAGCCCACTCCCTTGGCTGAGAAGCAACCCCACACATGAATGGTCTCAGGATGCTTTACTGTTGGCATGACACAAGACTGATGGTAGCGCTCACCTTGTCTTCTCTGGACAAGCTTTTTTCCAGATGCCCCAAACAATCGGAAAGGGGATATATCAGAGAAAATGACTTTACCCCAGTCCTCAGCAGTCCAATCCCTTTACCCTTTGCAGAATATCAGTCTGTCCCTGATGTTTTTCCAGGAGAGAAATGGCTTCTTTGCTGCCCTTCTTGACACCAGGCCATCCTCCAAAAGTCTTCGCCTCACTGATGCACTCACACCTGCCTGCTGCCATTCCTGAGCAAGCTCTGTACTGGTGGTGCCCCGATCCCGCAGCTGAATCAACTTTAGGAGACGGTCCTGGCGCTTGCTGGACTTTCTTGGGCGCCCTGAAGCCTTCTTCACAACAATTGAACAGCTCTCCTTGAAGTTCTTGATGATCTGATAAATGGTTGATTTAGGTGCAATCTTACTGGCAGCATTATCCTTGCCTGTGAAGCCCTTTTTGTGCAAAGCAATGATGATGGCACGTGTTTCCTTGCAGGTAACCATGGTTGACAGAGGAAGAACAATGATTCCAAGCACCACCATCCTTTTGAAGCTTTCAGTCTGTTATTCGAACTCAATCAACATGACAGAGTGATCTCCAGCCTTGTCCTCGTCAACACTCACACCAGTGTTAACGAAATAATCACTGACATGATGTCAGCTGGTCCTTTTGTGGCAGGGCTGAAATGCAGTGGAAATGTTTTTGGGGGATTCAGTTTATTTGCATGGAAAAGAAGGACTTTGCAATTAATTGCAATTCATCTGATCTGTCACGTCCTGACCATAGTAGTTGTTATTTTCTATGGTAGAGTAGGTCAGGGCATGACAGGGGGTGTTTGTCTGTTTTTGTATTTCTATGTTTAGTTTCTAGTTTTTGTATTTCTAGATTAGTTTTGTTTGGCATGACCTCCAATTAGAGGAAGCTGGTTGTCATTGTCTTTAATTGGAGGCCATATTTAAGTTGATGTTTGTCACTGGTGTTTGTGGGTGATTATATTTTGTGAGTGTGTTTGTTCCTCCTGCGTCACAGTTTGTTGTTTTGTCATTAAGTTTACTATGTTATTTGCATTTAGTTTCACGATCAAATAAATATGTGGAACGAAACAGACGCTGCATTTTGGTCCGCTCATTCTAACAGCCGTGACATGATCACTCTTCATAACATTCTGGAGTATATGCAAATTACCATCATACAAACTGAGGCAGCAGACTTTGTGAAAATTAATATTTGTGTCATTCTCAAAACTTTTGGCCACGACTGTACTGTACAGGGAGGGATTCATGTTAATCTTTTTCAGATTACATTTTGCTGTAGGTTTAAATGTAGCTTACTAATAGCTATACTATGACCCATCAGTGAGGCAGCTATAGGCCACAGTGCTGAAGCTCCCATCCCATCGCTAGCTGCTCCTGAACCCCTGATTTCCACCACCTACCTGTCAACATGTCGGCTGGCTGGTAATGAACGGATCATTATTCCAGGAGGGGGCATGGAAGGAAAAAAAGGGGTCTCTGTTTAAAGAATGACTCATTATTCGCCTGTCATGGCAGCACCAAGAACACCTGAATTCATTAAAGTGAATTATAATAATTTCAGCTGAAGGAGAAAACTCATCTCGTAGGCATACCTTGAGGTACAGTAGGCTTGATGTTCAGGGTACTATATGCCTGTAACAACCAGGAAGCCGATTTCTGAAAGATACTACCTTGTACACACATTTCCGTAATCTACTTTGGTGGGTTTAGATGTAAGAGGAGAAAGTGGAAGCGGTAACCAAACAAAATGCTTATTCTATAGTTGATGTAGAATAAGAACTATGCTGCCTATTAGGAATGTTCATTCATTATTAGTATTTCCCTCAAAGCATAATTGTTATGATATTTTTGGGTGCTTCAAATGTCTATATGTATAGTTTTCCTCAGGGGAATTTCATCATACCTTTGATTCCATGGAGATGTCATGCATATTGGCACCATATGTATTAGTTCCATCATGTGACATCAGGGCATCAGAATGGAAACCACCTGAGCCATATACAGTGCCTTCAGAAAGTGTTCATACCCCTTGACTTTTTCCACGTTTTGTTGTGTTACAGCCTGAATTTAAAACTGATTATATTAATATTTTATTTGATATATTAATTACACTTTGTATGGTATATCAATACACCCAGTCACTACAAAGATACAGGTGCCCCTTCCAAACTCAGTTGACGAAGAGGAAAGAAACCGCTCAGGGATTTCACTATGAGGCCAAGTGTGACTTTAAAACAGTAACAGAGTTTAATGGCTGTGATAGGAGAAAACTGAGAATGGATCAACAACATTTCAGTTCCTGTACAGAATACAAATATTCCAAAACATGCATCCTGTTTGCATTAAGGCGCTACAGTAAAACTGCAAAAAATGTGGCAAAAATGTTTACTTTATGTCCTGAATACAAAGTGTTATGCTTGGGGAAAATTCAACACATCACTGAGTACCACTCTTCATATTTCAAGCATGGTGAAGGCTGCATTATGTTATGGGTATGCTTGTTGTCACGACTTCCACCGAAGGTGGCTCCTCTCCCTGTTCAGGCGGTGCTCGGCGGTCATCGTCGCCGGCCTACTATTAGCCACCGATCCATTTTTCCTTTTCGTTTGTGTCTGTCTGTTTTGTTCACACCTGTGTCTTATTAGTAAGATTTCGGTGGGTTTATTTACCTCCGCTGCCTGCTAGTCTTTGTGCGGGATTGTTTGCTGTGGTTACTCTGTTAGGGGTGCGTGTCTGCACCACTGGGTTTTCTTTTCCCACGGTAGTTGTACTGTTTTGGTATGTGTTTAGGAGTAGAGGTTTCTCCTCCGTGTGTTGCGTTTTCTTCCCTGTGTGTGGAGATTTCGTTTGGGCATTTCCCCCCATATTGTTGTTGAGTTGGGACTCCTTAATAAACGATTGTGCCACTAGGACTTCCTTGCTCTTCTGCTCCTGATTCCTGCACCTCCCTCCTCTAAGGAGGCACGTAACACTTGTAATCGGTAAAGACAAGGGAGTTTTGGGGATAAAAATAAATAAATTGAATAGAACTAAGCACAGGCAAAGTCCTAGAGGAAAACCTGGTTCAGTCTGCTTTCCAAAAGACACTGGGAGACAAATTCACCTTTCAGCAGGACAAGAACCTAAAACATAAGGCCAAATATACACTGGAGTTACTTACCAATATGACATTGACTGTTCCTGAGTGGCCTAGTTACAGTTTTGACTTTTATCGGCTTGAAAGTCTATGGCAAGACTTGAAAATTGCAGTCTAGCCATGATCAACAACCAACTCGACAGAGCTTGAAGAATTTTAAAAAGAATAATGTGCAAATATTGTACAATCCTGGTGTGCAAAGTTCTTAGAGACTGACCCAGAAAGACTGACAGCTGAAATCGCTGCCAAAGGTAATTCTAACACGTATTGTCTCAGGGGTGTGAATTGGAAGTTTACATACACCTTAGACAAATACATTTAAACTCAGTTTTCACAATTCCTGACATTTAATCCAAGTAAAAATTCCTTGTCTTAGGTCAGTTAGGATCACCACTTTATTTTAAGAATGTAAGAAATAAGAAATGTAAGGATAATAGTAGAGAGAATGATATATTTCAGATTTTATTTCTTTGATCACATTCCCAATGGGTCAGAAGTTTACATACACTCAATTAGTATTTGGTAGCATTGCCTTGAACTTGTTTAGCCTTACACAAGCTTCCCACAATAAGTTGGGGGAATTTTTAACCATTCCTCCTGACAGAGCTGGTGTAACTGAATCAGATTTGTAGGCCTCCTTGCTCACACATGCTTTTTCAGTTCTGCCCACAAATCTTTGTGAAGCTTTGTGATGGCCACTCCAAGACCTTGACTTTGTTGCCCTTAAGCCATTTTGCCACAAATTTGGATGTATGCTTGAGGTCATTGTCCATTTGGAAGACCCATTTGCGACCAAGCTTTAACTTCCTGACTGATGTCTTGAGATGTTGCTTCAATATATCCACACAATTTTCCCTCCTCATGATGCCATCTATTTTGTGAAGCGCGCCAGTCACTCCTGCAGCAAAGCACCCCCACAACATGATGCTACCACCCCCGTGCTTCACGGTTGGGATGGTGTTCTTCGGCTTGCAAGCCTCCCCCTTTTTCCTCCAAACATAAAGATGGTCATTATGGCCAAACAGTTCAATTTTTGTTCCATCAGACCAGAGGACATTTCTCCAGAAAGTACAATCTTTGTACCCATGTGCAGTTGCAAACCATAGTCTGGCTTTTTTATGGCGTTTTTGGAGCAGTGGACTCTTCCTTGCTGAGCAGCCTTTCAGGTTATGATGATATAGGACTCATTTTACTGTGGATATAGATACTTGTGTACCTGTTTCCTCCAGCATCTTCACAAGGTCCTTTGCTGTTGTTCTGGGATTGATTTGTACTTTTGACACCAAAGTACATTCATCTCTAGGAGACAGAACCCGTCTCCTTCCTGAGTGGTATGACGGCTGCATGGTCCCATGGTGTTTATACTTGTGTACTATTGTTTGTGCAGATGAATGTAGTACCTTCAGGCATTTGGAGATTGCTCCCAAGGATGAACCAGACTTGTGGAGGTCTACAATTTTTTTCTGAGGTCTTGGCTGATTTATTTTGATTTTCCCATGATGTCAAGCAAAGAGGCACTGAGTTTGAAGGTAGGCCTTGAAATACATCCACAGGTACACATCCAATTGACTCAAATGATGTCGATTAGCCTATCAGAAGCTTCTAAAGCCATGACTTCATTTTCTGGAATTTTCCAAGCTGTTTAAAGGCACAGTCAACTTAGTATATGTAAACTTCTGACCCACTGGAATTGTGATACAGTTTGTTATTAAGTGATAAAAATCTGTCTGTAAACGATTGTTGGAAAAATTACTTGTGTCATTGTAACGCCCTGGCCATAGAGAGGGGTTTTTAGTTCTCTATTTTGGTTAGGCCAGGGTGTTACATGGGTGGGCGTTCTATGTTTATTTTTCTATGTTGGTTTGTTTCTTTGGTTTGGCCGTGTGTGGCTCTCAATCAGGAACAGCTGTAGTTCGTTGTTGCTGATTGGGAGTCATACATAGGCAGCCTGTTTTTCCTTTGGGGTTTGTGGGTGATTGCTTTCTGTTTCGTTGTGAGTACCTGACAGAACTGTCGGCTGTCGTTTTTTTGTTTATTTGTATAGTGTTCTATTTTCGGTTTATTAAAATCTTATATATGAATACACATCCTCCGCTGCACCTTGGTCTCATTGCGATGACAGTCGTTACAGTCATGCACAAAGTACATGTCCTAACTGACTTGCCAAAACTATAGTTTTTTAACAAGGAATTTGTGGAGTGGTTGAAAAACGAGTTTTAATGACTCCAACCTAAGGTTATGTAAACTTCCGACTTCAACTGTATGTAAATTGATATTTCAGTATTTCATTTTAAATACATTTGCAAAAAATTCTAAAAACATGTTTTCAGTTTGTCATTATGTGGTATTGTATGGGTGAGAAAAAAATCTATTTAATCAATTTTGAATTTAGGCTGTAACACAACAAAATGTGGAATATGTCAAGGGGCATGAATACTTTCTGAAGGCACTGTATAGCATGCATGATCTGAATCACCGGAAACCACTGACTCTTCTTGTATAAAAGAGTGGACTTTGTATTGTGAATGTCAAAGCACTTCAAAAAAATGAATAGCCATGATCTAATTATAACACAGTTCTTTCATAATCAATTAAAGGTCTGATGAGGGTTAATGAAGGTTTCAAAATTGGTATTTGAAACAAAGGCCTCATTACTTGAATGAACTTGAAGTCTACGGCCATAACAATGGGAGAAAGCTTTCCCACTGGGCACAGACATCAGTGCAACGTCTTATTTTGATTTACATTTGGTTGAGTTATCGACTAACTTGAATTCAACGTGAAATCAACCAAAAATGTCCTCCTGTCATTGGATTTAGGTTAAAAGTTAAGTGAAAAAAAGACTAAATTCCCTTACGTTGATGACTTTTTGCAAATCCAATCAGTTTTCCACATTGATTCAATGTCATCACATTTGAATTTTGGGGTTGAAATGGCTTGGGAACAACGTTGAATCAACCCATTTTTTGCCCAGTGGGTTGCTTAAAATCATATTGTACAATTACAAAAAAGCACCACATGCAGATAAAAAGGCCAAGAAAAAAAACTATTATTTTTAATGATACCTTGATATTTACACAAGTAAGCCTTTCGCCATGCTAATGAGTCTCTTTCAACTGAACCCTCAATGCAGCAAGTGTCCAGTGTAATATAACATCAGATTGAAAACCCAGGAGGAAATGTTACTCAAACACATGCAGCCTCACATTAACCTAATTACTTGTGCTGCCACCTCTTCAGAGCGCTACTCTCTCACAAGACACAGTTCACACACAGTCCTCTTTGACAGTCAATGTATGCCATGGGGTGTCACATATATGGACATAAGCCTCAGACTAGATTAAATACCCTGCATAATTCACATCCAGTGGAATAGCCTGTCTAAGTGAGAGCTTCTGCTAGCGTAGTGTGCTTGCTTTACATGTGTGATAATGAGATTCATTCACCAGAATAACACTCTTCAGGCGCTTCAGCCCAAAGGGTTTCATTCCATTCCGATTGTATTGATGCTGTATGAGGCAAATTTGAAAATCTATTTGAATTAAATTATTTCCCTTGTTCTGATTGTATTTTTACACCACTATAGCAACCCTGATTATGCTCTCTAGTCTAGTGGCTGAGGTTTCTTACTATTCTTGCTGAGGTACCATGCTACCATAAAAAGCCCTGTCAATTTCCTGACTTGATGTCTGTCTACTAAGCTGTACCCAGTGGGTTACCTAATTCAAAACAATCACACACTGTGTTGCTGCCTGAGAGTATGTGCCTGCCACCAGTTAGATTCAGCACTCACGACTTTAATCACTCAGACTGGAGAACCTCAGTAATGTAAAGGTTTTTTTTAGTCCCAATGCTCTATGAAATGGCCCTGCTCCCAGCACAGTCACACACCCCACTCTCTGGGTTATTACCCCTCACCCTGCATGGAGATGGAGTCAGCTATTTAACAGCACGACACCTGTGTGTCTCCCCTCACACACCTCCCTGTGCCTCTCCACATCTTCAATAGGGAGCTCACTGGGTGAGGCTGTTCACACTGATACAATAACCCATCACATATTCTCATGAAACAGCAAGACACTGCTCTGCCTGTGAGACTTTTTACAAGAGAACAGTCTGTGTGGGAATGAGTGTGAATAGCTGCTCTAAGAACCCTGTGCTATCATACCACTTTATTGAATAAGGGTTCCAGTTAGCCTAACTAAACAACACTACCTCTATTCCAATACAGCGCACACCTTAATAGTGACCAACTGCTCCTTCTGATTCCATAATGCCCACATTATGCCAAACCAATAAAAAACAGTGTGTTGAATTCTAGTGGAATCACACACTGCTTTCACCCAATCCCTGGCCTTCTAAGGACACCTTAAAAGCTCTGTCACACTAAATTACACATCCCTTTTGTGAGCCAACACAGTGGAGATTGAAGAGGTCCTTGTTGCTTCAACTAGTTGTGATGGACTAAGAGAGATAGTGTTGTGCTAGGAGGAGGTGGGAGGGCCACTGACAAAGGAAGAGATTACCCAGAACCCACCTCTCCACTCATCTACCCTCTCCAATCCACAGTGCTATTGTGTGAAAACGTATGGATCCTTCCCAATACTGTGAGGAGAGACAATGCCAATGTGTGTCCATGCAGCCCACCTGATTGCAGAACTGGGTCTCCAATCCCTTTGGTAATTCCTACCCAAGGGATGGGAGAGAAATATGCCAGCACTTTATGTGAATACAAGCTATAAGCTTCAATTATCGGTGGAAGCTACATTCAGCTACACTCAAGAATCAAAGTGGAGGCTCTTGACCCAGAGCTGCCTCATCCACTTCAGTTTTTGACAAAAACAAAAAAAACACACTGTTGCCATATGCTTATGCCGTCAACATAAAACTAGTATTCCCATTATCATTCTCTCCAAGTCCAATTTGTCCATCTCACACAAACAAACAGCTTGTTTTTCATGTCATACATTGACACTCCTTTTCAGCATGAAAAATGCACTACCACAAGTAAACATGTCATTTTACTTCTCTCCAACAACAGACGGAATGCATTACAATCACTTCCAAACAAGCAAATGGGGAAAAGTCTGTCCATTGCCATTAGTGACTAAAGCCTGTGTGATTGCAACTGGCAGCCTGAGACATGCATTCCGTAATAAAATAATACATCCTGCATCATCCATGAGTGTGAGTGAGCGAGTGAGTGAGCGAGTGAGTGAGCGCGAGTGAGTGAGCGCGGAGTGAGTGAGCGCGAGTGAGTGAGCGCGAGTGAGTGTGTGAGCGAGTGAGTGAGTGAACAAGTGAGTGAGTGAGTGAATTCTTGCGGGTCTGTGTATAGATGTGTGCCTGCCTGTTTGAGAGAGACTAAAAAAAGAGGGATGAGAAAGAAAGAGCCAGTTGTAAGAGATGGAGAGCAGCGAAAGCCTTATACTACTATTAGTCAGCAGCGGTTGATGATGATAATTATCCCAGTGTGTTAAATGATTACTGAGGCTGTGAGTAATTGCTTCAGCAGCTCACAGCACTCTCCAAAATGGACTTCTTTCACAACTCTCTTATATGGAGCAGCTAAATCAGGCGAGCCAGGAAGGCAAAGGGTGGTGGTGAATAAGCCTTTGAATTTCACAGCTGCTCACTACAACCACAAAGACCAATCGGAGACTGTTGGGCACTTCAATAGGACTCCAGCATAGAATTGATGAAAATAAAAATGTCAACGTTCTCTTGCGTGATAAGGTTTACTGGTGGTGGCTGTTTGAAACATTGTGTGTATGTGTGTACAGAGGTAAAGATAGTGCATGATTAGTCTGATCACAGCAGTCAGACCCCCAGGCTTCTGCAGATGGCATCCTGTTTATACCATCTCTGTATCTCAATCATGACCATACCCAATGCATTGCAGAGCTCCAAGTAATACAACATGCATCTTACCATTGGTTGTACTTTCCAATGTGTATCAAACTATTGTTATAGTGGCTAGTCTCTATGAAATGAGACGTTGGATGGAAGAGGCCTACTTACGGAGACTGTTAGCAGGTACCCGGTTGGCTTGCATGTTGTCATAGTGCTGTCCATGCACTCCAATGTCTTCTGAGTGTTCTCCTGGACCAGGCTGGCGCATCACCTGGGCTAGAGCCCTGACAAAACACAAACACCTCAGTCAGCTGGTTCACTCAATAATAAAGCATGACAAGGAAATCAAAATAGCTACGAAATCTAGCAAAATTACAGCGGCTCAAACACTGTAAACCTCAATATTTATCTGATATTTATCGGAGATCCTTACAGGTCTTAATGTTTGAATAATGTAGATTAAATCAAATCAATTACTCTCATGCTTGTAGATGAACTACCAATGACCAATTATCATATGCTCAAAGGGTTTTCATTGATATGCACAGTATCATTTATGCTATATTGGATTAGTGGGATCACCTTCCTTTGTGCATTGATAATATAGTTGAGAAATATGACAAATCACAATAGGGATCACAAGGCATGTTGAGACAAAGGCAGCCCACTGAGCACAGACGTCAGTTCAACGTCTAATTTTGATTTACATTTGGTTGAGTTATCAACTAACGTAAGTTCAACGTGAAATTAAAGTCATCCCATTGAATCTTTTTGTTGAAATGACATGGAAACAACATTGAATCAACCAGTTTTTGGGGGAAGTGAACCTTAAGTTCGCTTCCCCCCAAAAAAGAACAATGAAGCTAATTAAAATGCTGAAATCTAGGGCAGTGAGATAATTAAAAACAATTGCAGGTGTAATGGAGTAAAAAAGTGTCTTTTAATGGCACCATGTTGGTAGATGACATCAAGGGAGATGAGAGCATGGCTCATCACACACTACTACCTAAAACGAATCTGGTTTTACCAGGACATAGTGAGCATGGCTCATCACACACTACTACCTACAACGCATCTGGTTTTACCAGGACATAGTGAGCATGGCTCATCACACACTACTACCTACAACACATCTGGTTTTACCAGGACATAGTGAGCATGGCTCATCACACACTACTACCTACAACGCATCTGGTTTTACCAGGACATAGTGAGCATGGCTCATCACACACTACTACCTACAACGCATCTGGTTTTACCAGGACATAGTGAGCATGGCTCATCACACACTACTACCTACAACGCATCTGGTTTTACCAGGACATAGTGAGCATGGCTCATCACACACTACTACCTACAACGCATCTGGTTTTACCAGGACATAGTGAGCACATTATTATTCAGTATGGAGTTCTCAATCATTCAGAATGAAATGTATGGCATTTTGATGGAATCTCAAGACATCAGCGCAATTGGACAGGTATTCACAGTCACTCACAAATAAAATGTAGTAGGCTGCATAGGTATTGCCTATGATTGCCAATCAAATTGTGGTCAGTAGAACTGACTGAGCATGTATATTTATTCTATATTTTAACACTTCCCACCTGGCAAAAACTGATTGGATCTTGAATCAATGTTGTTTCCATGTGTATGTGACCAATGCAATTTGATTTGATTTCAACCAACAAATCTATGTGATGTGGGAAAACTGACTGGATTTGAAAGAAGTCATCAAGGTAAGGAAACTTTGTATTTATTTCACCCAACTTTTAACCCAAAATGTTTTTTTGATTTTTGTTAAACAGACGTCTGTGTCCAGTGGGTTATCACCTATTTTAACAAAACACCATCTTTAATGCATCTAAATATTTTAAAGAAACTTATGACACTCAAATAAAAGTTAAATTCCTGCATTCATTTAGGCTATCCAAAGTTGTTACTGCACTGCGCACAGGGACTGCTGATGTTGTTTACTGTACACACACCTTGACATGTTTTCTCTGTGTGGACGGTGCGCCTTTTCAAGTCCAAGTTTTGTGAAAATCCCAACGAGGGCCATTATGGCAACAACTCCACATATTATATACACAATTAAGTTTGTCTTATCCTTTGTGGGGTCGTGAGTGGGGTCTTTTTTCTTAGGCGGGGGTCTGCCTGTCATCATCCACGGCGGGGTGTCATAGTTTTTGCAGGTGGTCTGGTCCAGCCGCGAGCTTGTAAACTCACAGCAGAATCTGAAGCCACAGGTCCCGCAGCAGTACAGGTAACTGCCCGTCTGGCACACAAACGGCGGATCCCACTGGCCCATCACATCGTAATAACCCCGGCACCTGTCCTCTGTATGCGGACTCTCCGAAAC
Organism: Salmo trutta; assembly: GCF_901001165.1. Classification (NCBI taxonomy): domain Eukaryota; kingdom Metazoa; phylum Chordata; class Actinopteri; order Salmoniformes; family Salmonidae; genus Salmo; species Salmo trutta. Next base: position 15,533,351 of record NC_042988.1, read on the forward strand.
GCTATTCTCTCCGTTCAATTTTGACTCGTTGGTACCCGTTTGTACCATAATAAAGCCGTCCAGCTTCTGCCCTGGCTCCCCCTCCGCGTCGCATACAAGAACTTTCACCAAAAAGTAGCCAAGCAACAACCCCGCGCTTCTCATCATGTGCGTCCCTTTGTTACTTTTCTTCTCCACTGTAGACGAAGGAAAGGCGATGACCAGGTATCATAACAAGCTTGTACGCATAATCCAAGAACATGAAACACAGCCATCCACAATGATTATCATGATTACGCACCGCAACCTCTGCGCGTAATTGTCCATCAGCGCACGGTGATGTTGTATGGGATGTGTGTAGATGTTATATCTGTTCCAATTGCTTATAACAAAAAAAACTGCTGAGATCTTTACACTGATGCGACAACAACACTTTTACAGTTGCTACAGGTATCTTGAATAGGTTTAGACAATTTCTCTGCGCTGCGCCACAGACATCCTCCGTTGACAGTCGGAGCCCTTATTGGTAGTTCATTCCAGGCAGTAGGAATATTACCGAACCGATTACCAGGGAGTGGAAGAGTGGGGAAGAAAAAGGAGGTGGAGACACTTGTGGTAGGTGGGAGAGAGACAGGCAGAAAGAGAGAGATCTGATGTATGCAATCTGTTGTTAATATACAGAACAACATGCTCATGCTCAGATTTCATTTTTTCATAGTAGCCTACTGCAGGCTACAGAAAAATATCTACTTTATTCAAACAATACAATACTGTCCGAATATGTATTTATTTATATGCCTATAAAGTCGCAGGGTGCATTTAAATGATAGAGTTGCAATGTTGCTGTTGTCTGTCAAGTCAAATGGGATTTCATGCATGTTGTATTTGACTGCTATTTGTTGCCAATATATTTGTGGCCACCTTATTTGTATCATTTTGTATTGTTCAATAGGTCACAACTATGAAAAGAGCCTATAGCCCAAGCAAACAAGGTGTGATTAGTATTGTTTGGACCTTTGTCATTGCATTGCTGTAACTGTATTGTCATTTGAGGTGATAAAATATGCATAATCAGTACAATTCGTCTGACTAACGCATTTGATTTGTATACCTGTTCATTTTGGAATTCTGAATGTATATCCCTTGATTGTACCACACACAAAAGGGTGTGGTACATATCATTATTTCTGTAAGACTTGATTATTGAGAACAACTCCCTAGTCAAAAAATCCTACAGGATTCCAATTGAAAAATCCTATTACAATCCCAAAGTAAATCCTATCAGATTTTAGAACCTATCCTATAGGATTTTATTCCTATAGAATCCTATGGGGGTCCATTTGGACTAGTTCCAATAGTTTTTATTTTATTGGAATCCAATAGGCGTTTTCGACTAGGGAGATGTTCACAACATTAAAGTGCTTCAGAGGTTTCAACACACAGTAAAAGTCCTATATAAATAATTGCATGATCATGCTATTTTGTGTGTGGTACAATCAGGGGAGATACAGTACATTCAGCATTTCAAAATCCAGTGGTGTAAGTAAAAATACTTGAAATACTTAAGTCGTTTTTGCTGGTATCTGTACTTTACTTTACTATTTATATTTTTTGACAACTTTTACTTTTACTTCACTTCATTCCTAAAGAAAATAATGCACTTTTTACTTCATACATTTTCCCTGACACCCAAAAGTATTTGTTACATTTTGCATGCTTAGTAGGACAGGAAAATGGTCAAATTCACACTTATTAAGAGAACTGCCTCTAATCTGGAGGACTCACTAAACACATGCTTCATTTGTAAATGATATCTGAGTGTTGGAGTGTGCCCCTGGCTCTCCGTAAATGAAAAGAAAATAGAAAATGGTACAGTCTGGTTTGCTTAACCCTTCCTAAGGGTAAAAAATGGCCCGCCACTAGGTATAACAGCAGAGAAAACCCCAGAAAATATTTATTTTTCAACTGGAAATTTGATGACTTTTCCTAGAGTGACCCCAACATTAGAAAAAGTGAAACATCTCCTTTGTCAATATTTCCATGAAAGCTGTACACCACCAGGGTACAAAGATTGTCTTAGGGTCATTTTTGACCAGGCAGTTCTAAAATCATTTACACGCCACAAAAACCACAAAGACACACACACACACACACACACACACACACACACACACACACACACACACACACACACACACACACACACACACACACACACACACACACACACACACACACACACACACACACACACACACACACACACAATGAGAAATTGAGATTATGTGTGCTACTGATTGAACTCAGATAAAACTAAAACTTACTTGTGCATGTGCAGCATCTCCCCTCCATGACCCCACACATGACTGAAGTTCACAGACAAAGTAAAAACAATTTCAGACAAAATAAACAACATTTCAGACAAAATAAGCATTTCTTGAAAGCATTGTTTAGTAATGGGAGTGCAGTCAGAGGGTCGATAAAGGTGCTGCAGATGACAGTCCCCCCAGTTCTCTCCGCTGAAGCCATGAGTGTACGTTTCAGTGCCCAACAGGTCGTATATCTGATTTTTCAGATGTCCAGGAGCAACAAGAGAACAATGATTTAGAAGAGGAGGAGGTATCTGAAGAAGACGGGGAAGAATACAACCCAGAGCATGATGCATCATCTTCAGCTGAAAGAGAGGCATTTTTGTCAAAGAACAGCAAATGACAACCTGGGCAGGATGGCAGCACAAAATGTCATAAGGATGTTCTCTGGGATGCAGAGAGTGGAAGGGCATGAGTGCCACGATGCCACTGAAAGTCTTTCACACTTTCTCAAGAATGCTACGATTTGATAACCGTGAGTCAAGACCTGCAAGACGTGTGAGAGACAAACTGGCGGCCATAAGAGAGGTCTGGGAGAAGTGGGTGGAACATCTGCCATACCTCTACAACCCTGGGCCTGACGTAACAGTGGATGAGAAACTGGTTCTATTCAGAGGTACATTTTTATTCTCATACCTGTAATGTAAGTGATTTTCACTGTAAATGTTATTATGTATTGCTGTAATATCATTGATTTATGTGATTGTTTTCTGTGACACTGATACTAATTACTGATAGTGATCTCTTTTGTCAAAAGGTCGCTGTCCTTTTGCAGTATATGATCAGCAAGCCAGCAAAGTATGGCATCAAGATATGGGTGGCCTGTGATGCACAATCCAGCTACGCTTGGAAGATGCAAGTCAACACAGGGAAGCCGACCAGTGGAGGCCCGGAGAAGAACCAGGGGATGAGGGTTGTGCTTGATGTGACAGATGGACTGAGGGGGCACAATGTCACATGTGACAATTTCTTCACCTCTTATGAACTCAGCCAGCAGCTCCTGAAGAGGACGATCACCATGAATGGCACAGTTAGAAAGAACAAGCCTGAGCTCCCCCCTGCACTCCTCGCAACAAGGGGGAGAGAGGCCTTCTCATCAAAGTTTGCCTTCACCCCCACCACCACTCTAGTTTCTTACCTCCTAAAGAGGAACAAGAATGTGGTCCTCCTGAACACACTGCCCAAAACGGCTGAGATCATTGATCGTGAAGACAGGAAGCCAGCCATCATCCTGGACTACAACCACAACAAAGGAGGTGTGGACAACCTGGACAAGGTGATTGGAACTTACATCTGCAGGAGGATGACTGCCCGCTGGCCTGGTCATCTTCCATAACATCATTGATGTGTCCTCATACAATGCCTTTGTTATATGGAACAAGATCAACCCTACCTGGATGCCTGATAGGCGGAACAATAGGAGGGTGTTCCTGGAGCAGCTGGGAAAGGCACTTGTAACCCCACACATTCAAAGAAGGGAGTGTCTCCCCCGCACAGCAGCCTCTGCAGCGCTTGTGAAAGCTGTTCAGGGGGCTGAATCTTGTCCTGATCCACTTGAGGCTGCAGCTGGGGCAGGCAAGAGGAAGAGATGCCAATTCTGACCCCAAAGAAGGACTGTAAAACAAATACTATGTGCTGCACATGTGAGAAATACATCTGCAAAGTCCTTGCACACACACTTGCATACTGTCCTACATGTGCTAATTAGAGTTGATTGATTTATGTTCTTCACGTTTTTGTTTTGTATCTATTATCTTATTTTATTCTTATTTATTGTTGTTGTTTATACACCTTGTCGGTGGGGGCAATGGTTAAAAAAATTGGAGAAGACTAGTATTTTGTAGTTTAATTTTGTTGCCGAAAAAGTTCAAGACTGTTATTGTTTCCCTTCAATAAAATGCATTCAAAACTACTTTTTGCACATTTCTGCTACTTTCTTAGGCTACACAAGTGCTATCTCTTGCTAAAAAAATTATGTTTACACCTAGTACCTTTAGCAATAATAATAATAATAAACCTCTACTTTAGTAAAGAAAACAATTATGACAGGTGTGTTGTAATAAAAATGTGTGGTGTCCACTGATTAAATACAGTCTTTCTGCATTGTGAAGAGGGAAAGCCCAGATATTCACAAAGTTTGTGATGAATGTGTAACAGGCGTCGTAAGGAGTGGACCAAAATGCAGCGGGTATATTGATCATCTTCTTTATTTTATTAAAGAAAAACACTTAAACAAAACAAACGACAAAAACAGTCCAGTAAGGTGCACAGACTATACCGGAAACAACCACCCACAAACACAAGTGAAAAATGAACACACTTAAATATGGCCTCCAATTAGAGACAACGACAACCAGCCTAGCTCTAATTGGAGGTAATTGAAAAACACAACATAGAAATAGAAAACTAGAATAAACATAGAAATAGAAAATATAGAACATAAATCAAAAACCCGAAACACACAAAACAAACACCCCCTGCCACGCCCTGACCAAACTACAATAACAAATAACCCCTTTTACTGGTCAGGACGTGACAGAATGACAGGTTGTTTCTTAATGCCATATAGATTTGGGGTTTAAAATTCAATTAAGCTTCTTTATTTTAGGGGTTTAGTGAAGGTGGGTGATTTTTTACCCTTAGGACAAGGGGAGTATACAGAATGTTAAGACTACACAAGGGTTAATATAAGGAATTTTAAATTATTTATACTTTTAATTTGACTTTTGATACTTAAGTATATTTGAGCAATTACATTTACTTTTGATTCTTAAGTATACTTAAAACCAAATACTTTTAGACTTTTACTCAAGTACTATTTTACTGGGTGACTTTCACTTTTACTTGAGTCATTTTCTATTAAGGTATCTTTACTTTTACTCAAGTATAACAATTTGGTACTTTTTCCACCCCTGCCAAAATGTACAGTCATTCAAATCAAATGCATTCACAAAAGTGTGCCGCTAACCGATATAATTTTATTTTAGAATCCTATAGGCATCCTATAGGACTAGTTCCAAAATCTGATAAGATTTCTTTAGGGGGGGAATCCTATACTGTAAGTCAAATGGTTTTTTTTTTTAATATATTTTTTTTTAGGAGATCAGAGTTATTTTTTTTTTTACAGGACAGATGTAAGTAGAGGTATGGAGACATAGATAAGGGTACAGAAAGTGCTTAAGGGCACAAACAGTCGAACGAGCCTTGGCTCCAACCCCTGTCACCGAGAGGGCATGTGGTCTGGAGTCGGGAGCTTAGACCGCTACACCAGACTCCAGCACACTGATAGGACTTTTCTGTAAGATTATGATCCTATAAGAATTCTATGTTTTTTTCTCCTATAGGATTTCTATTGATTTTGTCGATCGCAATTGTATAGATATTTACATTACATTCTAGAGGATTTATCCTCAAACCTTGAGTAATCATTTGCATCTAGTGCATCTGCATCACACGTTCAAGTTATTGTGCCAACAAGTAACAACAATAGCTGTGAAACCTATTGAAATTGTCTGCAAGGTTCTTTACATTTGTGTCAAAATGGTGTACTATGTGGGATTACAGCCAAACAGCATAGAACTTGATTAACAATTTGATGTAATCTTAATGTGGCACAGGTCATCACATTTACATTTTTCACAATATCTGGATGAGGTGTGGCAAGAGGTCACTAGATTGGAAATGGTAGTTACATCCAGGAGGGAGATAGGGAAGCTGGAGAGAGAGCGCCTTCTAGGGATGGAGGGAGGGTGGGGGGACAGCTCTGGGGGGGGGGGAGAGAGGGAGGGACGGAGGGGAGGGAGGCTGGTAGGGAGATGAGTGGCACAACCCTGGGAGGAAGGAGTTGGGGGTCTCATTATCTTCAGGTTTTTCTTTTCCTCCACTTATCCCAACATAAAGAAGGTAAGGGAACAGTCTGTTTTTTGTGTGCATAGCTGACTATTATATATTCAATTACAGAAATGCTCTTATCTTTGTGTTACTGTACCTAGAAATGTAATTTCCTTCTAGTTTTTATTTGCGTATAAGCACTGTATAGATACTGTGCATTCAAAATGTTGTGTTATTATAATATTGTATGTAGTATTGTATGTTGTATTGTAATGTCTAAATCAAAGACAAGAAGTTGCCTGAACAAGAATCAAATCAAATAACTTAAGTCTACCTATAGCATTGCAAGAATCCTATAGGATCCAATAGGATCACTTTTGATTTCCAATAAGAAAAAGTATGGATTCTGATAGGATTCTGATAGTTACACTGTCATTGTGTAATTATCAGAATCTAGGGCTTTTGGGTGTAACTATCATTACCAGGGCTTTGGGTAACTATCATTACTAGGGCTTTTGGGTGTAACTATCATTACCAGGGCTTTTTGGGTGTATCGTCGTCATAGCAGTTGGACACTAAAGGATATTTTAGGAAGGTTTCATTATTTGGACTTTGTAATTGATTTGTAAACTACTGCTGTGGAGCTGTGACATGACTTCTCAAGATAACAGTAGGCTACTATAGCACTTTATAATTCAGGTTGGATTGAGGGCTGTCATGGGCAACGGCCGAGTCAATGAGACACTTCAAGTGGTACTTGAGAGTCACTATGGGGGATCATTGGGTACATATATTGCCATAGAAACCAGGTGAATAATAGAGAACAATTATTATCTTCCACTCTCATTACCTTAGCAAGAGTTTTTCTCCAGGCTCTGACCATTACTACATTTTTCCAGCGGGGAACCGTGAGGGCCTTCTAGGCCTTCAAAGGTCTAAGGATTTATAAAAAATATATATTTTTTGTATTTGTATTTCATCTTTACAATTGCAATGAACTTCTGATTTCATTTCTTCAGTTTGTGTTGGAAAGAGAAGGGTTAATACTGAAGAGAAAAAGATATCCAATCAGGATTTTCTTTGGTGGTCTTTGGGTAGAAAAATCTAGCTAGCTCAGCCAGCCATTGACTAGGCCTTCAGAAGCTGGAAAGAAGTCCTCTGCCGTTCAACACTGACAGCACAAGATAAAATAATCAGTGGCGCAAGCGGTAGATTTCCTGAGCCAGTACCGTTAGCTAGCTTGTGTTGTAGTGTGACAATGTTAGTTAGCTTGTGTTGTAGTAGTGTAACAATGGTGATGGCGGCTGCAGCAGCTGTTATCAACTTCAAGGTGGATGCTGTTGCTAATTTGTTAGCATCACCCTTTTCAAGATTAACTTTCAAACTTCTTTCAAATTTAGTTTACAAATGATCATCATCTGGTGAGTGGCACTGTTTTTTGTTGCAGTTAGCTATCCCTTTGAAAGTAATGACTGAAACATTATTGCATTTAAACGTTAGATCACAGTTTAGTGGAATGAACATTATAAAATATATTTGCAATGGGAAGTAACAGCTGATTTGTTCATTTCATTTTGGCCTACAAGAGTGAATGGGCTGCTTATCTTTAACATTATTTGATGCTGTGTGTGACTGCTGTCGCCTGTCTATCAGCCCGGTCTATGTGTTTGACCAAAACTTTCTCTCCTTCAGCGCCATGGAGTGCACAGGTATTACGGTTGCTGTCCTTTCAGAACCATTAGCCTGTCACTTTTCAGGTGACACTGTTGTTGTTGCCATTGGTGTTAATGTGATTCATGGGTTGTTTAAACAGTGTGTTCTTTGTTTTGCTGGTCACACAATTTCATGCTAATGCTGGTTCTGTCTCTGTGTGCGCGGCAGCCCGAAGCATAGCCAGGCCTGTTTGATTAATTCATAATGTCATCAAAAAGCATAGCTTTTTTTCACTAGAACTAGAATGGTCCGACTACAGAAGATAAAATGTGGGGCGCATTCAGTGATGCTATGTTTTCTGTTATTTTCTTGATTTTTGAGTTTGATACAAGGTATTGGAAGATTTTTGGTTCCTCTGAAGGCCTAGTTCCTGTCCTATAGTCACGTTTCACCACTGCATTTTTCTTAAACTTGAAGAAATGGCTGATGTATGGCTGTAACACCAAACCTACTACTTATTGTGAGTTCAATCGTCAATGTACTCTAACTTCCCATTTGTAATAAAAAGGACATTTATAAAAGATCAGTTGCAAATGTGACAATCTGGGTTCATATCCTGGTCTTACCACAATACTGTTGGGCTTGAGGAGCTACCACAATGCTTCAGCTCTCATGCTCATCTCATGTGTTCACTGAACCATCTCTTTTACAGTCTTGAGCTAATGTAGTAACAGTAGTCAATGTAATTAATGACAAGCAAATTTAAACATAAAATAATAATTGAAAAAGCATTTAATAAAACATTTTCATAATGGCTTATAAAAATAACAGGCTTTTAAGAAGATTAGACCATTTCCTATTGCTAGTTGTTGTTTCTAATAATGTTTCAAAGTACTACATTCCAAATTTCAGGTTAAATGAATCTTTCTTATGCAGCATGTTACAAATCCATTATGTTTTGCAACTAATTGAACAACAAGGGCTCAACCTGAACTATGAGTGATCAGGGGGGCCTCGTTTATAAACATTGCGTACGTACAAAATATACCCCAAACCATGCGTGCGCCACTTTCCCCGCAAAAGTTGGCATTTATAAAAACTGAACTTAGAGTGAGAATGTCCTTAGCTCCACGCAAACTTTAGACCATGTGTGCACACATTTTCTAGTGGTTAACTTATTGTATTGCAAACAGTGGTGGCTTGTCCATTAGGGTATTAGGGGCAGTGCCCCACTTGAGATTGGTCAAAAAAAGTTTTACATATAATTTTCAACAAAATATATATTATATAATTCAAGGATTATGTTTAAAATGTCCATAGAAGTGTTGTTAATTTCTGTACATTGTTCAAAACAAGCTGCTCAGTTACCTACTGCTCCACTATCAGACAGCAGCTTCGGGCGTTTGGCCTTCCGCCAGCGCTTGGACTGCATTGCCAACTACAGTATACATTCCTTGCTATTGGGGGGGACTGCAGCAATGAGATTGGAGGATTTCATGACATGGTTTTCATAGCACTAAATAAATGCACCGTCTTGGGTCGTTGAAATGAATGCCCAGGTTCTGGGTCTGTTCTATCAGATACTGAACAGATGGTGCTAAAGAGCAAATTGCAATAAACTTGTAAATAAATAATCATGACAGTCATTGGGAGCCTGGGACTTGAACCGGACATCCACATCCATCAACAGTTGAAGGACACACTATCTAGAACCTTCTTGTGGATCTGGTAGGACAAAAAAACATGTCTCTGTGGCTGTGCCAAATTCACAATGCTGTTTTTTGTTTCCCCTGCCATTAGATGCTAGTTAGTGGACACTACAGTTGTGGCCAGAAATATTGGCACCCTTGCACTTTTTTCAAGTAACACAATTTTCCCTATAAGTTGAAATTGACCAAAGTATTTGGTCTCCATAATTCTTTATTTCACTGTTATTATTAAAAAACCTTTGTTTTGATTTAGAATATATCCATTTAAATCAGAAATGGCATTAAGAAAATGATTGACACCCTAGACTTAATGTTTGGTAGCACAGCCTTTGGTCAAATAACTGCAATCAAGCGCTTCCTATAGCCATCAATGAGCTTTGTGCACCTCTGTACTAGCAGTTTGGCCCTCTCCTCCTGTGCAAACTGCTCCAGTCCTTCCATATTTGAAGGGTGCCTTCTCCTAACTGCTGTTTTCAGATCTCTCCACAAGTTTTCAATGGAAGTTAGATCTGTACTCATTGCTGGCCACTTCAGAACAGTCCAGTGTTTTGTCTTGAACCATTCCTGAGTGCTTTTTTAAGTGTTTTTTGGGTCATTGTCCTGCTGAAAGACCCATGACCTTCGACGGAGACCTGGCTTTCTGACACTGGGTCCGACATTGCGCTCCTGATTTCATGATGCAATGCACACGTTCAAGGCACCCAGTGCCAGAGGCAGCAAAGCAACCCCAAAACATCACTGAACCTCCTCAATGACTGACTGTAGGGAAGGTTTTATTTTCTTTGAAGTCTTCATTTTGTTTTCTATAAAGATAGAGATGGTATGCTTTACCAAAAAGCTCTAATTTGGTCTTCAATGTCCAGAGGACATTCTCCCAGAAGGATTTTGGCATGTTCAGGTGTGTTTTGGCAAATTGCCATCAGACTTTCTTATGTCTCTCTTTCAGAAGTGGGGTCCTCCTGGGTCACCATTTTACCCCCTTTCATTGAGTTGGCAACGGATGCTGCAAGTTGAAACCATCGTACCTTGTGTCCGAAGGTCAGCTTGAATCTGTGTGGCAGTTGATCGAGGTTCTTTCTCCACCAATCAAACAATTCTTCTCTGCAATCTTCCATCAAGTTTTCTCTTGCGTCCAGAGAGTTTGGCTACAGTGGTGTGGGCCTTAAACTTCTTGATAACATTACGTACGGTGGAAACAAGAACATTAAGGTCTCTGGTGATGGACTTGTAGCCTTGAGATTGTCTTTGCTTGGCTACAATCTTGTGTCTGACCTCCTCAGATAATTCTCTTGTTTTGTTTATTTTCTCCATGCTCATTGCAGTGACACAAAACAGGAGAATGAGTTATTTTCTCTATTCCAACTGGTTGAATTATACATTTTTATATTGCAGGCACCTTCAACTCACCACAGGTGAGTTCAATTCCAAAGTAAAGGAGAATCACCTGCTCAAAATCAAATTATTTCTAACTGTAACGATGTGCGTTGACAGTCAGGAAGCAAGTTCAGGGAGTGAGTTTTCTAATAAATAAGCACAACATAATACAAAATAAGAAACACGGACAAGGCACAGACATGACACAGGAAGAGAAACAATGACGAAACCAAAGGGACTGACATATAAAGGGCAGGTAATCAAGGAGATGATGGAGCCCAGGTGAGTGTCATTATGTGCAAATGCGTGTAATGCTGGTGACAGGGGTGCGCCATAAACGAGCAGCCTGGTGACCTAGAGGCCGGAGAGGGAGCACACGTGACAGTACCCCCTCTCCGACGCGCGGCTCCAGCCGCAGGACGCCGACCAAGATGACGATCCCGGGGATCAGTAGTGGACCGGTCACCTCTGCTAAGGCGCGGGAACCTGTCGATCCGGGTAAGGCGCGGGAGCATAACGACCTAGAGTGCCGGAGAGAGAGTATATGTGACAGTAGGGCTTCCCCGGTGCGTTCGACTCCAGCCGCAGGGCGCCATCCACAGGGACGATCCCGGGGATCCTGAGCGGACCAGTTGCCTCTGCTGAGGTGCAGGAACCTGATGAACCGGCTGAGGAGTAAGAGCCTGATGAGCCGGCTGAGACCTCCCCGGTTGCCTCGGCTGAGGCACGGGAACCTGTTCATCCAGCTTAGGCATGGGAGCTTATCTAACCCGCTGAGGCATGGGAGCCTACAAACCGGCTGAGGCCTACCAAGTAGCTCCGCTCCAACACCCGGACCCTACATCACCCCCAACACCATTTTCTTTTTTTAAACCTCCCTGATGCTTCCCTTTGTTGAGTCGTAATTCTGTAAGGAAGCAAGTTCAGGGAGTGAGTGTTTTAATAAATAAACACAACATAATACAAAATAAGAAACACAGACAATGCACAGACATGACACAGGAACAGAAACAATGACGACTGGGGAAGAAACCAAAGGGAGTGACATATAAACTTACTACCCACCATTGCGACCCGTATGCTCTCGTTGGCTGGTCCTCGCTACATATTCGACCCCAAACCCACTTGCTCCAGGTTGTCTATAAGTCTATGCTAGGTAATGTTCCACCTTATCTCAGCTCACTGGTCACCATAGCAACACCCACCTGTAGCACGCACTCCAGCAGGTATATTTCACTGGTCATCCCCAAAGCCAACACTTCTTTTGGCCGCCTTTCCTTCCAGTTCTCTGCTGCCAATGACTGGAATGATTTGCAAAAACTACTGACGTTGGAGACTTATATCTTCCTCACTAACTTCAAGCATCAGCTGTCAGAGCTGCTTACCAATCGCTGCAGCTGGACACAGCCCATCTGTAAATAGCCCATCCAACCAACTACCTACCTCATCCCCATATTTATTTTTTTGTTTTTTTCTGCTCTTTTGCACACCAGTATTTCTACTTGCACATTCCCATCTGCACATCTATCACTCCAGTGTTAATTGCTAAATTGTAATTACTTCGCCACTATGGCCTATTTATTGCCTTACCTCCTTACTTCATTTGCACACACTGTATACAGATTTTCTATTGTGTTATTGACTGTACGTTTGTTTATCCCATGTGTAACTCTGTGTTGTTGTTTTTGTCGCACTGATTTGCTTTATCTTGGCCAGGTTGCAGTTGTAAATGAGAACTTGTTCTCAACTGGCCTACCTGGTTAAATAAAGGTGAAATAAATAAATAAAGGGCAGGTAATCAAGGAGGTGATGGAGCCCAGGTGACTGTCATATTGCGCAAATGCGCGTAACGCTGGTGACAGGTGTGTGCCGTAAATGAGCAGCCTGGTGACCTAGAGGCCGGAAAGGGAGCACACGTGACACTAACTACTTCTAGAAGGTGCCAATAAAATTGTCCGGGCCATTTTAGTATTTCTTTGTGGAATAAGCTAACATTTAGTAAATTATTCCGAATTTTTTTTTTTTTTTTTTTGAGCCTTCCAAGTCATAAACTGTTCTCTCTGCTATCGCATGGCAAGCAGTACCGGAACGCCAAGTCTGGGACCAAAAGGCTTCTGAACAGCTTCTACCCGCACGCCATAAGACTGCTGAACAGTTCGTTTATCAAATGGCTTCCTGGACTATTTGCGTTGACACCCTTATTTGTACTGACTCTTTTGCACTTGCTCTATGCACACTCACTGACACTCCAACACACACATACACACACTACATATGCTCACACACACACACAAAACACACACACATACATGCATATTGACACCACACACACACTCACACATACACACACTTTCACACTGTTTCACACTCTTCACATATGCTGCTGGTACTCTGTTTATTAACTATCCTGACACTTTTACCCCTACCTACATGGACATATTACCTCAACTAACTTGTATCCCTGCACATTGACTCGGTACCAGTACCAGTACTCCTTGTACATAGCCTTGTTATTATTATTGTTATTTTGTTTGTGTCATTTTTCTTACTTTTAAATCTGCATTGTTGGGAAAGGGCTCATATGTAAGTATTTCACGGTAAAGTCTACACCTATTGTATTCAGCGCATGTGACATAACATTTGATTTTATTTGATGCGTTTTCCCTGTGCTTGTGAGTGTCATCGATGCACTGTTAAGCTGGCTAGCTGCTCTCTGCTTGTTTTAAATATAGAAAACATTGGCAGCATGGGCAGTCGTGGTGATTCTGTTTACATGCAAAAGTGAAATACAGTATACAGTATATACAAAGTATGTGGACAACCCTTCAAAATAGTGGATTTGGCCATTTCAGAGAGACCAGTTTCTGACAGGTGTATAAAATCGATCACACCGCCATGCAATCTCCATAGACAAACATTGGCAGTAGATTGACCCGTACTGAAGAACTCAATGACTTTCAACGTGGCATTGTCATAGGATGCAGACTTTCCAACAAGTCAGTTTGTCAAACGTATGCCCTTCTAGAGCTGCCCCAGTCAACTGTAAGCGCTGTTATTATGAAGTGGAAACGTCTAGGAGCAACAACGGCTCCGCCGCGAAGTGGTTGGTCACACAAGCTTACAGAATGGGGCTGCCAAGTGCTGTAGCACATAGCACATACAAATCGTCTACCGAGCTCAAAACTGCCTCTGGAAGCAACGTCAGCACAAGTACTGTTCGTCGGGAGCTTCATGAAATGGGTTTCCATGGCCGAGCAGCCACACACAAGCCTAAGATCACCATGTGCAATGCCAAGTGTCGGCTGGAGTGGTGTAAAGCTTGCCGGCATCGTTCTCTGGAGTGATGAATCACTCATCACCATATGGCAGTCCAACGGACGAATCTGGGTTTGGTGGATACCAGGAGAACGCTACCTGCCCCAATGCATAGTGCCAACTGTGAAGTTTGGTGGAGGAGGAATAATGGTCTGGGGGTGTTTCTCATGGTTCGTGCTAGGCCCCTTAGTTCCAGTGAAGGGAAATCTTAACGCTACAGCATACAATGACATTCTAGACGATTCTGTGCTTCCAACTTTGTGGCAACAGTTTGAGGAAGGCCCTTTCCTGTTTCATCAAGACAATGCCCCCAGGCACAAAGCGAGGTCCATACAGAAATGGTTTGTCGAGATCAGTGTGGAAGAACTTGACAGGCCTGAACAGAGCCCTGACCTCAACCCTATCGAACACCTTTGGGATGAATTGGAATGCTGACTATGAGTCAGGCCTAATCAACCCAACATCAGTGCCCAACCTCACTGATGTTCTTGTAGCTGAATGGATGCAAGTCCCCGCAGCAATGTTCCAACATCTAGTGGAAAGCCTTCCCAGAAGAGTGGAGGCTGTTATAGCAGCAAAGGCGGGACCAACTCCATATTAATGCCCATGATTTTGGAATGAGATGTTCAACGAGCAGGTGTCCAGATACTTTTGGTCATGTAGTGTATGGGTGTATTTATTCTGTTGTTCAAATGCACAGATCACTTTATATATCTTCCCAAAAAACAACCGATAATTTGAAAACTTGGCATAATTATTCTGTTGTGCTTTGTTGACAATATGACGATCCCCCCTGCCCCGGGTATTCAGCCAATTACGAGCTGCCACTGATTGCAAGCTTAGCAGGGAAGTAAGTATTTTGTGCAAATGGGGGATTTGATGACACACTTATTCATAAAAAAAAAACACAACAAAAACACAACACATAAAGATGCAGCTATTTTCCATTATTGAGAAGAGTGAACATCTAGGCCTATGTGTATTATTTTTGGAATCTAAAATAATTAGAAATGAGAATCTTTTTCCTATTTATTTTCATAACCATTGCAGAATAAATTCCTCACCTTTTCTGGCCGTGATCAGTTCATATTCCACATAACACATTTCTATGCGCATCTCTCATTTAATTGGGCATAGTAGCCTAGTAAATAGGCTATGTGTTTAAGGTTTTGCTGTATGCAATCCCATAGAGCAACACTTATAATACACAGTCGGATTTAACAGGTGAACAGACAGTTGATATTTTACATTGAAGTATGTAGGCTGCAGCTAGCTACTACTGTAAGTACATTTGACATTTAAGTCATTTAGCAGACGCTCTTATCCAGAGCGACTTACAGTAGTTAATACATACATTTCATTTTCATTTCATGCATATTTGTTATTGCACAGGCCCCCCGCAGGAATACAAACCCACTACCATGGCGTTGCAAACACCATGCTCTACCAACTGAGCCACAGGAAGTACTGTCATTTCCATTTTTTTGAGTAGCCTAGACAATGTTTCAGAATTTGCGAGCAGTCCACCATATTTAGGTTGGAGGAAAAGTCAATGCAAAACATTGAATTCTAATGTTCTGCTGACAGGTCCACAAGAATTTACCATTGCTTTTTATTTCAGAAACTGTCACAGTCCTTTGCCAAATACAGCATAAGTTAGTGCAAAAGATTAAAAGGTTCTGCCAACACCTCCAAAAACATCTGATAAAATTTGCCATTGCTCTTTCTTTTAGAAACTGCTGTGGCCTAATTCCAATAGTTCCAAATGATACAGCGTCATTGTCACCATAGAAGGTGAATGGAGGACATTTTCCAGGCGGACTGTTGATGCTTGTTCACATGCGCACAGTTTTATGACAGGTCTGATTTATAACGGGAAACATACGTATGTGTAGTGTGCGCCAAGTTTATCATTCTCAATATGTGTATTCTAACACAGGCTATTCATTTTCAAAAATGTCATGCGCAGATATTTAGTGGGAAATTTAAGCAACGGTTATAAATGAGCTCCCTGGCGTGTAGTGTCGATAACTTAATTGCTTCAAACTCAGAAAAGTATTTGAATAGCATTAAAAGTTTCCCCTTAAGGTTTTGGTAATCATATTCAGAGCAGCTTGAACTGCTGTTTTTCCTCTCTATGTGTGGTAAATATATGCATCCTTAACAACTAATTACTCCTCTCTTTAGTCTTTAATTACCAAGAAATTATAATGAAGGGGTCTTGTCAAGAATGAATTTGCAAAAAAGTTATGGATTTAATCATTTATTTTTAGTGAAGCTGCTTTTATCTAAGATTATGATCAGCCTTGTTTGAAAGTACCATCTGCCACCTGAGAAATCTCACTCATTTGGTGTTTGAAGTCAGTTCGTCCAAGGCACCGAAAGCCTACTTTTATTTACAATTGGCTAACATGGGAATATGGGCTGCTGCTCTTGTCTATTCAAATCTTTAAAGTTCCCTGTAAATAGTTCCGCCGCTCCCCAGGGATGATACTTTTCAAGTTTGTTTAGAGTAACAAACTGCAGCTTTATTAGAGCCTCATAGACACAGCTGGCGTCTCCTCATCACAACGACAGATTGTTAAGTAACAGGACATGTGACTGCAAGGTTAGGAATAACACTGTTCTCTAGTGATTCAATCTGGATACAAGTGCATTACACATCTTTCACGGGCCCACACCTGTCGATAGGTGGTTCATTAATGAACCTTATACTGAACACTGAAAAGCATTTACAAATGAATTATGTAGCAAATGGCGAGTAGTGCAGTCTTCTATTTCCATGGCACAGAATTTGGTACTTTTTAACCACCACCAGTGTCTGTCTTCCCCCTGTGCCACCTCTCATTTCTTTATCTCCATGTGATGGAGAGATCTACCATACACCCTTTTATTCACAAAAGGCTTTGGTTCATGTTTAACATTCTAGAGGCGGATGATGAAGGGGTTCCCTGGGGAGAACGTAAAGGAGGTGTCATCATCGAGCCTGAAGAAGGAATGAGTAATTCAGTATGCTGCTTGCTCCATCCACTCTCTGTTAATCCAAACTCAAATGAGAGGAGCACTAGGGGCCCAGTAGTAAACAGCCAGGGAAATGTAGTCAGATCACATTGTAATGGAAAATTTCCAACAAGACACTATAACAGATGCAGGATTACAGAAACACTGTATACTGAAATGTTTGGTTCAGAATTAGAAGGAAGTTGTGACAAATGAATTCCTTGGATGGACTGAACGGTGCAAATACCTGTCGCTACATCAACTTCAACATTACAAGTACAATGTTTGAAAATACAGGATATTAGAAAACACAACACAAATCTCCACTCTATAGAATCCATTTACAAACCTCCACCCTCACATGAACATACAAAGCCAAGACACATCTTTACCCTCGTCAAAAGCACCATAATAGAACATATAAATGTTTCCTCGTTAGCTTCTTCCTCCATCAATCTTAGTGGCCACCCACTGGGCACACCACGACATTTCAAGGTGGAAAATTGGATCATATTTGGTTGAGACGTTGATCAATGAGATTTCAACCTTTATTCATCCACTCAAAAAGACAGCCAGACGTTTGTTGAATTCCCAATGTGTTATCACTATACTTTCAACCATCTAAAAGCACAACCAAATTAAGATGGAAAAACAATGTCTAATTTTTGGTTTAGTTGTCATCTAAATGTGTTATCACTGCACGTTCAACCATTTAAAAGCACAACAAAGTTCAAATGTGTATACAATGTCAGATATTTTGTATTTATACAACAACTTAATGTGTTATCACTGATAGCACAACCAAATGGCCTGGATTGCAGTTGAGATAACATTAAAAGTATACAGTACAAGTGATCAATGCTGTTCGAGATTCTGCTCAGATTATTATAGCAATTGTGAGGGTCTCCACAGACCTGCGGCCTTTGCGTGCTATTTTGAACATGCACGCTTTCTATGATTACATAAGAAGACATTTATAGTTACAGTAGGCTGTGGCCAAGGATGTGTTAATCATTTTAAGGTTGAATAAATACTTCTACGTTAGTAAATAGCCTTAATTTTAGGCTATTTACTGTATTACAAAAGTATTGAAATATGTTTGGTTCACAATGCAACCAAATATCAACACTTAAAGGATATATGTAATGCTTGGATAGTTTCATCTGAGCCACATTTTTTGGGGGGGTTGAGTTAGAGACGTGAATCCAACGTACTTTTGGTCATGTAGTGTATGTGGACACCTGTTAGTCAAACATCTCATTCCAAAATCATGGGCATTAATATGGATTTGGTCCCCCCTTTGCTGCTGTAACAGCCTCCACTCTTCTGGGAAGGCTTTCCAATAGATGTTGGGACATTGCTGTGGGGATTTGCTTCCATTCAGCTACAAGAACATTAGTGGAGTCGGGCACTGATGTTGGACAATTAGGCCTGGCTCGTAGTCAGCGTTCCAATTTATCCCAAAGGTATTTGATGGGGTTGAAGTCAGGACTCTGTGCAGGCCAGTAAAGTTCTTCCACACCGATCTCGACAAACCATTTCTGTATGGACCTCGCTTTTTGCACTGGGGCATTGTCATGCTGAAACGGAAACTGTTGCCCCAGACAATTATTCCTCCTCCACCAAAAATTCAGTTGGCACTATGCATTCGGGCAGGTAGCATTCTCCTGGTATCTGCCAAACCCAGATTGGTCTGTCGGACTACCAGATGGTGAAGCGTGATTCATCACTCCAGAGAACACGTTTCCACTGCTCCAGTGTCCAATGGCGGCAAGCTTTACACCACTCCAGCCGACGCTTGGCATTGCGCATGGGGATCTTAGGTTTGTGTGCGGCTGCTCATTTCATGAAGCTCCCGACGAACAGTTATTGTGCTGACGTTGCTTCCAGAGGCAGGAAGTTGGTAGTGAGTGTTGCAACTGAGGACAGTTGATTTTTACACACTACGCGCTTCATCTCTCGGCGGTCCCGTTCTGTTAGCTTGTGTGGCCTACTACTTTGCGGCTGAGCCGTTGTTGCTCCTAGACGTTTCCACTTCACTCGGCATCCTATGATGGTGCCATGTTGAAAGTCACTGAGCTCTAAAGTAAGGCCATTCTACTGCCAGTCTTTGTCTATGGAGATTGCATGGCTGTGTGCTCGATTTTATACACCTGCCAGCAACGGGTGTGTCTGTAATAGCCGAATCCACTAATTTGAAGGGGTGTCCACATACTTTGTATATGTATACAGTGTATCATTTGTTAACTTTACTGTATTACAAAAGTTTATTTAATTACAGTTTGTCTACAAATTAACCTAATAAACAGACCGGTGAGTGTAGTTAAAATCTACTATGGTTTTCTTTATAGCCTATTGTTTTTCGTTGTTGTAAATTGAACTGTACATATTGGACACATGTTTATGGTAGGCTGACATTGCTTACGTTTTAGTCATTTAGCAGACGCTCTTATCCAGAGCAACTTACGGTAGTGAATGCATACATTTCATACATTTTCATTTTTTTCCGTACTGGTCCCCCGTGGGAATCGAACCCACAAACCTGGTGTTGCAAACACCATGCTCTACCAACTGAGCCACACGGGACCTGCTTAACTGATTATGTCGAATTTGATCCACGGAAGTGTATTGTGCCATATCACAACTTGTTGCTGTACTCATGAGCAGCATGGTTTTCAAAGTGGGCCTATATTGTCACGGCTGTCTGTAAGAGGGAACCAAGGTGCAGCAGAGGATGTGCTCATCATTAGAATTTTAATTCAAATAAACAAGAGAACACTACAAAATGAACAAAACGACAGCAACCAGTCCTGTTAGGAAAATACTCAAACAGAAACAATTACCCACAAAACCCAAAGGAAAAACATGCTCCTTATGTGTGACTCCCAATCAGCAGCAACGAGCTTCAGCTGTGCCTGATTGGGAGCCACACACACGGCCCAAAACAAAGAAATACCAAAACATAGAAAAAGGAACATAGAACGCCCACCCAATGTAACACCCTGGCCTAACCAAAATAAACAAAAAAACCCCTCTATGGCCAGGGCGTTACAGTACCCCCCCCCCAAAGGTGCGGACTCCGGCCGCAAAACCTGACTCTGAAGGGGAGGGTCCGGGTGGGCCTTCTTACGGCGGCGGCTCAGGTGCGGGACGTGGCCTCTGCTCCACCCTTGACGTCGCCCTCTTAGGTGGCGCACCTGGCCGCGCCGAAGGTCTGGTGGGCGACGCTGACTGCGCCCGGCTGGCGGGCGGCGATGGTTGCGCCCGGCTGGCGGGCGACCCTTGTTGCGCCCGGCTGGCAGCCGGCGATGGTTGCGCCCGGCTGGCGGGCGACCCTGGCTGCGCCCGGCTGGCGGGCGGCGATGGTTGCGCCCGGCTGGCGGGCGACCCTGGCTGCTCCGACGGCACTGACCCAGGATTCACCAGGCTGGGGAGACATGACAGAGGCCTGGCCCTAGGCGTAGGCACAGGACTCACCGGGCTGGCGGGCGTCCCTGGCCACTCTGGCAGTTCAGGGCAGTCTGGCCACTCTGGCAGTTCAGCGCAGTCTGGCCACTCCGGCAGTTCAGCGCAGTCTGGCCACTCCGGCAGTTCAGCGCAGTCTGGCCACTCCGGCAGTTCAGCGCAGTCTGGCCACTCCGGCAGTTCAGCGCAGTCTGGCCACTCCGGCAGTTCAGCGCAGTCTGGCCACTCCGGCAGTTCAGCGCAGTCTGGCCACTCCAGCAGTTCAGCGCAGTCTGGCCACTCCGGCAGTTCAGCGCAGTCTGGCCACTCCGGCAGTTCAGCGCAGTCTGACCTCTCTGGCGACTGTTGACTGGCGGGCAGCTCTGACGACTGTTGACTGGCGGGAAGCTCTGACGACTGTTGACTGGCGGGAAGCTCTGACGACTGTTGACTGGCGGGCAGCTCTGGCGACTGTTGACTGGCGGGCAGCTCTGGCGACTGTTGACTGGCGGGCAACTCTGACTGCTCTGGACAGGTGAGACCCACTGGAGGCCTAGTCCTGGGAGGTGGCACAGGACGGACCAGGATGGGGAGACCCACTGGAGGCCTAGTCCTGGGAGGTGGCACAGGATGGACCAGGATGGATAAACCGGGCTGTGGGGGAGCACTGGAGTTCTGGTACGGACACTCTTTACCCACACTCCAGGCTGAATGCCCACTTTGGCCCGGCACAGGCGGAGAGCAGGCATTGGGCGAACTGGACCCTCCCAGCGCTCTGGAGACACAGTGCGCAACGCCGGCGCAGGATAACCTGGACCGAGGAGGCACACTGGAGACCAGACACGCTGAGCTGGCACCATCCGCCCTGGCTCGATGCCTGCACTCGCATGGCACTTGCGGGGGGCTGGTATGTAGCGCACCGGGCTTTGAACGCGCACTGGGGACACCGTGCGCTCCACAGCATAACACGGTGTCTTACCAGTACCACGCTGCTTCCGGTAAGCACGGGGAGTTGGCTTAGGTCTACCACCTGACTCTGCCAATCTCCCCGTGTGCCCCCCCCAAAAAAAAAAATTGTGGGGCTGCCTCCCGTGTCCGTTGAGCTCCCTTGCCTCGTACCAGCGCCTCTCAGCTCTCGCCGCCTCGATCTCCCACTGCGGGCGGCGATACTCCCCAGCTTGAGCCCATGGTTCACCTTCGTCCAGTAATTCCTCCCATCTCCAGGAATCCTGAACGATCCTCTCCAAAGTCCATGAGTCCTTCTCCTGGTGCCTTTTCTTCCTCTGCTGCTTGGTCCGTTTTTGGTGGGTAATTCTGTCACGGCTGTCTGTAAGAGGGAACCAAGGTGCAGCAGAGGATGTGCTCATCATTAGAATTTTAATTCAAATAAACAAGAGAACACTACAAAATGAACAAAACGACAGCAACCAGTCCTGTTAGGAAAATACTCAAACAGAAACAATTACCCACAAAACCCAGAGGAAAAACATGCTCCTTATGTGTGACTCCCAATCAGCAGCAACGAGCTTCAGCTGTGCCTGATTGGGAGCCACACACACACGGCCCAAAACAAAGAAATACCAAAACATAGAAAAAGGAACATAGAACGCCCACCCAATGTAACACCCTGGCCTAACCAAAATAAACAAAAAACCCCTCTCTATGGCCAGGGCGTTACATATAGGCCTATTTGTTTGGCAAGACAGCTTTGCATGGCTGTTTTGGTTATTTGGATGTCCATTCATCTTTTGTTTACTGCGTTTGTTTACTGCTAATGTAACTTGCCTAAAAATAGATTGTGGCATGCCTTTAGCGATCTGATATTTAAGCCACTTTGTATCGTTGTTTTCTTCTGTTCGCATTCATTCTTTCGCATTTGCAGTTGTGTCGCTATTCTAAGCCAAAATGCTAGTCAGTATTTTTGTTTGCAGGCATGAATAACTAGGCTACTACTTTCAGCATTTAGTTTGCATTTTTTTTTGGTAAGACAACAGTGTGTACGACTGCATTCACATAGGTTGTTTGTAATAGGTGAATTACCCTATCTATCTTGTAGCCTATATTCATTACCAAAAAGGCCTTGCTTTAGTGTGTAGGGTACTGTCCATTGCGCTGATACAGCGCCAACCTGTCACTTCAACATGGTCTCAGAGTCTCTGCATTTGAAATGTATATTTATTTTGGTATAGCATGATAAGCAAAATTCAATATAATTCCAATTCAAGAACCCCCCAAAATGTAGCCCCCTGGAAGCCAAAAGTGTTTTCCTATGGGGACAGCCAAAGAACCCTTTTAGAACCCTTTTTTCAAAGAGTGTATGCCTAAATAGTATCATTGATTATATTTGACTATAAAGTATGGTTACATTTAATTTGCTCTGTTAAATCTACCCTTTGGAATGACTTCGATAGCAACAGTGAATATAAGAGATCGCTCAATAATCATTCTCACGATAGCACATTGGTAGTAGTCAGTGACAAATATCTAAGCTAAGCTGGGCTTGGTTAAAACCCTGGATGGGAGACTAAATGAATGGCCGTAGAGAAATCAACTCTCCAGTAGGAGGTGATGCCTAGAATGTTTTTTTTTTCCTGATAGTGGATGAAACGTTGAAGATCTGACGTTGTTTCAAAGGTACAAATTCAACATATTTTATACAAGGTTTGTCTATGCTGAAAATTGGTTATAATGATCACATTACCCTGTGGTTGAAATTTCCACATCACACTACAGTTTGCACTTACAGTTTAGTCATTTAGCAGACGCTCTTATCCAGACCAACAGGCAGGAGCAATTAGGGTTAAGTGCCTTGCTCAAGGGCACATCGACCAATTTTTCACCTAGTCAGCTCCAGGATTTGAACCAGCAACCTATCGGTTACTGGCCCAACGCAATAGGTTACCTAACGCTCCTGAATACGTTGACAAATTACGATGAAACAACGTTGATTCAACCAGTTTATTCCCAGTGGGCACTGAGCTCTGCTATTACTCATGCCTGAATCAGAGCATCCTTATAGAATGGCCTCTAATATGCATGCAGAGTATGAGGCGGAAGCCGCCCACTGTACTTGTTGCCATCAAGCGTAACAAAGCAATTTGAGTATTTTTTCCCAGAAACACTCAAAGGGGAGGTATTTAAGACAGCGTAGAGGAAGTAAAGCACAGAGAGTTGTTAGGTTGGACACGTCAGGTAAGAGCCTTCTGGTGTAGAGAAGAGAGTATAACAACAGCATAGAACTCATGAGAAACAATACAAAATGTGACAGCAGATAAATTCCACAAAAACGGATTGTAAAATTTGATATATGAAACCAGCTTTACCAATGTAGAATAAAAAATACATACCGTAGCCTACACTGTCTTCCCATGGCTACGTTTTCCCATTTACAGTGAAAGATCTTTTCAGTTCCACCTAATTTGGACAAAAACTGGTTGACCTAACATTGTTTCCACGTCATTTCAACCAAAGAAATCAATGTGATGACGTTCAATCAATGTGAAAAACTGATTGGATTTGCAAAAAGTAATCAAAGTAAGACCATTTCATATTTTTTTCACCCAACTTTTAACCTAAATCCAATGACATGGTGACATTATTAGTTGATTTCTCATTGAATTTACATTAGTTGACAACTGTTTCAAATGTAAATAAAAAAATACAAATAAAAACTAGACGTGCCCAGTGGGTTCCTTCCATCCATGTCTGATGCCATCTCCCTGATTTTGATTGCGTTTTTATATTGCAGTACACACAATCTTGAAGGCTTTTTATGGTTAACCTGGCAAAGCTGTGGAACTAGTGACATGTATTCAAATGTTGTTTTTAAATGAATCATTTCTATGGTGAGTGCACCATGCATGTGCCCGTCTCATTCAAAGGTGGGGGATTTTGTGAAGGGAAATAAATCTGCAAATTGCATTTGTTCCTCAATTCCCCTGTGCACCGTTGCTATACCATCTGGTGTTTCAAGATAAAACAAACAATATTATGTGATTTCAAAGAGCTTAGGATGCACTTCCAGGACTTCAGTAACATCACCTAGCCATTCCTCCTCACAGCCTACCAGCGCTTTGTACAACATGTGAATTCCAACAATGCCTGTGTTGTGTGTTAATATCTATTTGCATTACCTTGAGGATTGAGAATGGCACACAGAGCAAACACAGATGCAGGGAGCATACACAAGTTTTTGGATTTAAGCATCTGCCTCAATAAATATTCCATGAGTGAAATGATGCTGTAAGCGGACTGACCCCAGCATGGTATAGTTCCCACCCGGGCTTTGGCTTTGACCTTTACCTTCATCTCTCAGTCAGAATTATCATTCTGCTCATTGTTTGATTATGCCATGTTCTTTTCGATCGCCCCTTGTGAGGGTGGAACCTGACAAAAACATTTTACCGAGGGCAGAAGGACAATGGCCTTGACTGCTACATGTTTTGAAGGATGGAGAGACTAACCATGGCTGATAGTGGGTAGGGTACTATACAAACTAACACCCTAAGACAATGCACCAATTAACAATAACAATGCATGTTATAAATGCTGTATGTTAGTAATACCTAACCTCGCTTGGTGTGAATGCTTTCCCAGTACTTGTTGTACAGCAATGGGTGATTAGCAAGCACAATACATTTGAAGTGATGACAATTCAGACGTTTTCAGGTGCTCCCCATATGAATCAGGAAGAGGGACTTCCATGTGTCACATTATCTCACCTCTGTCTCTCTCTTTCTCTCTCTCTCTCTCTCTCTCTCTCTCTCTCTCTCTCTCTCTCTCTCTCTCTCTCTCTCTCTCTCTCTCTCTTCCTCTACTCTGTTACCAAGGATAGTTATTTTGTTTGCTTTCCATTCCCCCAGCATAACCACAGATAACATTAGGGCAGCCATTACGGTGTGTTAATCTGGCATGCGGGCAGCCTGAGCTCCCTCCCCTCCTCCAAACAGGCTGTGATTGAGCTGGAAACCACATCATCAGAACTGGCCCTCCACTCACCAGGGCTGACCTGCCTGCCTGACTGCTGCCTGCTGGGTAATTGAAAAAGGAAATGAAATGTGATTCGTGGTCTGCAAGGAGTCCACCTGATGGGGCTCACTATTGACTAGTCCAGAACTAATAAATATATCAGGATATTCCCTGTGTGGATGTTACTTGAGGTAGAATCCTGTAGAAGCACACCATCACACACTCAGGGAGAGAACCCATTATGCATACAGGTTCAAAGACAGTGTGAAATAGGTCACACTGGGAGTTTGTTGTGAATGGGCAATTCCACGGTGACGGAATTGCGCTGAGACTCAGATTTCTCACTTAAAATGTTTGCCAAACAAAAACCATTGATTTCAAAGTTTAACAAACCATACAACACTATGCACAATAACTACTTTTAAAGATGCACTATGCAGAAATAGTCTAATAGTTCCTGTGACAAAACAAGCAGGTATAGTGTAGAGAATCATTGTACCATCTAAAACGCTGTGAAATATATTTTACATAACCAAAATATTGATTATTGCTGTTTATTGCTTTTTGAAGCTGGTGTATAAAACCGAAAGTAAAATACACAAAAACAAACTTAAGAACGGAAAGCATAGAAATAATGGAGAGAGAACACATCTACCGCTTCATAGACTTGCTTTCAATGAGAATGACAGATCTATAACTCTAATTTCTATGTGAATTTGGTCGGGTCGCCCAAAAAAATAGCAGCTTTAAGAATTTACTCCAAACATTTTACAAAAACATATTTACTGGGAGAACTGTGCAGATGCTAAGTTTTTACACCCGGTAACAGAATTGCACTAAATTAATTTCATCATGCGTCTTTGATCAGTACTACACAGAAATGCATAATTATGGATATAAATGTCATTCTCTTCATGGTGAGTGTCACAACTTCTGCCGAAGTCGATGCCTCTCCTTGTTCGGGCGGTGTTCGGCGGTCGACGTCACCGGCCTTCTAGCCACCGCAGATCCATTTTTCATTTTCCATTTGTTTTGTCTCCTTTTTCCACACACCTGGTTCTCATTGTCCCTCATTATGTGTTGTGTATTTAACCCTCTGTTTCCCCCATGTCTTTGTGTGGTATTGTTTATCTATGTTGATGTATGCGCACGTTAGTCTGGTTGCGCTGGGTTATGTTTACCTGTTTTGTATTTCGTGTTCATAGTGCCGTGTGCTTTTGGTTCGCCTGAATAAAAGGCTCCGTGTGCTACCAAATACCTGCTCTCCTGCACCTGACTCCCTTGCAGCCACTTACGCATACCTGACAGAATACCACACCACCTATGGAGTCAGCAGGGGCAGGTACTTATAGTAGCGGAGTCGAGGAGCGTGTCCAGGAGCACACGGCTTTGATTCATCATCTCGGCATTGCTATGGACCGCATAGTTCAGATGATGGATCACTGGGAGAGACAAGGAGGTCTTCCAGTACCTCCTCCAGTACAACAGGAGTCCTCACTAACCGTCCCTCCTGTATCCGGTTCCGGTGGGATGCGTCTCGCCCTTCCCGGAGAGTATGATGGAACGGTGGCACGGTGCCAGGGCTTCCTGCTACAGCTGGACCTCTACCTGAGCACTGTCTATCCAGCTCCCTCGGGAAAGGAAAGAGTGGCTGACCTCGTCTTGTGCCTCTCAGGGAAAGCTCTGGAGTGGACCAACGCCGCATGGGGAGAGGGAGATGCGGCGTTGGATGACTTCAGGGCAGTTTTCGACCACCCTCCCGAAGGTAGAGCAGCGTGTGAACGTTTGTTCCACCTAAGGCAGGAGACGAGGAGCGCCCACGAGTTCTCACTGGAATTTCGGACATTGGCTTCTAGAGCGGGATGGAACGACAGGGCTCTCATCGACCATTACCATTGCAGCCTGCGCGAGGATGTCCGTCGGGAGTTGGCCTGCAGGGATACCATGCTTACCTTCGACCAGCTGGTGGACATGTCCATTCAGCTAGATGACACGCGGACATCCAGAGAGGGCTCTGTCGATTCCTTTTCCCAGCACCACCGCTCCGGTGCCTATGGAGTTAGGAGGTACTGCGCACAGGGAGACCAGAGGAGGGGCTCTCACGTGTACCATTTGTGGCCGCAGAGGTCACACTGCTGGTCGGTGCCGTGTTGGTTCCTCTAGGGTTCGAGGCAGCAGGCAGGGCACTTTGACGTCACCCCAGGTGAGAAGGCACCATTCTCACTCAGAGCCCTCTGTTGCACACATGTTTTTGTTTGTCACTTTTCCCGAGTTTTCCCCGCATTCCCAGCATAAGGCGCTTGTCGATTCAGGCGCGCCTGGGAATTTTATTGACAGATCATTTGCACATAGTTTAGGGATCCCCATCATTCCCGTGGATGTACCTTTCCCCGTTCACGCCTTAGATAGTCGACCATTATGGTCAGGGTTGATTAGGGAGGTCACCGCTCCTTTGGACATAGTGACGCAGGGGGTCATACGGAGAGAATTAATCTCTTCATTATTGATTCTCCTGTGTTTCCCGTGGTGCTGGGCCTACCCTGGTTAGTCTGTCACAACCCCACTGTTTCTTGGCCACAGAGGGCTCTCATGGGGTGGTCGCGAGAGTGCTCAGGTAAGTGTTTAGGGGTTTCTGTTGGTGCTACTACGGTGGAGAGTCCAGACCAGGTTTCAACCGTGCGCATTCCCCCTGAATATGCCGATTTAGCTTTCGCCTTCTGTAAAAAGAAGGCGACTCAATTACCACCTCATCAACGGGGCGATTGTGCGATAGATCTCCTGGTAGGCGCTGCACTTCCCAGGAGTCACGTGTATCCCCTCTCACATGCAGAGATGGAGGCTATGGAAGCATATGTCTTCGAATCCCTGCATCAGGGATACATTCGGTCCTCCACTTTACCCGCCTCCTCGAGTTTCTTTTTTGTGAAGAAGAAGGATGGAGGTTTACGCCCGTGCATTGACTATAGAGGTCTCAATCAAATCACAGTGAGGTACAGTTACCTGCTACCTCTTATCGCCATGGCGATTGAGTCAATGCATGGGGCGTGCTTCTTCACGAAACTGGATCTCAGGAGTGCGTATAACCTGGTGCGTATTCGGGAGGGAGACGAGTGGAAGACAGCGTTTAGTACCACCACAGGGCATTATGAGTACCTCGTCATGCTGTACGGGTTGATGAATGCTCCATCAGTCTTCCAATCCTTTGTAGACGAGATTTTCAGGGACCTGCACGGGCAGAGTGTAGTGGTGTATATCGATGAAATTCTGATATACTCCGCTACACGCGCCAAGCATGTGTCCCTGGTGCGCAGGGTACTTGGACGACTGTTGGAGCATGACCTGTACGTCAAGGCTGAGAAATGCCTGTTCTTTCAGCAGACCGTCTCCTTCCTAGGGTATCGCATTTCCACATCAGGGGTGGAGATGGAGAGTGACCGCATTGCAGCCGTGCGTAATTGGCCGACTCCCACCACGGTAAAGGAGTTGCAGCGATTTTTAGTGTTTGCCAATTACTACCGGAGATTTATCCGGGGTTTTGGCCAGATAGCTGCTCCCATTACCTCACTGCTGAAGGTGGGTCCTGTACAGTTGCAGTGGTCGGCTGAGGCGGACAGGGCTTTTGGGAAGCTAAGAGCTTTGTTTATTTCGGCTCCCTTGCTGGCTCATCCGGATCCCTCTTTTGCGTTCATAGTGGAGGTGGACGCGTCTGAGGCTGGGATAGGAGCTGTGCTCTCTCAGCGATCGGGTTCGCCACCGAAGCTCCGCCCCTGTGCCTTCTTCTCGAGAAAGCTCAGCCCGGCGGAGCAAAACTATGACGTGGGGGACCGGGAGTTGTTGGCTGTTGTCAAGGCTTTGAAAGCGTGGAGACATTGGCTTGAAGGGGCTAAACACCCTTTTCTCATCTGGACTGACCACCGTAATCTGGAGTACATCCGGGTGACTAGGAGACTGAACCCTCGCCAGGCAAGGTGGGCCATGTTTTTCACTCGTTTTGTTTTCACCCTTTCTTACAGACCAGGTTCACAGAACTTGAAGGCAGACGCACTGTCCCGGCTGTATGACACAGAGGAGCGGCCCATGGATCCCACTCCCATACTCCTGTCCTCCTGCCTGGTGGCACCGGTGGTGTGGGAGCTGGACGCAGACATTGAGTGGGCATTGCGTACAGAGGCCGCTCCCCTCCAGTGTCCCGCTGGGTGTCTGTACGTTCCGTCTGCTGTACGTGACCAGCTGATCTATTGGGCCCACACGTCACTCTCCTCTGGTCATCCAGGCATCGGTCGGACGGTGCACTGTCTGAGCGGGAAGTACTGGTGGCCCACCTTGGCTAAGGACGTGAGGGTTTATGTTTCCTCCTGCTCGGTGTGCGCCCAGTGTAAGGCTCCTAGACACCTGCCAAGGGTTAAGTTACAACCCTTACCCGTTCCACAACGGCCATGGTCACACCTGTTGGTGGATTTCCTAACTGATCTTCCTCCTTCACAGGGTAACACCATGATCCTGGTCACCAAGTCCTGCCGTCTCCTCCCTCTGCCCGGTCTCCCTACGGCCTTACAGACTGCGGAGGCCTTGTTTACACACGTCTTCTGGCACTACGGGGTGCCTGAGGATATAGTGTCTGATCGAGGTCCCCAGTTCACCTCAAGGTTCTGGAAGGCGTTCTTGGAACGTCTGGGGGTCTCGGTCAGCCTTACCTCAGGTTTTCACCCTGAGAGTAATGGGCAGGTGGAGAGAGTAAACCAGGATGTGGGTAGGTTTCTGAAGTCCTATTGCCAGGACCGGCCGAGGGAGTGGGCAGTGTTCGTGCCCTGGGCCGAGATGGCCCAGAACTCGCTCCGCCACTCATCCACTAACCTCACCCCCTTCTTGTGTGTATTGGGGTATCAGCCGGTTCTGGCTCCTTGGCATCAGAGTCAGACTGAAGCTCCTGCGGTGGACAATTGGTTCCGGCACGCGGAGGAGACATGGGACTCCGCTCATGTCCACCTTCAGCGCACCGTGCTGAGCCAGAAAGTGGGTGCAGACCGTCACCGCAGTGAGGCCCCAGTGTTCGCACCGGGGGACCGGGTCTGGCTCTTGACCCGAAACCTGCCCCTCCGCCTGCCCTGCCGGAAGCTGGGTCCGCGGTTTGTGGGGCCATTTAAAGTCCTGAGGAGAGTGAACGAGGTATGTTATAGGTTACAGCTTCCCCCCGATTACCGCATTAACCCCCCCTGGTAGGAGAAAATCCAAAGAAAAACCAACCAGATTTCTTTTTTGGAGAGCCCATGCTATTCCAATGGAACATGTAGGGAAATAATCAAATCTAGCTCACAGTATGCAATTCCTATGGCTTCCACTGCGTGTCAGGAGTCTTTGTTCTAGGTTTCAGGCTAGTTTCTTCCAAACCGAGTAAGAAATATGAGTTTTACTACAGGGACACAGACTTGGAAATTTGTGTATGCGCACGCGATGAAGAGGACGCGCACCTGCTAAAATTGCTTTCCAATTGAACATACTTCTTTCCGCATGAAATATAATAGTTTAATTACATTTTAGGGTATCTGAAGATTAAATAGAAATGTATTTTGACTTGTTGAAACAACGTTTAGGGGTACATTTTCGGATTCCTATCTTGGCATGTTGAACAAGTAGATTTCTGAAATCGATGGCGCCAACTAAACAGACTTTTTGGGATATAAAGAAGGATTTTATCTAACAAAACGACACTACATGTTATAGCTGGGACCCTTTGGATGACATATCAGAGGAAGATTTTCAAAAAGTAAGTGAATATTTAATCGCTATTTGTGAATTTATGAAACCTGTGCCGGTGAAAAAAATATTTTGATGTGGGGCGCCGTCCTCAAACAATTGCGTGCCATGCTTTCGTTGTAAAGCCTACTGTAAATCGGACAGTGCAGTTAGATTAACAAGAATTTTAGCTTTTAACCGATATAAGACTTGTATGTACCTAAATGTTTAATATCATAATTCTTATGATTATTTATTTGAATTGCACGCCCTCCAGTTTCACTGGAAGTTGTCCCTCTAGCGGGACGCCTAGCCTTAAGTTAACTAAAAAATTAAGTCAATAATTATTCAACCCCTTTGTTATGGAAAGTCTAAATAAGTTCAATTCTTATCAAGTCACAAGTTGCGTGGACTCACTCTGTGTGCAATAATAGTGTTTAACATGATTTTCGAATGACTACCTCATCCCTGTAACCCCACGCATACAATTATCTGTAAGGTCCCTCAATCGAGCAGTGAATTTCAAACACAGATTCAACCACAGGGAGGTTTTCCAGTGGCACGGAGGTTTTCCAGTGCCTTGCCAAGAAGGTCATCTATTAGTAGATGGGTTAAAAAAAAGCACACATTGAATATCCCTTTTAGCATGGTGAAGTTATTAATTACACTTTGTATGGTGTATCAATACACCCAGTCACAACAAAGATACAGGAGTCCTTCCAGTTGTCGGAGAGGAAGGAGACCGCTCAGGGATTTCATGAGGACAATGGTGACTTTAAAACAGAGTTAAATGGCTGTGATAGGAGAAAACTGAGGATGGATCAACAACATTGTAGTTACTCCACAATACTAACCTAATTGACAGAGTGAAAAGAAGGAAGCCTGTACTGAATAAAAATATTCAAAACATGCATCCTGTTTGCAACAAGCCACTACTAAAGTAATACTGCAAAAAATGAGGCAAAGCAATTCACTTTTTGTCCTGAAAATGTGTTAGATTTTGGACAAATCAACTACAACACATTACTGAGTACCACTCTACATATTTTCAAGCATAGTCGTGGCTGCATCATGTTATGGGTATGCTTGTAATCTTTAAAGACTGGGGAGTTTTTCAGGAAACAATCAGAAATGGAATGGAACTAAGCACAGGCAAAATGCTAGAGGAAAACCTGGCTTTCCACCAGACACTGGGAGATGAATTCACCTTTCAGTAGGACAATAACCTAAAACACAAGACCAAATCTACACAGGAGTTGCTTACCAAGAAGACAGTGAATGTTTCTGTGTGGCCTGGTTACAATTTTGACTTAAATATACTTGAAAATCTATGGCATCACATGAAAATGGTTGTCTAGCAATGATCAACAACCAATTTGACAGAGCTTGAAGAATTTTAAAAAGAATAATTGGCAAATTTGGCACAATCCTGGAGTGAAAAGCTCCTACAGACTTACCCAGAAAGACTCACATCTGTAAGCGCTAACCAAAGATGTGAATACTTATGTAAATGAGATATTTCTGTATTTCATTTTCAATACATTTGCAAAAAAATTCTAAAAACACGTTTTCACGTTTTCATTATGAGATGTTGTGTGAAGATGGGTGAGAAAAATCCATATTAAAAAAAAATTATTTCAGGATGTAACACAACAAAATGTGGAATAAGTCAAGGCACTGTATATCTCCCTGCTAATCACAAATGAAATCTGTTCGCTTTAAAGACTATGAATTTGAATGATAGAAATGTCAGTATGTAATGTATATGTTACCTATGTGAGGTAGCAAAAGAGCTGCGGCATGTGGGAGCCAATAATTTAACACATCATTCTGGGCAGTGCGCTACACGTTTTGGAGCGTGTGTATGTTTGTTTGTGCTCGCATGCATGTGTGGCATGCTTGGGGAGGTGGGTTTATGCTAAATAATGATGCACATTTCTGTACGGGCTCCATGTCTTAGACTAATTGTATGTTATTTTCCACATGAAGACATTAACACTCGAACCACTTGGCCTTTTAGCATATAAGTCTCTGCTAGAGAACATTGTCAGCTGTCACCATTAGCATACGCATCAGATTCATCTACTGTGTTGGCAAACTAAATAAATACCATAAAAATGGAATGAATGTAGTCATGTCGTAAGAATATTTAGTTTATTTTGAAAAAGTTATGTATCGTATATTTTGAAGTACGTAAACGGCATGTAGGGATATGTTTTATACTACAAATGAATATGCTACTGCAACACCTAGGCCTTGCCTATTTTTGCTTCTCTATAAATAAAAACATTATAATGTAATACATTTGATTGATTTTATTTGTAGATGTGATTAGTACTATAGTTATAGTCAGTAATACAGTCCAGTTACAGCTTGTTTTGACAAAGTAGAAATGAAAAAGAGATAATCAACCAGCAAGGCGCACAGGTTAAGGGATTTGCCATAAAGGTAGGACTAAGCACCAACGTTTTATAAATAGCCCAGAGCATAAACAATTGTATGCTTAAACAACAAGTAGAGTAGCGTTATAGGAAGTAATACAGTCCAGTTACAGCTTGTTTTGACACAGTAGAAACGAAAAGGAGGCACAGGTCAAATGCGCTCTTGACCCTCTTTCCTACCCAAACCGTGCCATCCCTCCAAGACTCCTTCCTCACGGTGCTGGGTGGGATCACCGTCTCACTTGGCCCTGTTCTGCTTTTTCTCCGTCGAGGCTCAGACATCGGAGGCAGAGGCTCAAAGTCAGATTGTCATGAGCAACATCGATTTCAGGCTCAATATCCAATCCTCCATCTGACTCCAGCTCATATAAATTGTGCAGCATTTTGCAATGCTGTCAATGCGTTCATTCGTTTGGGTCGGTTTGCCATTGTGAACTTAACAGGTTGTACTCACTTTCTGACTTGACTCTCACCAAGGGGAGATTATATCATTTCCAGCCTTTCATAATAAAATAATTAGACCGCCAACAAATAAATATTTGTGAAAATATAAAAACAGATAGTAAAGGATATTTGTTGTATTTAATTTCTCGTACAATAAAAACATGACAGTGTAATACCTTTTATACATTTTATTTGTAGATTCGATTAGTACTAGAGTTATAGTAATTAATACAGTCCCCTTACAGCTTCTTCTGACAAAGTAGAAACAAAAAAGTATTATATTTTTCCCAGGGTAGAGGAGGATCAGGATGCAGCGCAGGACGCACTGTGGCCACAATTCTTACACTGTTGTTCTAAATTCCTTCACCCTCTTCATCCTCCTCTTCATCCTCATCATTCAGTTCATTCAAATTCAGTCATGAAGTAATGTGCGCGATGATCAGTTTCTATCTGGTTGCTATCACCCATTCATCCATTGACATCATTAATTCAGTTAGAAAAGAGAGAGACACATCAGCACCTGAGTATCAACTTTTTCTGCCACATTTGTCTTGGCCCGTTAGGGTAAAAAAAAGTAAATAGTCTCTTAATAGTTTTCTGCTTGTGAATTGAAAATTCTGACAACCAAACAGGACATTGCTTTATTTTGCAAAAAAATTTCTATTTAAAAAATGTAACGTCAGTGGCCGTTGGCCTATGGTAGTTCTAGTGTTAAACATTAAGTATTGGGAAATGAAAAATAAAACCAACTCTTCATATAAAATTACATCTTAGCAAACCTTATCACGTCAATACCAATGAGTGCTGACGTTTCTAACCCTCAGTGAAATGTAATGGTCCAGCAGCAGTGCAGACGTCATGGCATTATTATGGCATTATCCTCCTTCTGATAGAGGTCACAACCTCTCAGACTGGGGGGGAATAGCAGCCTTTCATAGACCTCTGTTCTCATGGCAGGTAGTCAGAGTAGCAGTGTGTATGAGAAAATAAGGCTGTTGAGTGGTACTGTAGATAGGCCAATATGCCTTTTAGTCAGAAAGTTTCAGACACACAGATATCATATGCTAACCTCCCCTGTTATTTTAATGGTGAGAGGTTAACATGTTTTGGGAGTATGATATTTGTGTGTCTGTAAAATGACACAATACATTATTTACCATTCATTTCTATTGGGCACAAAATAATCTGAAACAAAACCAAAACAAACAGTAAATGCATCCAACAAGTTTGTAGAGTCACAAGCTTGATGTAGTCATTGCATGCTAGGAATATGGGACCAAATAGTAAACTTTTGACTACTTTAAAATGGGGGGAATATGTACAAAAAGTGTTCTAATTTCTAAACAGCTCACCCGATTTGGATGAAAATACTCTCTAATTAAAGCTGACAGTCTGCACTTTAACCTCAGCCATTGTATCTTTTCAAATCCAAAGTGCTGGAGTACAGAGCCAAAACAACAACAAATGTGTCACTGTCCCAATACTTTTGGAGCTCACTGTATCTACAGAGGGGGTTAGGCGAGGCAATGATTTTGGTCAGTTCGCTGCTCTTTTGGCTTCCCTATGCTGTCTGTGGAATAATGCCAAGTGATTTGTCAATTAGCTGAATTTTGAGGGCTGCAAACAGACATGGTGATGGATACCTTTTTCAAGGAGCATGCTGTAAAACTGGACAGGAGTTCAATCCGGCGTAAATTGCTTCCACACCCGTTCTGCTTGATATCCACTCCGACTACTTGTCTTCTTCTTTTCCCATCATCTGTGCTCTGTCGTGGTCTCGGTGTTGGGATATGTGAAGCGAGGGATGATGAAGGAGTGTAGGCATAGCAGCTGGACCTCCACAAAGGTCTACGGTGTCACGGCTTGCCATCATCTGTACACTCAAATTATCACAGTACAGCTGAGCACAGAGTGATCTTGATCTTTGATAAGATGACTTGTTCTCTATTCCCTCTCTTCTTTTGTCTTTTTCCCCATACAGGGAGAAGAAGAGTGGAGCGGAGCCTGGAGTAGGAATGGTGGCTGCTCTCCAATTCTATGTGCTGTTTCATTAACACCCATACAAGAGGCTTGAGATGCATCAAACAAGTTATTAAAGTGAGGATCGAGGGAAAATATCATGGAAGAAAGGGTTGGCAAACTTGGCACTGAGTGTGCCAGTGAAAAGCCTTCATTGAATTGAGTGCATGACCATGATCAGTAAAGACAAATGGCCCTCCTCCCAGCTGTGGTATAGAGGAGTCAGGCTGCCTCTGGAAAACATCTGTTCCCCGAGTGCCAACCAATCCATAGCTATCTCAGGTAAACACAAACACTCTAGATGGATGGATGGATGTGACATACTGTATGAGTGTTTGGTCATGGATGTAAACTGCTGCACATGAGTAAATGTACATACATGTGGGCCAGGGGAGATAAGCATGCCTGGGCAGATACAGGCCAATGAGGCCGTGCTGGACAAGAAGGATTACCACTAGAGGTACGTATGGAAACTGGAGATTACAGCTAGATTTACAGTATACAGATGTAGGATCTTAATTTGAGCCAGTTTGCTGTAACAGGAACATAATCCTGCAGCAACAGGAAATGTGAATTATTATGTGGAATATAATTAATGGACATTTTTGTAGGGGTTGAAAGAAAGTTCTCCTACAACAGGGTGATCAAAATAAGACCCAACATCTGTATGATGCCTCATGCTGTTAAACTATGCATGCTGTCTGGGAAGAATGGATCTGTTGATACATAATGTAATCATGAGGAATTTTCAACAATGAATGCTAAGTGAAGGCATCCTTGTAATCTCCAGATTCAGCAACCCATTTAATAAATGGTGTTTACATGTATACACCAATAAATCATGCAATCCTTGAGGTTTTACACTTTTCATTAATATTTTACATTCAAAGGTAAACCCCAATTTATTTTGAGGAATGTAGCATACTACAATGGGTCTTATCCTAAACCAAAAACACCTGTTGAAAGGAGTGGTTTTTAAACCTTCATAATAAAGTTTAGTCCTAGAACCGTGATGTTTGGCCTTTAAATTCATCTATCATTTCTGTGTTCCATTGAAAATTCAGCTCCTCATGTTAGAAGCTGACATTTGTCCCAGTGGAAATGGTAAGCAGAACTAAGGCTCTCCTTTCCTTTCTAAGGCTCTCCTTTCCCGATGCTTCAAACCATACAAGATGAAAGATGGATCAGAATCTTAGGGGACCAGCTCTGGACCATGCAGATGTGTGGAGCTGACTAATGTTCATTACCTTTTACAAAATTGGTTGATGAGAGTCATGATCCCGATACTGAATTCTGATGAGAAGATTCTGTTGAACATTTGCTCTCTGATGTTTTTCAATTTAGAATTTTAGTTAAGATGCATGACCTACACACTGTAATGTATGTTTTACATGTTAAAAAGGAATCGGTTTGCATAATGCACACCCACACAAGATCCCCACAAACTTGACCCTATAGTATATCATCATTCATTTCACGCTATCAAATTAGTTCATTAAATTTTGATTGATGACGCAGTCACATAACTGAGTTTCACCTTCAGAGACATAAATTATGTTTGAAGAGACGCCTTGAGGGAACAGACTGGATTGATCAACAGTTTTGGACACCATTCATTTAACAGAGTTGAACAGAGGCAATTTAAACTTTGGAAAAATGTCAGTCTGGTGGAGTCAGTCTTAACTGGACTCTTTCCACACATTCATGTCCATTATCCTTGGATTTGGAGTGAAGAAGGTTCTTTTTCGCATCACTTTTGCCTGAAGATCATGTTTCCAATGTGGAGTATATTCACAGGGCTCCTGAGCGGCGCAGCGGTCTAAGGCACTGTCTCTTAATGCTAGAGGTGTTACTACAGACCCTGGTTTGATTCCAGGCTGTATCACAACCAGTTATGATTGCGAGTCCCAAAGGGCGCCACACAATTGGCCCAGCGTCATCTGGGTTAGGGTTTGGCTGGGGTAGGCTGTCATTGTACATAAGAATTGGTTCTTAACTGACTTGCCTGATTAAATAAAGGGGGAGTAGTGGTGCTGCAGCACCCCCTGTAAAATCATTAAAAAATATATATATATTAATCAATAAAAAAATATAAAAAATTCACAAAAGTAGTGCACTGGGCCTTTACTAGTCCTGTATTAGTGGAACGATATAGCCATCTGTAGCGCGGGCAAAATATATATGTCAAACACCTCTGTATTGTAATCTGTGTTTTCACTGATATCACCACTTGTCGGAGTCAAGTCCACACTCCATCCATATTTCATCTATCTTGCCTGTGAGCCAGTAATGTTGATGGATGACTTGTTTTCACAAGCAGGATAGACCGTGCCGCACTGTTGAATTATTGAGGTGTCACAAGGTGAAATAAAAACTTGACTGAGAGGAGCGTAGTAACAACGCTCCCAGACTCAACATCTCTGTCACACCCTGACTGAAGTCAAGGTTTTATCCTCCTCTATTTTGCTTCTCTGTCACTTACCATTACCTCAATGTATCAACCTCATTTCCACCCCACGGAACTGCAGACCCGTTGTGCTGCAGAATTATAGGACTTGCTTGTGAAATTACAAGCCCGTTATATGTGATTCAAATTGGCTCATGCGCAAGAGATGTCTCTTCTTCTGATGACTGTAATTTAGGCCATCTGGGTGGATATCAGATCAGGTTGACTTCACAGCTCAATCACAGCTCTCTTTCAAATGTAATTGTGATTTTCAAATGGTTCTGTCAACTTAGTCATAGAAAGTCAATATCAACCGCAATTTACAGTGTGAAGGTAATTTTCTAATCTCAGTTGGAATGATAACAATTACGCGTACCTTATTTCATGGACACCGAGGTGCTGTGTAGAAGTACAAACGCTCTATCAAAGCAGTCAATTGTATTTGACTCTAACATGACTTTTGCACTAAACCACTACACAGGAGTATCAAATCTATTAAAGCTCATGTGAATTAATTAATTACATGTTGTCAGCAAAACAACTTCCACACTGTGAAAACCCTCGGTATTGACATGCATCCAATCAACAGTAATTCCTGTCTCAGTAGTAATCTCTCTGGCAAAGTTTGTAATAAGTGAATGTTTTCTTGCTGTGCTGACTTGAGCAGAATCAGTATGCCCAAAGGGATGTGGATGTGGTTCCATCTGTACATATGCATCCGCAGCGCAGCCTGAACCACAGTCAGCTTCCTCAGCCAGACCTCCAGGCGAAGCAGCGAAGGCACTGATGGGCTTGAGTGCTAATCCTACCTTATCCCCAGGACAACGCTTCCCAGGTGCCAGAACCCAATACCGACAGGCACTTCAATCAAGGATTTTGTCTTTCATTCTCTGTCTCTATCTCTCTCTCCTTCAATTATTTTGTCTGTGTCAGTTGTTCCTCTACAATTTTCCTTATGGTGTATTAACTTTTTGCATGGCCCCATGGTGAGTTTCTATTCTTCCTCCTCCCATCTCAGTGCGCTTCACCAAGTTTTAGAGCAACAAAAGCGTAAAGGCATGAAATGCTGTCTCTATTCATCCTGGCTTATGTCCCTGGTATTTTCACTTTGAAGAATTACTGCCTCATCTTGGACACACTATGAAGCTCCATTTTTTATTCTCATCCCGCTGTCTGCATTAGCTGACCTTTCAGGCTTCTAACACCGGGACAATGGACCTGTCTTGTCTGGCAGTCTGCAGTATACAGAGATCAGGACTGGATGGTGGCACTTCCAATTCAGCCTCCGAAACCAGGCCCGGAATTCGTACCTCATGACAGATTTTATTAATGCAGGAAGACGTTGATGGATTAGCCTTCCTTTGAGGTGCAGACACATCCTTTTAAATGACAGACTATAAATAGTTGCCTGTGAATTTGAAATATAAAATATGTGCTTGTGACATTTTAATGTTTTTCTTTCTCGCTTCACATCTCTATTGCTGAGATACTGTATTTAAACAGGAAACAAGTCCTTTGGAAACTTTAGAGCCATCTAACTAATTTCCTAACTCTAACCTTCAAATGTAATAACAAGGCAATACAATAATCTATTCTTATGACTTAAACAAAAATTGTATATGAAGCCGTTGTGGGAGGCTTATTCTCCCTGATCTATTTTCCCTGGAGGCGGGTGCTAATGATCATGCTGTCGGGGGTCCGGATCCTCTTTCACCTACTGTACGTTCATCACGATCAGAACAATCCATTTCCTGTTCACTGTTTCTTTCATTTCCCCACGATGCTACAATAATGAATTTAATAAGGCTTCTCTTCTTCAGAATTGTTCATGTCCAAAGGTCGAATATTTTTTGTTTGACCTTTTCTCAGATAGTCATCAAATAATCCAAGTTGCCCAAATGACAACATCAACATCATGACAACACATGAGTCAGACATCTTTCTGCTCGTAACAATTGGTTTGCTTTATATTGCGTTTGTCACACATGCCGAGAATGAACAAATCTTTAGATGTCTTTTTTTCCTGTTCAGTTTCAGTGAGCCAAATGCCTGAAAGA
Organism: Salmo trutta; assembly: GCF_901001165.1. Classification (NCBI taxonomy): domain Eukaryota; kingdom Metazoa; phylum Chordata; class Actinopteri; order Salmoniformes; family Salmonidae; genus Salmo; species Salmo trutta. Next base: position 15,574,133 of record NC_042988.1, read on the forward strand.
GTCTTGTACAGATGCTTGCTGTGAAACCCAATCCGTTTACAAGCAGACAGAAACATTGGCTCGTTTGATGCCCCAGTTTTCCAAGACCTCAAAGATATCTTTAAGAGGATTGACCATAACATGCAACACCAATCCTGGCTCTATTATATAAACCTGTTTTATTCAATAAGATGAATAATAAGATGAATATAATGACAATAGTGTATATTGAGAGATGGTCGTCATCATGCATTATCTGTCAACAACTTGACCATACAGTTGTGATGTATTATGAAGGGGTAGGCACATGATAGTATTGCGTACATCAACAGGGGAAACAAGCAGAGCATCTGAAATGTGTCCTACTTCACATTATTTTGACAACATTTACTTTTCACAGTAAATCTGTCTCATCAAACCCAGAAGATTGCTCAAAGAGGAACTTTTACCTCTTTTTTTCTTCTCCAATATCTGCCATACTGCAAGTGCACTGTAATTACACACTATTAAGCAATGAGGCAATCTGGATTGCAAAGCAAATTAGCAGGTTTTCAAACCAATATCCATGTGCTGATACACCGACAAGCTGTTCTTTGAGCTCTGTGTGTGAACCCACTTTGAAAAATATCAAATGTGTGTGTGAAGATTTTTCTGTGAGCTTTTTTTCTGTAGATGCAAGCAGTGTTATTGCATATGGTGACACTTGTGCTTCAAAGTTGCAACTTGGGATCCACTGTAATAAGGCAAAAACATTCCCAAAGATCATGGCAAATAGTCCTAATTCATAGAGAGCTCATTATATGACATAGCCTGTCTTGGAGATGGTCTCAGCCCACTGTGCTACTTACTGTATACGGAAGCAGACTAACAAGCAGAAACCTCATGTGTGCACACTAATATGTAGCCGCAGGGCTAATTCAGGGGCTATGTATTCCAGCAGTAGAGTTGGCTCCTCTGTGCCAGGAAGCATCTCTTCATCTGTAAACCATTAACTGAGGGAGCTGGGAGACTTTACAGATTGTGGATGAAGAGCAACATCTCTAGTAACTCATTGATTTGGATGATCATTTTATTTGATGTCAATGAGCAGTGACTCTTATTAAGAATGACAATCGCTGGTGGATTGGGAGTGCCTTTGGACACAGTGTGACATACACTTTCCTTATACACGTTCCTTATCCAGATGGGTGTAATACGTCCAAACATATTTGTGTGTCAAAATCACCCGTGCTTTATGTTTCCTCCTTTTCCCTGTGGTGTTCTCTATCCATGGAGACCAGACCAGAGTAATGAGCTCCAGAGAGAATTCAACGTGAGTTAAACGCCGTTCATCTTGAATATTTATACACAACCAGAGCAAACATTTGAGGTTTATTGTGAGTGGAGCGCCTGTCATCATCCTGTTCTTCACTCAATGACTTCCCTTACAGTTGATCTAACTCTTACACGGAACCCAAAACATGCTGCACGCATGCGCCATCATGCGCCATGGTGCATAAATTTGTTTTGTCCCCCCACACCAAATGTGATCACGACACGCAGGTTAAAATATCAAAACAAACTCTGAAACAATTACATTAATTTGGGGGCAGGTCGAAAAGCATTAAACATTTATGGCAATTTAGCTAGCTAGCTTGCACATGCTAGCTAATTTGTCCTATTTAGCTAGCTTGCTGTTGCTAGCTAATTTGTCCTGGAATATAAACATTGAGTTGTTATTTACCTGAAATGCACATGGTCACCTACCTCTACTCCGACAATTAATCCATACATAAAATGGTCAACCGAATCTTTTCTAGTCATCTCTCCTCCTTGGTCAGTGAGCTGTGCCAAGCAGGAGCGGAATCTTCCAAGGTGGGGTGTATGTAGCCGGTGTAAATGCTCACTAGGTCTTCCTATGGCACATGGAACCTTTTAAGGCAGCGAGTGAGAAAACATTTTCTGTTGCTCTTGGTTACCATAATTGCAACCTATGCCCAGATTCACAAAACCTTCGTAAGAAGAAATGTATTCTTAACTGACATTTTTTCCTTAACTATAGATTTAAGAAGAAAGTTAAGCAAAGTTGCTATTCCTCCAAAAATGTATTGGAAATTTTATTGCGCTATTTCTGATGTTTCTCCTTAAGCAAAAAGTAAAGAAGAAATTAAATTCTTGAAAATAAAGTTATTGGAAATGTTCTTAATTCCAAGATAGCTAAACTCTTGTCTTAAACTCCGGGCAGTGAGAGAAAAAGCTCATAAAATCAATTGAACATGCTTAATTCTGTCACGTCCTGACCAGTGAGAGGGTCATTTTGCCATAGTAGAATGGTCAGGGCGTGGCAGGGGGGTTGTTTTGTGTGGTTTGGGGTTGGTTTGTTTCTATGGGAATTTGTTGTAGTTTTTTGTTTCTATGTTTAATTTTCCATGTGTGGCCGAGTATGTTTTCCAATCAGAGGCAGGTGTCTTTCGTTGTCTCTGATTGGAAGCCATACTTAGGCAGCCTGTTTTTCTTTGGGTTTTGTGGGTGTTTACTTTCTGTTTAGTTTGTTAGTATACCTGACAGAACTGTTTGGCTGTCGTTTGTTTTTTCTTTATTAAGTGTTTACATTAAAAGTAAAAGATGAGCACTCAACACGCTGCGCCTTGGTCTGTTCAATACAACGCCTGTGACAAATTCACTCACAAACTTCATCTGAAAGTTTCAATATTGATTATTTTAAACCCAAGTACATGTTTTAGAACAGTAGTCTTAGTAAGAAATATGCTAATTGGATTGCCATTGCTAGCTAAATAGCTAGCTAAAACGGTTGCCTAGCAACAAACATCTTAAGAAGATTTGTAAGAAGATATTTGAGAAGTTCGTAAGAAAATCCTTAAATCTTAAGATATTGTTGAGGAATTGCACTTACAAACTATTTTATGAACTTCTTTTTTTAAAAAAGCTTCTTAAGTTTTTGCGTAAGAAGTGTTTTGTGAATCTGGGCCCTGCTCGCCCCATTGTGAGTCCTTCTGTACCGTTACCCCTGAAATGTTCACACTATCACACAATTTGAGATCCTGGCCCTTGATCCGGAGAGTGCACGGGACAGGTGGATTGATAGGACTTTCACTTGGCAGGGTTCAGTGACATTCTGCTTGCATGAACCCACATGTGGAAGTTGTTCAGGGCCCAGCTGCAGTGGGCTGATGTTTCCTGTTATACGCGTGTGGACCAGATTTAGATCGTCAACATATTTCCACCTACTGTTGACATCCTGGGCTGCGTTGTCAATGACCGCAAGGAAGATGAAAGAGCCCAGAAGAGTTCCTTGAGCCATACCTCCTGCCAGCTCCTGCCAGCCTGAGAGGCTGTCTTGGTAGTGAACCGGTTGGTTGCAGCCGGTCACAAAACTGCAGAGCCATGCTATGAGGGCAGGTCTGACACTCAATTGGATTAGGCGTTCAACGGCAATGGTTTGGTCGATTTTGTCAAAGGCCTTGAAGAAGTCAGTGGGGATGAATGTGGTTATGGTGGATGGGGTGTTTGATTGCTTGTATAAACAGTCCAGGAGGCATAGGTAGATGATCTTTCTGGGGTCTATGTTGGGTGTTATGTCTTCCTTCATCCAGTTGGCAGCGAAGCTCTCAGCAGCTTTTGATAGTTGTGGTGTTAGGGATATTGGCCGTAGCTGGTTGAGTGAAGGATGGCGGGCCTCGAGGATGGGCACGACCATGGCTTCTTTCCACTGGGAGGGGAATTCACCTTGCTGGAATACAATATTGAGGATATTACAGATGTATTGACTCAAATCGCAGGCAAATTCTCATAGGACCCGCAGTGGCAAACCGTTGGGGCCGTTGGTACTGTGCTGGTAATGTTAACTGTGTTTCTCATAAGGACACCAATGTTTTTTAATTGTTGCTACCGAGGTGATTCCATGACCATGTTCAAATAATTTTGCAACATTTAGTCATAGGCTACGAATACCACATTTTTCTTATATCCGTTAGTCCTATTAAAATTTCTACACTCCAATTTCCAACATAAAAATGTATAATCTAGTTTAGGCTACATTATGGACCAAAACTGACCAGTCGACAGGTGACTAAAGTTCATATGCCATAATGACGAGTCACAATCTCAAGCTTTCAACTACTGCACTTCTTTCCGTGATATTGTCAAATCACTGAGGTTTGTGATCAGCAGCATTGAAGGCAGCTGCTGATGGTCTGAAGAATTCTGCCTCGGTCTCCTTGTTCTGCACATTCAGAAAGCAGGGAGGGCTATTGCAGAGGGACGTTGTCATGGTAACAGATGAAAAACAGCCATGGATGACCATGAGTGACGAAGGCCTGCCAGTAGTATGGTTTGTATTGTGGAAGTTGTTTCATGACCTGATTTCATACCGCACTGCATCACGTTGAGAATTTCCACAAACACATGGCAATAAAAAGTAGCAAGAGTGCTAAATCAAGAATATAGTATAGCACTGAAGTACACAACTCAGTGTTTTAATACTGCTTCTCACTCCCGTTCAAATGTATGTAATCAATGCTGACGTTTGACGTTTCTGTGTTGCATTTGTCAAATAAATTCAGACAGTATTTAGGTGGAGGAAGTCTAACGATGAGCATAACTTTGAAATAAAATAATGCTGTTGTTTTTCTCTGCATAATCTCTTATTTCACCCTGTCTTGGGCTTGTATTTGATGAAGCCCAGAATAGCTCCTCAAGTAGCCGTTTCACTAAAACGACACAAATACAGGGCCGTAGTTGAAATGAAACATCATAGCTTTGTCCTTATCATAGTCACAGTTTGTCAAACTGACCTAGATTTTCTTTGAAACGGCTCATTTAATTCCCTGTGCTGTTGTCTCTTTCGGGTATTCCATTTCAAACAAGCCAAGAAAAGAAGATACAGCAAGGTTTATTCCATACACACAAACGATCTGATGGTTATTCACAATGGAATACCCGAATGGAATACAGTAGCTACTGTTTCTATTGTTGTTGTGGACAACCTTTTGATTCACTGTCATTTGCATGTAGTCTCATCACTATGAGGAAAGGATGTGAAAAATATTTGAGCAAAGTCTTAAAGCAGACCGAGCCACAACATTTTTAAAGCGGCAGCTGGGAGAATTCCATTTGGATTCTGTTTCCAAACAGGAAGGATGCATGGGAATGTGTGTTGCTGAGTTTGTGTGCACATCTTTTATGAGCAGGGAGCTTGTGAATAATACCTCGTAAACGTGTGACACAGTGGGATATGCTACAGTAGTTGAACTAGATTCAGAAGGAGTATCAAAACACGTTGTCTTTCAGTAATTGATTAATACTTTTACCTAGGCTATTTGGACGCTTTCATTCAAGAATCTCATTGTTGACATAACATTGTGATGATGCAGCTACTGTGGAGCTGTTGTCCTCAGCATGCACAGGACTATAGTTGAGTGTCTGCTGTGCCGTGAGAGGGAAGTGGGACTCACAGAGAGCTCTCATTACCCTGACTCCAGAGAGCCAGACTGAAGCAAACCCCTGATTGGCGCATAATACCATGGTCAGCAGGCAACACTCTTTGTCAAGGGGTCAAATGAGGCTCAGGCTGATAAACTAATGGGACCTCTTTTCCATCGTCTGTATTATTAAAAAGACATTGATTTATTCAAGTACAAAGGGCCTTTGTTGTGATTTGTGAGCTTTTCAGTGCCAGTCATGATGAATGCGTGTGTTATCAGAGGGGTTAGGTTAAATGCGGGGGACACATTTCAGTTGAATGCATTCAGTTGTACAACTGACTGGGTATCCCCCGTTCCCTTACTTTCCTTCTTGCTCTAATACATAGTCACAACTCAGAATAAAGGCTTGAAACAACCAGACTGAATATATTGACAGCATTGAATAATTTTGTTCTTTCTTTGTAAAGTAGTCAAGGGATACAGTGCATCGACACAGTAGCAGTGCGTGGGTAAAATCACTGGGGAAGCCAAGCTAGGAGGAAAAAAGCCACATTACAACCTAAGTGTTGTGATAATTGCATTGATTGCTCTACGACCTGTTAGTTCATATGCCTTGCCACCGTGACATATACTGTAGGCCTAAAGGCCAATACAATATGAAGACACAGTGGCAGAAGAAATTCAACCACGCCTTTGTTTCATCACAAAACCGGAGAGCAACATCTGTCCGGCAGAGTCCACAAAGCATATTACATCTAACAAACAGTTACATGACCTACTGCATGGTCAATCAAGTTACTATTTCGTACATATTCGGACTAATAAACCACTATTGATTTAGAATGTTATTTTATTTAACCTTTATTAAACTGTGCAAGTCAATTAAGAACAAATTCGTATTTACAATGACGGCCTGCAAGAAGCAAAAGGCCGGAGAGTTACCACAAGTCGCAAAGAAATTGGAGCTATCTCTACTATTGCAGCACCATTTCAACTTCAACATTTTAACGTTATTAAAGCACCTATGCTTAGTCTAATACAGTGACAACTAAGATACCAAAAAACGATTTAGTCCAACGTAAACTAAATATCATGTGTCTGTCCATGGCGCTGACTCCTCATCTCTTTCATGTTGCCGACACTGTCTATGACGCTGTCAAAGAGTACATGCTTTTAGTTTTTGTTGTCCTACTTCCTTTCATGGGCAACGATTAGACAACTAGTTAACATTAGCCTTCTACATCTAGCTACATATTGAACTCCCATTCTCTCAGGCCAGTCCAAGGCTAATTTAGGAAAGGGACAATTTTAGCTAGCTAGCTAGCCACCGGAGGACAATAACACAACGAGATGCAACAAATCAAGTTTATTTCTGTCAACGATGTTTGGCTTGATGTGATGTGGTTGGTGTGAAGCCAAATCCAAACTGGCTTCCCATGACACTTTTTTTTGGTGCGCCAGGACCATTCACAGTTGAACTCACTCAGTTTAGCTCAACGCTGATTGGCTATAAAAAATATATATATATATATATATCAAGGGAGGCCAAATGCTCGCTAGCTCCCCTTGCATTCAATGCTACGGGCTGCAAAAATATCAATACCATTTTTGACCAGACAATATCAAATAGATGGTCTGCACACATAGAGACAGAGGGGCGCTCTTTCGTTTGCTCGGATGCTTTCTCCGGTGAGATACATCAGCGTCTTGCGAATTGAAGGAAAATTATGTAACACGAGACAAATTACTTTGTGTTTATATCTTTTTTAATTGGTCATTCTTATTGAGGAAGCCTGGCTTCCTTTGGCACCCGTGAATACAAGCCACTGCACAGACATACAGCACATGTGATATGCCGATAAAAAATGTTTGGGAAACTAGGCAGTAAAGCAATACAAAACAAACACATACAAACGACGACAAACGACGACATACAGTAAAGCATATTCCATCAATCAACTCCTGTGTTTTGAAACGTAAAAGTGGCCAAAACAAGGTCGACAAAAGCCCTATAAATTGCTACACTTACTAATCTTGATGAAATCAAGGTCAGTTTTTGCCTTGAAGAGAGCTGTGGAGCAATGATGCGCGGCAGCAGACACTCAGCAGAAGCCATTCAGATAGTCATCTGGGGCCCATGCAGCTCACAACCTCCCTGTATGGTGAACATGTTAGGAACTACATCAGACGACTGACAGCAAATACATGCTACATCATTGGATGTCTTATGTAGAATGTATGTACTAATATGTGCACCGTACGGCAGAACAACAAGGACGCAAGGAGCCTGACATCCTCCAGGTCGGTCTGCTTCATAGAGCCACAGAGCAGATGGGTCTCTGGTGGACCATCAGACTCATTCGGACCAGGATGAGAGTTCACTTCTACCCTAACAGTGTGAGGCTTTGGAGGGGCAAATGAACCCACTGTTTGTCTGTTGGGAGTAAACAGAAACCTGTCTTGACTTGCCTCTCCAGTTTTTTTAAGTGGTGTGGCTGCAGTGCTTCCAGTCTGCCTCTTTTGTTTCACCTCTCTCTATTCTCCTCGTCCTCTCTCTCTCCCCCCAGTGAAATCCTGAAGATCAGCCAAACAAATACTTCTGCAACTTTTCCTCACCTACCTGCACACCCTGTAGTGAAGGGAAATGGGTTTGTTTTGTAAGAGTTTGATGGGTAGACAGCAAGTCCCTCTCAACAGCTGGAAGTCTGATCAGGCCTTTGGGTGTGACTGCTTCAGAGCAAATCATGATAGAATACATTGTTCAGAAATAAAGAGACTTTGAAGGGTTTATTGCAAAATGCAGAAATCTGCTGGATCATTATTGCGCCAGACCTACAGGTATTTTATGATTGAAATGAGCGGCTCATTCATTGATGACAGAGAATCATTAAACATCACCAAAAATATTGGAAATGAATGAAAGGGGAAAACTGCTGTGATGTACTCGATGTCGCTAATGCTCTACAGAGTTGGAGTTGGTTTATAATACAGTCAGGAGGGAAGTCATCTGATTAAAACATAGCTTTTCTCAAAAGCTTTGAAAGTTACAGCTGAGAAACTGGAGCAGGTTTTCTAAATAAATATTTAAGCTCCAATCCCTTACATCCCCGAGACATCTTCCCTCTAAAAAGCCCAATTTGCCATTTGCTGATTTACCCAGCGTTTGTTTCCCTGTCGATAGGCTTTTTCCTTTTACCAGAAAAACAGCTGCAGGTGCTTATTTTAGCCGTCAATCACAATTTACTTCTTGAAAAAAAAAGACAATCTCTTTGTTGGCAGTGCATTTGCATAGCATTATGTCTGATAGACCACGCTGAGGAGAGAGGGAGGGAGAGAGAGAGAAAGAGACAAGAGAGAGAGCACCATTAGCGCTGAGAGCATTAGCAGTGCTGAGGGGAAGAACTCTGTGGACCTGACAAAGTGGAGATACTACACAGAGCTGTGCTGTTGCGAACCTTGAAAAGCTTCCCAGTCAAATGTGACTCACTGTGACAACGACATGTGAATGCCCATCCTCTACACTTCTCCCAGGTGTGGTGTTCTGGTGAGCTCTGCCAGGCTTATTGCTGTTGGTTTTTGTTTTGATTTTCTGGCCCCAGAAAGCAAGGCTACGCTCTAGAAATGTAGAGGCACATTGCTTTGTGAATACATGAAGGGGAAAGAGAACGTCAACCTGAAAGAGACACTGAATAGAAATTCCTTCAAATGTAGTGCTCTGTCACTCCTTCTGAGCCACAGAACTCTGACAAGAGATTGTTTTCAGTCATTTATTGGGAAACCACCAAGACTGTGGCCTTGTCAGACCATTAGTTGAGACACAGACAAAGACATTGGTTGGCAAGACCAAGGTCCAGACCAAGACCGTTGGTACTGAGGTCCACACCCAGATCCCTTTATATGCTACGACCGGAGAGAAATACTTCATCTCTGTCCAAGCTAGTTTTGAGACAATATTAATTTCTGTATTCAAACCCTGTTAGAACCACTTTCCCCACCCAGTAGGAAAAGGATGTGTATGTGGAATGTACTGTGCTCATGTTTCTCACTAAACACATACAGCATCTCAGACAAGAAAACCAAATACCAGACCTGATAGAATTGGAGGATTCACTGTAAGCCATGGTTTCGGTTTTCCAGGCAGCTCATATGTGGAGACAGTGAAGAGGTATTGTCAACATGTTCTGATGAAGAGGAAATGCCACTGCTTTATAACTCTCCCAAAACATCATGCCAACACAGAGGATTCAGTTTGCATTGAGTACAGATGAAATATGTTTAACATATGGTTGGAAAAAGGTATAACCAGTTAACACGTGGGATATGAACCCGAGTCTCCCACAGGATCAACCAACATATTTGACCAAGAGGAAATTCCCTCTTAGGCCGAGGGCAGACACTGGTTTTGAAGATCGAGGGTGGGGCTACCTCATCACGTGACCATGACCAACTCATGTCCACTACACTGGCACAATATCTGCAACATGCAATATGGTATGTTGGATCACCCAACAAAGTTAATTTCAGGTCCTCAGTGATACCCTCTATAGCAGTCTACATAACTAGTGATAAACACATACAGTACTGCATGATAATGTGACCCTGATAAGCGTCCTACAGGAATCCCATCTCATGTTATCTGGGATGAGTTTAGACCCAGCCTGCTAATGAGGACATCAGTGAAGGCTGTGGCTGCTGTATTGCAGGGGCTTGGGTCTCCAGTGCACTGTAACACGAAACACAAACTCTTCGATCAGGCCATCTATTTACAGCCCACACATTTTACTGGAGCAAAACGTATCCCTCAAGCCTGTACTCTGTCAGAATTTGGCAGCCTGGCAGCCGACTGAGACACAGAAGATAGTAGGCTGGCTTATTCTTCCAAATGAAACCAGGGCTAGAGTTTACCTTTTTTTCTTGCACAACTGCCTCGGAATAGCTTGCATGCATGAATAGGTGCATACTGAAAACAGATATCTGTGTACAGTCAGTATGAGCTGGATGACTGTGGGTGTATGGCATAGACCTCCTGCATCATCAATTTGACAATGTCCCTATCTGTGATTCCTCCCTGCAGTTGGAAACCAAACTGTTTGGTTTTGGCTTTGAGTCTATGTGCTTCTTCTAAGTGCCTCCACTGTTTCAAGTCAAGTTGCGACTTACATTTTTTGTCAGGGATCATCAAACAAAAGTTTACTCTCCTTTTCAAATTTGCTTCCATAAAACATGCATACATTTCTTCTTGTTGGACATGTTAGATTCATTTAATGAGCTGGTGACACTACCACTGCATTTCAAAGCACAGCTTCTGTCACCGTCTGACAGGCTGCTCAAACATCTCCCATCTTTCTCAAGTCTAACATACCTCCCTATTTAAGTTTCCAACAAATGTAGCTCCTTTTTACCTTAGCGTCTGTCATGGCAGTTTTTCACCACAGCAAGGATGTCTATTTGTTTTGCTCCTATTTACTTTCTCTCTGCAAATTTACTTTCCCCAAGTCATATATCTCTGCTGTTCTTTTTCCTGTGCACAATGTTTTCCAGGTTGTATTGCTCAAGTCGTTTGGTTGGGCTGAATTGAATCTGACAACCTTGTTATAGTTGCAACAACAGCAGAATTATGGCATAAAAGTAGTCTTTTGTTGGGATGTTATTTTCTGTGTAGACATTTGATTGCAAAGTTTGAATGCAACATTTGAATATACGTACTGGCCTGTACAATGAGTGTACAAAACGTTGAGGAAACCTCCACCCTCCCCCCATTTTGCCCTCAGAACAGCCTCAATTCATCGGGGCATGGACTCTACAAGGTGTCAAAACCATTCCACAGGGATGTTGACTCCAATGCTTGCCACAGTTGTATCAAGTTGGCTGGATATCCTTTGGGTGGTGGACCATTCTTGAAACACATGGGAAACTGTTGAGCATGAAAGACCCAGCAGTTCTTGACACACTCACACTCCTGGCACCTACTACCATACCTTGTTCAAAGGCACTTAAATATTTTGTCTTGCCCATTCACCCTCTGAATAACACACATACACAATCCATGTCTCAATTGTGTCAAGGCTTAAAAATCCTTCTTTAACCTGTCTCCTCTCCTTCATCTACACTGATTGAAGTGGATTTAACAAGTGACATCAATAAGGGATCATAGCTTTCACCTGGATTCACCTGGTCAGTTTATGTCATGGAAAGAGCAGGTGTCCTTAATGTTTTGTACACTCAGTGTATGCCGACAAAGTATAGCTTTTCAAGTTTGGCCAAATTGTAAATGGCATGTATAATTGGCTTGGAATCATTAAAAGAATCCCTGTACTGGCATTAACCCAGATAATTATAATAGCCACCCAATTAACTGCCATTAACAAATTAGTCTGATACTGAAGTGATGATAATTAGTCCACTGAATGTCCAGCCACAGGTACTACTGAGTCTTCCACAGCAGCATCCATTGAACAGTAGCCAAAGAACCCTGCCGCAAACCCTCCATTCGTACCGCCTAACTTTAACATAAGTAATTACATTGTAATTAGAGTACATTGTAGAATATTCTCCTTGGTACTGGCCCAGGCTTTAATTGAGATCACGAGAAGATTTGGAGATGTTGATAAACACATACACCAAAAAAACTGAACGGAGAGAACATCTTGTTTAATTCTATTTATTATATTCTAAAGTGATCTGCACTCTGTGGAATCTTTCAACATACAAGGTAAACACCTTAGAAAGTCAAGGAGCTTTTGAGGTCATTCAGCCTGTCACGGTTGTCGAAAAGAGGAGCGGACCAAAATGCAGCGTGTGTGTCGTTCCACATTTTATTTATACTCTATTTACATTTACAGGACGTGACAGTACCCCCACCCCCCAAAGGTGTGGACTCCGAATGCACCGACAACAAAAGAACCCCCAAAATAAGGGAGGGTTAGGGAGGGTGCAAATGTCTATGGCGGCTCTGGTGCAGTAAGCAGAACCTTCTCATCCCGCAGATCCTCCAACAGAGGAGGCGGCTCCAGTTCAGGACATAACCCCCGCTCCGCCTGCTGATCCCTCCGTTTTTGTGTCACTGGACTGTGGATCATCACCGGAGGTTCTGGACTGCCGACCGCCACTGGAGGTTCCGGACTGCGGGCCGCCGCTGGAGATTCCGGACTGCGGGCCGTCTCAGGAGGTTCCGGACTGCGGGCCGTCTCAGGAGGTTCCGGACTGCGGGCCGTCTCAGGAGGTTCCGGACTGCGGGCCGTCTCAGGAGGTTCCGGACTGTAAAACGTCTCAGGAGGTTCCGGACTGGGAACTGTCGCCGGAAGCTCCGGACTGGGAACTGTCGCCGGAAGCTCAAGACTGGGAACTGTCGCCGGAAGCTCAAGACTGGGAACTGTAGCCGGAAGCTCTAGACTGGGAACTGTCTCCAGAAGCTCTAGACTGGGAACTGTCGCCGGAAGCTCTAGACTGGGAACTGTCGCCGGAAGCTCTAGACTGGGAATGCGCACTGGAGGCCTGATGCGTGGGGCTGGCACAGGTGGCACCAGACTAGTAACACGCCCCTCAGGACGAGTGCGGGGAGTAGGAACAGGACACCCCGGACTGGGCAGGCGCACTGGAAGCCTGATGCGTGGGGTTGGCACAGGTGGTGCCAGACTAGTAACATGCACCTCAGGGCGAGTGCAGGGAGCAGGAACAGGACACCCCGGACTGTGCAGGCGCACTGGAGGCCTGATGCATGGGGCTGGCACAGGTGGCGCCAGACTGGTAACACGCACCTCAGGGCAAGTGCGAGGAGCAGGTACAGGGCGTACCAGGCTGAATAGACTCACTGGAGGCCAGGTACGTGGGGCAGGCACAGGATATACTGGGCCTTGGAGGCGCACTGGAGATCTCGAGCGTAGAGCTGGCACAACCTATTCTGGTTGGATGCTCAACCTAGCTCGGCAAATGCGGGGCATGGGCACAGATTGCACCGGCCTGTGAATGCGACCTGGCGACACAGTGCGCATCACCACATAACACGGTGCTTGCTTCATCATTCGCTCCCCACGGTAAGCACGGGGAGTTGGCTCAGGTCTCCAACCTGACTCTGCCAATCTCCCCGTGTGCCCCTTCCCCCAAACATTTTGGGGCTGCCTTTTGCACTTGCCTCGTGGTTGGTATAGTGCCTCGTAATATCGCCGCTCCACTTTCACTGCCTCAATTTCCTCCTTAGGACGACAATACCCCCCAGCCTGCCTCCAGGGTCCTTTCCCGTCCAATATCTCCTCCCAAGTCCATTTGTCCTGCTGACCACGCTGCTTGGTCCTTTGGTGGTGGGAGATTCTGTCACGGTTGTCGAAAGGAGGAGCGGACCAAAATGCAGCGTGTGTGTCGTTCCACATTTTATTTACACTGTGAAACTATGCAATACATAAATAAACTGCATGACAAAAACAACAAACCGTGACGCAGCACTGACTCAAAGATACAATCTCCCACAAACCCAGGTGGAAAAAAACCCTACTTAAGAATGATCTCCGATTAGAGACAACGAGGACCAGATGCCTCTAACTGGAGATCATCCCAAACAAAACCAACATAGAAATACAAAACTAGAATATGAACATAGAAATAAGAAAACATAGAGAGAGAAAAACCCTGTCACGCCCTGACCTACTCTACCCTAGAAAATAACATCTTTCTATGGTCAGGAAGTGACACAGCCTCTACTCCTGCACCTCTACAATTCCTCCATAATGGGTTTGACATTTGATTTGAATACACTTGCTGAGTCACTTACTAGTAACTACATTACTATTTTTTGTGAATTTATCTGAAATTGCATTGTTCATCACAATCACAGTGGACTTTAATGCAATCACGGTAACTAGGGCTTTTTTGTTTTCTCCATTAGCTTCCTTCATTTGTTGAGACCTTTTCCTAATTTATTGATTATTACTCAACTTAATTGAAATGCGTTTCAGATGTTTAGACTTGGCTTGCACCCCCAGTATTTGACGAAGCCTCAGAATATTTCAGTTTCCTTATCTTTTCTACCACGACTGAATATTGTTACCATATGTTGATACGAGACAGTCTCGAGACTGACATGGATCAGTGTTTCGCATCTGCCAATGGCTATTTTACAGGATTTATGTTACCAGAGATTCTTACTGTACAGTAGTTGATGTCCTTCCTGAAAGCATTAGTCCTCTTTACCATGCTAATAAACACGAGTTTGGGATGCCTTTTCGACTTATAAATGCAAGTAATGTAGTCAGGGGCATTTCGGCTACGAGTCACGACACATTTCCACATAACAGTGAGCATCATCCGTGAGCCATGTGGTTTGTGTGCTGAGGACTTAGTTGCCTTTGAGTCACTTTGCTGGGCACTGAGGTGTGACTGTCTGTTATGGTAACATATTCTGGGGGCAGGTATGGCGTCAGGAGCTCAGCTGCAGCCTGCGACACTGTGTGTACTCAAGGAAGGTGACATTCCATCTTTGTGAAACTTCATCTTGATTGTAGGAGCGACACTGAGTCAGAGCTGGGGATGTATTTTGTAGGCTACTGATTGTGTCTAAATAATAATACCAAAAATACCAAAGAATAACAACACAGACCATAATCGACTCACTCCTCTGTCCGCATAAATGCCAGAATTTTTAAGACAGAGAGAACAAACAACATGTGAATTGACAAGGCATTTTTAAGTAATCATTCTGTTCAGGTGATTTAATGTCACAACATCAAAACTAATAACTTTGCGGTGTCCCAGATAAAATGTAGACGTCAAATAAATCCATAGTCGTCTCTTTAGGAATACTATACTGCCCCCTTGTGACTTAGTGAAAATAAATCCCAAAATGACAATGTGTTGTTTTCTTCTGATTCTGCAAATCACTTCTAGAAAAATGTCCTGCATGACATCTCATGCAACACCAGCGAGCACAAAGCATATACATAGTGGCACATTACCATCTGAGTTTACATCAACTAAATGATGTCTCCATCCTATGTAAGCTACTGTTAATGACACAACACCAAGTGTAGTCTTGATAACAGCAGGCTCCACTTGTCCACCCACCAGGGCTCTGATGACGGTCCCTACACCTTCTAGGCTCCTGTAGTGTCACACACAGTCCCACTCTATGGTTCCTCCTTTGCCTCCCAGTTTTTCTCACTCCATCTGTATCAGCGAGGGAATGAAAGGCTGCAGGGCTGGAAAAGACAGAACACAGAGATGAGTCACTTCACACATAACCACTCCTCCTACTAGTGATAGGGTTGGCATTTGGTCCCTCAGTGAGGGGCAGCCTCCTCCACCCCGGGCCCCCCCATTGGCTCCTGCTATTTTTGGGGCTGATGATTAAGACTCACACCACACTGACAAAAGTGTGGGCTTTGTTTTGCAGGACACGTGTCAGTCAGGTTCCAGCAGTAGCATAGGAATAGCAGTGGCACAGGGAACAAAGACATGGGAAGACGAGAGCAACTCCTCTCATGACTCATACCACAGCATGCGATCATGTGTGTTCTCGTGTCTGAGGAGAAAAGAATCAACCGCTATCTCTCCAAGATGAATATGAACAGCACATACACTCCACACTATACGCAATCTACAAGCACTATGTCTTTTACATTTGTCACTGGAATTAAATGGTGTATAGCGAGTGGAATCTCATCTTTGATTGCTCTAGAAATATACACTACCGTTCAAAAGTTTGGGGTCACTTAGAAATGTAGTTGTTTTTGAAAGAAAAGCTCATTTTGTGTGCATTAAAATAACATCAAATTGATCAGAAATACAGTGTAGACATTGTTAATGTTGTAAATAACTATTGTAGCTGGAAACGGCAGATTGTTTATGGAATATCTACATAGGCGTACAAAGGCCCATTATCAGCAACCATCACTCCTGTGTTCCAATGGCACGTTGTGTTAGCTAGTCCAAGTTGATCATTTTAAAAGGCTAATTGATCATTAGAAAACCCTTTTGTAATTTTGTTAGCACAGCTGAAAACTGTTGTACTGATTAAAGAAGCAATAAAACTGGCCTTCTTTAGACTAGTTGAGTATCTGGAGCATCAGCATTTGTGGGTTCGATTACAGGCTCCAAATGGCCAGAAAGAAAAAACTTTCCTCGAAAACTCGTCAGTCTATTCTTGTTCTGAGAAATGAAGGCTATTCCATGCCAGAAATTGCCAAGAAACTGAAGATCTGGTACAACACTGTGTACTACTCCCTTCACAGAAGACCGTAAACTGACTCTAACCAGAATAGAAAGAGGAGTGGGAGGCCCCTGTGCACAACTGACCAAGAGGACAAGTACATTAGAGTCTCTAGTTTGAGAAACAGACGCCTCACAAGTCAACTGGCAGCTTCATTAAATAGAACCCGCAAAACACCAGTCTCAACTTCAACAGTGAAGAGGCGACTCCGGGATGCTGGCCTTCTAGGCAGAGTTCCTCTGTCCAGTGTCTGTGTTCTTTTGCCCATCTTAATCTTTTATTTTTATTGGCCAGTCTGAGATATGGCTTTTTCTTTGCAACTCTGCCTAGAAGGCCAGCATCTCGGAGTCGCCTCTTCACTGTTGACGTTGAGACTGGTGTTTTGCGGGTACTATTTAATTAAGCTGCCAGTTGAGGACTTGTGAGCCGTCTGTTTCTCAAACTAGACACTCTAATGTACTTTTCCTCTTGCTCAGTTGTGCACCGGAGCCTCCCACTCCTCTTTCTATTGTGGTTAGATCCAGTTGCGCTCTTCTGTGAAGAGAGTAGTACACAGCGTACTACAAGATCTTCAGTTTCTTGGCAATTTCTTGCATGGAATAGCCTTCATTTCTGAGAACAAGAATAGAATGACGAGTTTCAGAAGAAAGGTCTTTGTTTCTGGCCATGTTGAGCTTGTAACCGAACCCACAAATGCTGATGCTCCAGATACTCAACTAGTCTAAAGAAGGCCAGTTTTATTGCTTCTTTAATCAGTACAACAGTTTTCAGCTGTGCTAACATAATTGCAAAAGGTTTTTCTATTTAACCTTTAATTAACCTTCAATTAACCTTTAAAATGATAAACTTGGATTAGCTAACACAACATGCCATTGGAACACAGGAGTGATGGTTGCTGATAATGGGCCTCTGTACGCCTATGTAGATATTCCATAAAAAATCTGCCATTTCCAGCTACAATAGTCATTTACAACAATGTCTACACTGTATTTCTGATCAATTTGATGTTATTTTAATGGACAAAAATGTTGCTTTTCTTTCAAAAACAAGGACATTTCTAAGTGACCCCAAACTTTTGAATGGTAGTGTATATCCAAAGTCATGTTCTATGTAGAGGTGATGGTTCGTTGAACACCACTCGAGTGATGAGTGACTGTGCCTGAGACCTGGACTTTTGTATTAGCTCCACCTTATGTCTGGGCTTTAGCACAGTGAACTAACACAGTCTTAAGGTACCAAATTCATGATACGGTGTGTCATACATACAGTCCTTTCCCCATCATGCTCTGAGCACCATGCCATATTCCAGGAGTATTTTTGCATTAGCAACCTGGTAACTCACACTAGATGGCAGTATAGTCTAAAGAACATTTTAGTATTTGATGGCCTCTAAACTTCTGAGTGGGGCGTCATCCTCTGAAATAAGTGATGCAACAATATTGTCATTAATAAATAGTGGATCAAATACTGATTTATTCTAGTTATTTGATCAAAAATTGTTGTTTTCATACTATTAATTAATGGGAGCTATTGGATTAGTATTTTATAAGAATTACATTGCACATAAGATAAAGGCTGTGCCAAACTGGAAACAGGAGCTGCCTCTCAATTAAAAACGGATAAATCTGGCAAATAAAAATGTATTGTCTGTTCAAATTCTGTGTTCTGATATCAATTCACATACACTACCGTTCAGTTCAAAAGTTTGGGGTCACCTTGAAATGTCCGAGTTTTTGAAAGAAAGCTATTTTTTTGACCATTATAATAACATCAAATTGATCAGAAGTACAGTGTAGACATTGTTAATGTTCTAAATTACTATTGGAACTGGAAATGGCTGATTCTTTATGGAATATCTACATAGGCGTACAAAGGCCCATTATCAGCAACCATCACTCCTGTGTTCCAATGGCACTTGGTGTTAGCTAATCCAAGTTTATCATTTTAAAGGTTAATTGATCATTGTGGGTTCGGTTACAGGCTCCAAATGGCCAGAAACGAAGACCTTTCTTCTGAAACTCATCATTCTATTCTTGTTCTGAGAAATGAAGGCTATTCCATGCCAGAAATTGACAAGAAACTGAAGATCTGGAACAACGCTGTGTACTACTCCCTTCACAGAAAAGCGCAAATGGCTCTAACCAGAATAGAAAGAGGAGTGGGAGGCCCCGGTGCACAATTCAGCAAGACGACAAATACATTAGAGTCTCTAGTTTGATTAACAGACCCCTCAAGTCCTCAACTCGCATCTTCATTAAATAGTACCCACAAAACACCAGTCTCAACGTCAATAGCGAAGAGGCGACTCCGGGATGCTGGCCTTCTAGGCAGGTTTAAAAAGTATTGTCAGCCTTGATAAATATGAGCAAAAAAGACTGTATAAAATAAATAATACAAATACCAGAGGTGGAAAAAGTACCTAATTGTCATACTTGGGTAAAAGTAGAAAATAGAAAATGTCTCAAGTAAAATGTAATTGATAAAATATACTTAAGTATCAAAAGTAAAAGTAAAAGTATAAATAATTTCAAATTCCTTATATTAAGGAAACCAGAAGGCATACATTTCTTGTTTTTATTTATTTACAGATAGCCAGGGGCACACTCCAACACTCAGACATAATTTACAAACAAAGCATGTGTTTAGTGAGTCCGCCAGATCAGAGGCTGTAGGGATGACCAGGGATGTTCTTTTAATAAGCGTGTGAATTAGACCATTTTATTTTCCTGCTAAGCATTTCAAAATGTAATGAGTACTTTTGGGTGTCAGGGAAAATGTATGGAGTAAAAGTACAGCATTTACAGATACCCCAAAGTACAGATACCCCAAAAAACTACTTAAGTAGTACTTTCAAGTATTTTTACTTAAGTACTTTACACCACTGACAAATGCTGAGATATATTGTATGCTAAAAAAAGGGAAAAATTATATTGTATTATTTATGTTAATACAATTGCTCAAAAGTCACTCGCACATCTGAGCTATCTTTTTTGCAGGTGCATAGTAACAGTTGAATAAGATGAGAAAAAATAAGAAACCCGGACACTGCTCTTGATAGTATCACCGATCTTTAATACATTTAACAAGTTAAAAAAAAAATCTCAAAGATAGGTGTCAAAATTATTGGCACCTACTGTTTTCAATATCTTTCAATACCTCACCTTGTGAGGATAACGACAATGAGCCTTTTTTCTAAAATGTTTTATGAGATTGGAGAACACATTGAGAGGGATCTTAGACTATTCCTCCATACAGCATATTTCTAGATCCTTGTTATCCTTCATCTGCTCTTATGGACTGCCCTCTTCAATTCAAACCACAGGTTTTCAATGGGGTTCAAATCCGGAGACTGAGA
The DNA here is from genome assembly GCF_901001165.1 of Salmo trutta. Lineage (NCBI taxonomy): Eukaryota > Metazoa > Chordata > Actinopteri > Salmoniformes > Salmonidae > Salmo > Salmo trutta. The sequence goes on from NC_042988.1 coordinate 15,594,087, forward strand.
TGGGCATTGCAAAATGTTGATTTTGTGACCAATTAACCATTTCTTTGTGGAATGTGATGTGCGCTTGTGGTTACTGTGTTGCTGGAAGATCCACTTGCGGCCAAGTTTCAGCCTCCTGCCAGAGGCAACCAGGTCTTTGGCTAAAAACGTCCTGGTACTGGGTAAAGTTCATGATACCGATGACCTTAGCATTGCCCCAGCCAGGACCAGTGGAAGCAAAATAACCCATAACATCAATTATCCACCACCATATTTTAAAGGAGATATGGGGTTATTTTCTGCTTATTGAATCCAGGGGTGCCAAAAATCTTTTTCGACTGTTTTTAATACTTGCATAACAAAATCACTTTTTCTGAGCAATTGTATTAGTACTTCTTTTTATTTCCCATTTTTTTGGAGCATACAATATCGTTCAGTATTTGTATTATTTATTTTATACAGTATTTTTTGCTCATCTTTATCAAGGGTGCCAATAATTATGGACCTGACTGTATATCAAACATTTACAAATGATGTAGTGATTTTAAAACAATTATGAGGGGTTTATTGAATTCAGAATGAGATGAAACAGGATTAAACACTTCTATTGAACACATCAAAGGGTTAAAATTCAGATTACATCATCGACTCCAGCCGAGGAGCAGCCATCTTTTTCCAAGACCAACAATTTCACTTTCACCGAAGAAAAACAAATAGATATTTCTTTATTAATTATCTCAAACAAGCGACTATTCCGTTCCTTCGAGACAAATACCAGCGAACTCCAAGGAAAATCGGTAAGATTTGCATGTCAATGTTTCAATAATTGTACTGTCACTGTTTTTCATGGCAAAATGCACCACTGCCACCGGTTGCTTTGGCGATGCATTGTAACAGTGCAATAATAAGTGATGAACAGTGGATACAATGTCGCGAGGCTTGATTTGGCAAAAACACAATGACATATCTTGACAGGCTATTCTCACGATAATGGCAGGTTTTGTATGTTGATTTTATGTAGAAAAACTAATATGCGTGACCACAATACCATGCAACTTTTCAGATAATTTATTAGTTAACCTAACACACCTGACATTTTGAAATATTGATTATCTACTTGGCAATAGCCCCACACGTGCATTTGTCACCAATTAAATACAGCTCATAGTGGGGTGATTTGAGCTAGATTCGATTAGATGTAGTGTTCTTATGTGAGGAACTCTTTTAAATGTTAAAAGTCGCAATCAGCAGTCGCTACATCCATTTTTGACTTATAAATGAATTATATGTACCCATTGATTCTAGAAGAATAAAACTTGTTAATGCAACTTGTTAATTTCATACCCCATCAGAACCCAAAATATAAGCTTGTTTTACTCCAACATTTGTAAACAAAGAAAATGTAAACAAACATGGTTAAAACTATTATTTTGATATCATGGATGGTCAGTCCTTGAGTCCATAGCTATGTCTATAAATTTGAGAGAGGTTACATTTCTCCAGCCCCATCCCTTAGCTTTTTACTGAACTAGGGGAGTTTATATGCCACTTAACACTGTCAACAAACACAACATATATTTGAAGTCTTTTCGGACTTCATTCGTTTTGAAATCCCACTCACCAAACAAACCCATGTAACCAGAAGGCGTCTCTCAAGGGAAAACAGTTTCTAGATTGAGCCAGATTGCTCTCCCAGCACCCTTTCACCACTGTATGATGCACATGGATGTAGGGCCTGAGTAAATAATGTATCCATCTGAGCCAGCAGCACTGTGAGGGATGGAGGAAGGAAGGAAACGGTTGTAATCAGGGGAACTTAACTGTTTTCCAAAGTGGAGGCAGGAAGTCAATCAGCTCTGGGGAGATGACAGCCAATGAATGCAGAGGAGAGGGAGAGAGAGATAGAGAGAGAGAGATAGAGAGAGAGAGAGAGAGAGAGAGCGAGAGAGAGAGAGAGAGAGAGACGTTTTTGCCAGAGAGGTGCTGTGTGTTCTGCATTTCATGTTGAATTTGAGAGAGATGGAATACATGTATGTTACATGACTGTCTACATCATAAACTTCCTTTCATCATTTATTTAATCTCTGTTGCAACAGATGCAGATGTATACAACGTAAATTGTAAAATCAATTACAAACTCTTGAATGGCAGACCACCTGGAAAATTGCACACTCCTTTTTTTCTTTGCTACCGTTTTCTGTCAATGTTGGTGTATCTGGCACGGTCCATTGAAATGGGCCCATTGCAACTAATGGAAGAAGCATGTTTACATTACAGTTTTACAAGGGTCTACAAAAGGGCAAAGTTGTATATTTAAAGTCTGTTTATTGAAGCAGCTAGCCTGGACAGCATCAATGTTCTCACACTCATTCAGTAGTTCATGTTGCAGTATTTTTGCAGGGCTGGTGAGAAGTTAGGTTTTCATCGAGGGTCCAAAAGATAAGATAAAAATCAAATCAAATTGTATTTGTCACATGCACCGAATACAGTGAAATGCTTACTTAGAAGCCCTTAACCAACAATGCTTTTAAGTTTTAAGAAAAAAAGTAACAAATAATTAAACAGCAGCAGTAAAATAACAATAGCGAGGCTATATACAGGGGGTACAGAGTCAATGTAAGTAATTGAGGTAATATGTACATGTAGGTAGAGTTAAAGTGACTATGCATAGATAATAAACAGAGATTAGCAGCAGCGTAAAAGAGGGGTCTGGGTAGCCATTTGATTAGCTGTTCAGGAGTCTTATGGCTTTGGGGTAGAAGCTGTTAAGAAGCCTTTTGGACCTAGACTCGGTGCATTGGTACCGCTTGCTGTGCCGGAGCAGAGAGAACAGTCTGTGGCTTGGGTGACTGGAGACTTTGACAATTCTTTGGGCCTTCTTCTGACACCTGGTACAGTGGTTCTTCCTTTAAAAGTTTTGAGCTTATGCTGTTACCGTTTGTGGTAGATGGTGGCATATTGTGGTAAATTGTGTCATTCTGGCAACAGTGGATGACACTTAAATAACGTGTCATAGAATTATGCGGCATCCTGCAAGCTGTGCTGAAGTATGCCACAACTTTTAAAGGAAGAACCACTGTATAGAGTTCCTGGATGGCAGGGAGCTTGACCCCAGTGATGTACTGGGTGATACGCACTACCCTCTGTAGTGACTTGCGGTCAGATGCCAAGCAGTTGCCATACCAAGCGGTGATGCAGCCAGTCAAGATGCTCTCGATTGTGCAGCTGTAGAACCTTTTGAGGATCTGAAGTCCCATGCCAAATATTTTCAGCCACCTGTCGTGCCCTCTTCACAACTGTGTTGGTGTGTTTGGACCATGATAGATCCTTAGCGATGTGTTACATTGAGGAACTTAGAGCTTAGGACCTAAAACATTCCAAATATTGAGTTGCGCCCCCTTTTGTCTGCAGAACAGCCTCAATTTGTCAGGGCATGGACTCTACAAGGTGAGGAAAGCATTTCAAAGGGTTGCTGGCCCATATTGACTCCAATGCTTCCCACAGTTGTGTCAAGTTGGCTGAATGTCCTTTGGGTGGTGGTTCTTGATACATTCTTGATACACACGGGAAACTGTTGAGCATGAAAAATCCAGCAGGGTTGCAGTTCTTGACACACTGACACTCACACCTGGCAGCTACTACCCTTCCCCCGTCCAAAAGCACTTAAACCTTTTGTCTTGCCCATTCACCCTCTTTTTTTACATTTTTATTTCACCTTTATTTAACCAGGTAGGCTAGTTGAGAACAAGTTCTCATTTTCAACTGCGACCTGGCCAAGATAAAGCATAGCAGTTAGACACATACAACACAGAGTTACACATGGAATGAACAAAACATAGTCAATAATACAGTACAAAAAAAGAAAACAAAAAGTCTATATACAGTGAGTGCAAATTAGGTAAAATAAGGGAATTAAGGCAATAAATAGGGCATGGTGGCAAAGTAATTACAATATGGCAATTAAATACTGTAATGGTAGATGTGCAAAATATGGATGTGCAAGTACATTTACATTTTTTTAAACATTTTAGTCACTTAGCAGACTTATCCAGAGCGACTTACAGTTGGGAATACATACATTTCATTCTTTTTTTTTCCGTTTCCAAGTAGAGATACTGGGGTACAAAAGGAGCAAAATAAATAAATAAATAAATACAGTATGGGGATGAGGTAGATAGATGGGCTGTATACAGATGGGCTATGAACAGGTGCAGTGATCTGTGAGCTGCTCTGACAGTTGGTGCTTAAAGCTAGTGAGGGAGATGGGCATCTCCAGCTTCAGAGATTTTTTCAGTTCATTCCAGTCATTGGCAGCAGAGAACTGGAAGGAAAGGCGACCAAAGGAGGAATTGGCTTTGGGGGTGACCAGTGAGATATACCTGCTGGAGCGCGTGCTTCGAGTGGGTGCTGCTATGGTGACCAGCGAGCTGAGATAAGGCGGGACTTTACCTAGCAGAGACTTGTAGATAACCTGTAGCCAGTGGGTTTGGCGACGAGTATTAAGTGAGGGCCAGCCAACGAGAGCGTATAGGTCTCAATGGTGTGTAGTGTATTGTGCTTTGGTGACAAAACGGATGGCACTGTGATAGACTGCATCCAGTTTGTTGAGTAGAGTGTTGGAGGCTATTTTATAGATGACATCGCCGAAGTCGAGGATTGGTAGGATGGTCAGTTTTACGAGGGTATGTTTGGCAGCATGAGTGAAGGATGCTTTGTTGCGAAATAGGAAGCCGATTCTAGATTTAATTTTGGATTGGAGATGCTTAATATGAGTCTGGAAGGTGAGTTTACAGTCTAGCCAGACACCCAGGTATTTGTAGTTATCCACGTATTCTAAGTAGTGATGCTGGATGGGCGGGCAGGTGCGGGCAATAATCGGTTGAATAGCATGCATTTAGTTTTATTTGCGTTTAAGAGCAGTTGGAGGCCACGGAAGGAGAGTTGGATGGCATTGAAGTTCGTCTGGAGGTTAGTTAACACAGTGTCCAAAGAAGGGCCAGAAGTATACAGAATGGTGTCGTCTGCGTAGAGGTGGATCAGAGAATCCCCAGCAGCAAGAGCGACATCATTGATGTATACAGAGAAGAGAGTCGGCCCAAGAATTGAACCCTGTGGCACCCCCATAGAGACTGCCAGAGGTCCGGACAACAGGCCCTCCGATTTGACACACTGAACTCTATGAGAGAAGTAGTTGGTCAACCAGGCGAGGCAATCATTTGAGAAACCAAGGCTGTTGAGTCTGCCAATAAGAATGTGGTGATTGACAGAGTCGAAAGCCTTGGCCAGGTCGATGAATACAGCTGCATAGTAATGTCTCTTATCGATGGCAGTTATGATATCGTTAAGGACCTTGAGCGTGGCTGAGGTGCACCCATGACCGACTCTGAAACCAGATTGCATAGCGGAGAAGGTACGGTGTGATTCAAAATGGTCGGTAATCTGTTTGTTAACTTGGATTTCGAAGACCTTAGAGATGCAGGGTAGGATAGATATAGGTCTGTAGCAGTTTGGGTCTAGAGTGTCTCCCCCTTTGAAGAGGGGGATGACCAGCTTTCTTTGGGAATCTCAGACGATACGAAAGAGAGGTTGAACAGGCTAGTAATAAGGGTTGCAACAATTTCGGCAGATCATTTTAGAAAGAGAGGGTCCAGACTGTCTAGCCCGGCTGATTTGTAGGGGTCCAGATTTTGCAGCTCTTTCAGAACATCGGCTATCTGGATATGGGTGAAGGAAAAATGGTGGGGACTTGGGCGGGTTGCTGTGGAGGGTGCCGGGCAGTTGACCGGGGTAGGGGTAGCCAGGTGGAAAGCATGGCCAGCCGTAAAGAAATGCTTATTGAAATTCTCAATTATAGTGGATTTATCTGTTGTAACAGTGTTTCCTAGCCTCAGAGCAGTGGGTAGCTGGGAGGAGATGCTCTTATTCTCCATGGACTTTACAGTGTCCCAGAACATTTTTGAGTTTGTACTGCAGGATGCAAATTTCTGTTTAAAAAAGCTAGCCTTAGCTTTCCTAACTGCCTGTGTATATTGGTTCCTAACTTCCCTGAAAAGTTGCATATCACGGGGGCTATTCGATGCTAATGCAGAACGCCACAGGATGTTTTTGTGCTGGTCAAGGGCAGACAGGTCTGGAGAGAACCAAGGGCTATATCTATTCCTGGTTCTACATTTTTTGAATGGGGCATGCTTATTTAAGATGGTGAGGAAGGCACTTTTAAAGAACAACCAGGCATCCTTTACTGTCGGGATGAGGTCGATGTCATTCCAGGATACCCCGGCCAGGTCGATTAGAAAGGCCTGCTCGCAGAAGTGTTTTAGGGAGTGTTTGACAGTGATGAGGGGTGGTCGTTTGATCGCAGACCCATTACGGATGTAGGCAATGAGGCAGTGATCGCTGAGATCTTGGTTGAAAACAGCAGAGGTGTATTTGGAGGGCGAGTTAGTTAGGATGATATCTATGAGGGTGCCCGTGTTTACGGATTTGGGGTTATATCTGGTAGGTTCATTGATAAGTTGTGTGAGGTTAAGGGCATCAAACTTAGATTGTAGGATGGCCGGGGTGCTAACCTCTCTAGGGTCGGCGGGACGAAATCGTCCCACCTACGTAACAGCCAGTGGAATCCTGTGGCGCGTTATTCAAATACCTTAGAAATGCTATTACTTCAATTTCTCAAACATATGACTATTTTACACCATTTTAAAGACAAGACTCTCGTTAATCTAACCACACTGTCCGATTTCAAAAAGGCTTTACAACGAAAGCAAAACATTAGATTATGTCAGCAGAGTACCCAGCCAGAAATAATCAGACACCCATTTTTCAAGCTAGCATATAATGTCACAAAAACCCAAACCACAGCTAAATGCAGCACTAACCTTTGATGATCTTCATCAGATGACACACCTAGGACATTATGTTATACAATGCATGCATGTTTTGTTCAATCAAGTTCATATTTATATCAAAAACCAGTTTTTTAGATTAGCATGTTTTGTTCAGAACTAGCATACCCCCCGCAAACTTCCGGTGAATTTACAAAAAATTTACTAAATTACTCACGATAAACGTTCACAAAAAGCATAACAATTATTTTAAGAATTATAGATACAGAACTCCTCTATGCACTCGATATGTCCGATTTTAAAATAGCTTTTCGGTGAAAGCACATTTTGCAATATTCTGAGTAGATAGCCCGGCATCACAGGGCTAGCTATTTAGACACCCAGCAAGTTTAGCACTCACCAAAGTCAGATTTAATATAAGAAAAATGTTATTACCTTTGGTGATCTTCGTCAGAATGCACTCCCAGGACTTCTACTTCAATAACAAATGTTGGTTTGGTCCCAAATAATCCATAGTTATATCCAAATATCCTCTGTTTTGTTTGTGCGTTCAAGACACTATCCGAATGGTAAAGAAGGGTGACGAGCACGACGCATTTCGTGACAAAAAAATTCTAAATATTCCATTACCGTACTTCGAAGCATGTCAACCGCTGTTTAAAATAAATTTTTATGCAATTTTTCTCGTAAAAAAGCGATAATATTCCGACCGGGAATCTGTGTTTAGGTTAAAAGACGAAAGAAAATAAAAGCATGGGGTCGACTCGTGCACGCGCCTCAGCCCATTGTCCTCTGATAGAGCACTTGCCAAAAGCGCTAATGTGTTTCAGCCTGGGGCTGGAATTACATCATTCAGCTTTTTCCCGCCTTCTGAGAGCCTATGGGAGCCGTAGGAAGTGTCACGTTACAGCAAAGATCCTCAGTCTTCAATAAACAGAGTCAAGAAGCTCAAGGAATGGTCAGACAAGCCACTTCCTGTAAGGAATCTTCTCAGGTTTTTGCCTGCCATATGAGTTCTGTTATACTCACAGACACCATTCAAACAGTTTTAGAAACTTTAGGGTGTTTTCTATCCAAAGCCAATAATTATATGCATATTCTAGTTACTGGGCAGGAGTAGTAACCAGATTAAATCGGGTACGTTTTTTATCCGGCCGTGCAAATACTGCCCCCTATCCCCAACAGGTTAAGCATGTCCAGCACGAGCTCAGAAGATAGATGGGGGGCAATCAAATCACATATGGTGTCGAGGGCACAGCTGGGGGCAGAGGGTGGTCTATAGCAAGCGGCAACGGTGAGAGACTTGTTTCTGGAAAGGTTCATTTTTAGAAGTAGGAGCTTGAATTGTTTGGGTACAGACCTGGATAGTAAGACAGAAGTCTGCAGGTTATCTTTGCAGTAGATTGCAACACCGCCCCCTTTGGCAGTTCTATCTTGTCGGAAAATGTTATAGTTAGGGATGGAAATTTCAGGTTTTTGGTGGTCTTCCGAAGCAAGGATTCAGACACGGCTAGTACATCCGGATTGGTGGAGTGTGCTAGGGCAGTGAATAAAACAAACTTAGGGAGGAGGCTTCTAATGTTAACATGCATGAAACTAAGGCTTTTACTGTTGCAGAAGTCAACAAATGAGAGACCCTGGGGGATGGGAGTGGAGCTAGACACTGCAGGGCCTGGATTAACCTCTACATCACCAGAGGAACAGAGGAGGAGTAGGGTAAGGGTACGGCTAAGGGCTAACAGAACTGGACGTCTAGCACGTTCAGAACAGAGAGTAAAAGGAGCAGATTTATGGGCACGGTAGAATATATTCAAGGCATAATGTACAGACAAAGGTATAGTAGGATGTGAATACAGTCGGGGTAAACCTGTGCATATAGTGATAATGAAAGAGATATTGTCTCTAGAAATAGCATTTAAACCAGGTGATGTCACTGCATGTGTGGGAGGTGGAACTAAATTGTTAGCCGAGGCGTTTTGAGCAGTGCTAGAGGCTCTACAGTGAAATAAAACAATAGTTACAAACCAAAACAGCAATGGACAAGGCATGGTGACGTTAGGGAGAGGCATGTGTAGCCGGGTGATCACAAGAGTCCAGTGCGTGGCTTCAGGCAGCTAGCGGCGGGCTAGCAGGCTAACAGAAAGGCCTTAGAGGGGAGACGCGACAGGGGAAAGTCTGTTGTGGCCTCCTCGTGCAGTTACATCAGCGGACGGATCAGCAGGGCTCCGTGTGGTAAACCAGGCCAATTGGCAAAATATGTATAGTGGCCAAAGAAATATGTCCGAAGGGCCTCTTAAGCCAGCAGTCCAATGTGCTTTAGAAAGCTAGCAGGCCGCGGATTAGCGGCTGTGCGTTCAGGGGACGTTAGCTGCTATAATTCTAGGTGGAAAATTAAAAAAATAAAATATATACACTGCTCAAAAAAATAAAGGGAACACTTAAACAACACAATGTAACTCCAAGTCAATCACACTTCTGTGAAATCAAACTGTCCACTTAGGAAGCAACACTGATTGACAATAAATTTCACATGCTGTTGTGCAAATGGAATAGACAACAGGTGGAAATTATAGGCAATTAGCAAGACACCCCCAATAAAGGAGTGGTTCGGCAGGTGGTGACCACAGACCACTTCTCATGCATCCTGGCTGATGTTTTGGTCACTTTTGAATGCTGGCGGTGCTTTCACTCTAGTGGTAGCATGAGACGGAGTCTACAAACCACACAAGTGGCTCAGGTAGTGCAGCTCATCCAGGATGGCACATCAATGCGAGCTGTGGCAAGAAGGTTTGCTGTGTCTGTCAGCGTAATGTCCAGAGCATGGAGGCGCTACCAGGAGACAGGCCAGTACATCAGGAGACGTGGAGGAGGCTGTAGGAGGGCAACAACCCAGCAGCAGGACCGCTACCTCCGCCTTTGTGCAAGGAGGAGCAGGAGGAGCACTGCCAGAGCCCTGCAAAATGATCTCCAGCAGGCCACAAATGAGCATGTGTCTGCTCAAACGGTCAGAAACAGACTCCATGAGGGTGGTATGAGGGCCCGACGTCCACAGGTGGGGGTTGTGCTTACAGCCCAACACCGTGCAGGACGTTTGGCATTTGCCAGAGAACACCAAGATTGGCAAATTCGCCACTGGTGCCCTGTGCTCTTCACAGATGAAGCAGGTTCACACTGAGCACATGTGACAGACGTGACAGAGTCTGGAGACGCCGTGGAGAACGTTCTGCTGCCTGCAACATCCTCCAGCATGACCGGTTTGGCGGTGGGTCAGTCATGGTGTGGGGTGGCATTTCTTTGGGGGGCCGCACAGCCCTCCATGTGCTCGTCAGAGGTAGCCTGACTGCCATTAAGTACCGAGATGAGATCCTCAGACCCCTTGTGAGACCATATGCTTGTGCGGTTGGCCCTGGGTTCCTCCTAATGCAAACAATGCTAGACCTCATGTGGCTGGAGTGTGTCAGCAGTTCCTGCAAGAGGAAGGCATTGATGCTATGGACTGGCCCGCCCGTTCCCCAGACCTGAATCTAATTGAGCACATCTGGGACATCATGTCTCGCTCCATCCACCAACGCCACGTTGCACCACAGACTGTCCAGGAGTTGGCGGATGCTTTAGTCCAGGTCTGGGAGGAGATCCCTCAGGAGATCATCCGCCACCTCATCAGAAGCATGCCCAGGCGGTGTAGGGAGGTCATACAGGCACGTGGAGGCCACACACACTACTGAGCCTCATTTTGACTTGTTTTAAGGCCATTACATCAAAGTTGGATCAGCCTGTAGTGTGTTTTTCCACTTTAATTTTGAGTGTGACTCCAAATCCAGACCTCCATGGGTTGATAAATTGGATTTCCATTGATTATTTTTGTGTGATTTTGTTGTCAGCACATTCAACTATGTAAAGAAAAAAGTATTTAATAAGATTATTTCATTCATTCAGATCTAGGATGTGTTATTTTGGTGTTGCCTTTATTTAAAAAAAAATAAAAATAGGTTCAGAGCTTGCGGTAGGAATCCGGAGATATAGAGAAGAATAAGTCCGACTAGCTCTTGTTTGAATCGCGCTATACAGACTGGCGAGAGTTGTCCGTGATAAAGGTAGCTGATGACCGCTAGCAAAGGATAGCTGACTGCTAGCTAGTAGCTTCGGAATGTATTCGATGGGCCTCGTAAGCTAACAGTCCATTGTGCTCTAGACAGCTAGCATTCAGGGGACGTTAGCTGCGAAGGTCGGAAGATGAGATGGTTCAGAGCTTGCGGTAGGAATCCGGGGATATGGAGAGAAAAATACGTCCGGTATGCTCTGGTTGAATCGCGTTGTACAAACTGGCGAGAGCTTTCCGAGCTAACGGTTAGCTGATGACCGTTAGCTGGCTAGCTTATGTTGGAGATTCCAGTAATAGAGGTAGAGAAAAATACTTTAGAGAAAAAGCAGGTCCACACCACATTGGGTGAGGCAGGTTGCAGTGGAGTATTTTGAAGTAAGGGGTTTGAAAAATATAAAAAGATATGCGAAGAAAAATATATAAAAAGATATATACATGGGACACGACAGGACGAAGGACAAAGATGTCTGACTGCTACGCAATCTTGGAATACCCTCTGAATGGCACACACACACAATCCATGTCTCAATCGTCTCAAGGCTTAAAAATCCTTCTTTAACCTGTCTCCTCCCCTTCATCTACACTGATTGAAGTGCATTTTATTGAAGTGGACGTCAATAAGGGATCATAGACTGACCAGGTGAATCCAGGTTAAAGCTATGTCATTGAAAGAGCAGGTGTTCTTAATGTTTTGTACACTGTGTCTATTTAGTTCATTTAGCAGGTGTTCTTATCACACCATAGTGCCATCAGACTTCTGATTCCAATGCAGGGTAAAAGGGGGGGCAGAAAATGTGAATCTCAATTTTTTTAAATTATAAAGAAAAGTTTTTCGTATTTTAAAAACAATTACAAAATACATTGGTGTAGTTCAGCCCAGTGTAATTCAAATGACAAAATACTTAATTGGGACTTTCAAATACATGTAACAGAAATACTGCCCATCTCTGAGTATTCATAGTGAGGCAGCACAGCGCAGGGAGAGGGCAGGCCAGATATGGTGGTTCCCTGGTGTTCTGGGTTGTGTTTTCTCAGCCCGACTGTGCTGTCTGTCCGTATTCAGGCAGGAGGCCTGTTACATTGTTCTGACGCTGTAATTGTTACCATTTATTCAAATGAATAAATGTTATTCCTAATCTTTTCTGGGGAATCGTAAGTGTATACAGCACTTTGCTGGGCCCATGCGAACAGACTTGAATGTAATATGAATACTACAAGAGCGACATGTTTTCTGTGTGAACATGATTCAGATAGTCATGACAAACATTTGTTCCTCATTTATATATGGGTTGAGTGGAATGTCGGTCCCAGTGAATTTGTTTGAACAACATGTTCACACCTCATGAGATACTACCCTCCAGTGAAATGTTCCCGATTCCCTATGCAGTTAGACCTGATTCCCGGCATTACATTTCCATGGCACAGCATCAATTTCAGCAACATGAACAGCATGTCAATCTAAGGGCAGTGAGTGCTAGTGATGAGCAGGGAATTGGAAGCATTTCCCACTGAGTCAGCGGGATTGCAGGCTGGTGATTGTGTTACACAAAGGACACTTAGGGTCAGCAGCACTCTGTCCACTCACAAACACATTAAGGCCCCTGGTGATGGGTCTCTGCTCTCCATGGCCTCTTTGGGCTAAGAAACAACTTTCTTTCAAGAGACAGATTTTAATTTTGTCCTCACTCTGAAAAGGGTTTTACTCTAGCATCTTGTCTCCATTGCTACTTTTAAATGTTTGAAATATATATATATATATATATATATATATATATATATACATACATGTACAGTGGGGGGAAAAAGTATTTGATCCCCTGCTGATTTTGTACGTTTGCCCACTTACAAAGAAATGATCAGTCTAAAGTAGGTTTATTTGAACAGTGAGAGACAGAATAACAACAAAAAAATCCAGAAAAACGCATGTCAAAAATGTTATAAAATGATTTACATTTTAATGAGGGAAATAAGTATTTGACCCCTCTGCAAAACATGACTTAGTACTTGGTGGCAAAACCCTTGTTGGCAATCACAGAAGTCAGACGTTTCTTGTAGTTGGCCACCAGGTTTGCACACATCTCAGGAGGAATATTGTCCCACTCCTCTTTGCAGATCTTCTCCAAGTCATTAAGGCTTCGAGGCTGACGTTTGGCAACTAAAACTTTTAGCTCCCTCCACAGATTTTCTATGGGATTAAGGTCTGGAGACTGGCTAGGCCACTCCAGGACCTTAATGTGCTTCTTCTTGAGCCACTCCTTTGTTGCCTTGGCCGTGTGTTTTGGGTCATTGTCATGCTGGAATACCCATCCACGACCCATTTTCAATGTCCTGGCTGAGGGAAGGAGGTTCTCACCCAAGATTTGACGGTACATGGCCCCATCCATCGTCCCTTTGATGCGGTGAAGTTGTCCTGTCCCCTTAGCAGAAAAACACCCAGCATTCCTCGTCCTCCAAACACGACGAGTTGAGTTGATGTCAAAGAGCTCCATTTTGGTCTCATCTGACCACAACACTTTCACCAGTTGTCCTCCGAGTCATTCAGATGTTTATTGGCAAACTTCAGACGGGCATGTATATGTATTCTTGAGCAGGGGGACCTTGCGGGCGCTGCAGGATTTCAGTCCTTCACGGTGTAGTGTGTTACCAATTGTTTTCTTGGTGACTATGGTCCCAGCTGCCTTGAGATCATTGACAAGATCCTCCCATGTAGTTCTGGGCTGATTCCTCACCATTCTCATGATCATTGCAACTCCACGAGGTGAGATCTTGCATGGAGCCCCAGGACGAGGGATATTGACAGTTCTTTTGTGTTTCTTCCATTTGCGAATAATCACACCAACTGTTGTCACCTTCTCACCAAGCTGCTTGGCGATGGTCTTGTAGCCCATTCCAGCCTTGTGTAGGTCTACAATCTTGTCCCTGACATCCTTGGAGAGCTCTTTGGTCTTGGCCATGGTGGAGAGTTTGGAATCTGATTGATTGATTGCTTCTGTGGACAGGTGTTTTTTTTACAGGTAACAAGCTGCGGTTAGGAGCACTCCCTTTAAGAGTGTGCTCCTAATCTCAGCTCGTTACCTGTATAAAAGACACCTGGGAGCCAGAAATCTTTCTGATTGAGAGGGGGTCAAATACTTATTTCCCTCATTAAAAATGCAAATCAATTTATAACATTTTTGACATGCGTTTTTCTGGATATTTGTGTTGTTATTCTGTCTCTCACTGTTCAAATAAACCTATCATTAAAATTATAGACTGATCCTTCCTTTGTCAGTGGGCAAACGTACAAAATCAGCAGGGGATCAAATACTTTTTTCCCCCACTGTATATATATATATATACCCTATATAAACAAAAGTACTTGGACACCCTTTCAAATTAGTGGATTCGGCTATTTCAACCACACCCATTCCTGACATGTGTATAAAATTAAGCACACCGCCATGCAATCTCCATAGACAAACATTGGCAGTAGGATGGCCTTACTGAAAAGCTCAGTGACTTTCAACGTGGCACCGTCATAGGATGCCACCTTTCCAACAAGTCAGTTGGTCAAATTTCAGCCCTTCCAGAGCTACCCCGGTCAACTGTAAGTGCTGTTATTGTGCAGTGGAATCAGCTAGGAGCAACAACGGCTCAGCCGTGAAGTGGTAGGCCACACAAGCTCACAGAATGGGGCTGCCAAGTGCTGAAGCACGTAGCGTATAAAAATCGTCTACCAAGCTCCAAACTGCCTCTGGAAGCAATGTCAGCACAATAACTGTTTGTCGGGAGCTTCACGAAATGGATTTCCATGGCCGAGCAGCCACACACAAGCCTAAGATCACCATGTGCAATGCCAAGCATCGGCTGGAGTGTTGTAAAGCTTGCTGGCATTGGACTCTGGAGCAGTGGAAACACGCTCTCTGGAGTGATGAATCACTCTTCACCATCTGGCAGTCCAACGGACGAATCTAGGTTTGGTGGATACCAGGAGAACGCAACCTGCCCCAATGCATAGTGCCAACTGTGAAGTTTGGTGGAGGAGGAATAATGGTCTGGGGCTGTTTTTCATGGTTCGGGGTAGGCCACTTAGTTTCGGTGAAGGGAAATCTTAACGCTACAGCATACAATAACATTCTAGATGATTCTGTGCTTCCAAATTTGTGCAAACTATTTGGGGAAGGCCTTTTCCTGTTTCAGCGTGCCGATGCCCCCGTGCACAAAGTAATGGTTTCTCGAGATCGGCGTGGAAGAACTTGACTGGCCTGCACAGAGCCCTGACCTCAACCCCATCAAACACCTTTGGGATGAATTGGAACAACCGACTGCGAGCCAGGCCTAATCACCCAACATCAGTGCCTGACCTCACTATTGCTTTTGTAGCTGAATGGAAGTCCCCGCAGCAATGTTACAATATCTAGTGGAAAGCCTTCCCAGATGAGTGGAGGCTGTTATAGCAGCAAAGGGGAGACGAACGCCATATTAATGCCCATGACTTTGGAATGAGATGTTCGACGAGCAGGTGTCCACATACTTTTGGTCATGTAGTGTATATATAGTTACAGCCTGAATTTAAAGTGTATTACATTTATATTTTGTGTCTTGGCCTACACACAATACCCCATAATGTCAAATTAGAATTATGTTTTTAGAAATGTTTACTAACTCATTAAAGATAAAAATCTGAAATGTCTTGAGTCAATAAATAATCAACCCCTTTGTTATGGCAAGCCTAAATAAGTTCAGGAGTACAAACAAGTCACATAATAAGTTGCATGGACTCACTCTGTGTGCAATAATAGTTTTGATTTTTGAATGACTACCTCATCTCTGTACCCCACACATACAATTATCTGTAAGGTCCCTATCGAGCAATGCATTTCAAACACAGATTCAACCACAAAGACCAAGGAAGTTTTCCAATGCCTGACAAAGAAGGGCAACTATTGGTAGATGGGTAAAACAAAAGAAATAGACATTGAATATCCCTTTGAGGATGGTGAAGAATTTAGTACACTTTGAATGGTGTATCAATACACCCAGTCACTATACACCCAGAGAAAGGAACCGTTCAGGGATTTCACCATGAGGCCAATGGAGACTTTAAAACAGTTACAGAGTTTAATGGCTGTGATAGGAAAAAACTGAGGATGGATCAACAGCATTGTAGTTACTCCACAATACTTAACTAATTGACAGAGTGAAAAGAAGGAAGCCTGTACAGAATAAAAATATTCAAAAACATGCATCCTGTTCGCAATAACACACTAAAGTAATACTGCAAAAAAAATGTGTCAAGGAAATAAACTTGAATGCAAAGCATTATGTTTGGGGCAAATACAACACAACACATCACTGAGTACCACTCTTCATATTTTCAAGCATGGTTGTGGTTGCATCATGTTATGGATATGCTTGTCATCGGCAATGCTTGTTTTTTATAAAAAGAAACAGAATAGAGCTCAGCACAGGCAAAATCCTAGAGGAAAACCTGGTTCAGTCTGCTTTCAACAGACACTGGGAGACAAATTGACCTTTCAGTACGACAATAACCTAAAACTCAAGGCCAAATATCCACTGGAGTTGCTTAATAAAACGACATTGAATGTTGTTTTCTTCCCTGTGGCTCAGTTGGTAGAGCATGGTGTTTGCAACGCCAGCATGGTGTGTGCAACGCCAGGGTTGTGGGTTCGATTCCCACAGGGGGCCAGTACAAAAAAATAAAAATGCATGAAATATATGCATTCACTACTGTAAGTCGCTCTGGATAAGAGCGTCTGCTTAAATGACTAAAATGTAAATGAATGTTCCTGAGTGGCCTAGTTACAATTTTGACTGAAATCGCCATTAAAATCTATGGTAAGACTTGAAATTGGCTGTCTAGTAATGATCAACAACCAACTTGACAGAGTTTGAAGAGTTTAAAAAGAATAAAGGGCAAATATTGTACAGTCCAGGTGTGTAAAGTTCTTATTGACTTACCCAGAAAGACTCACAGCTGGAATCACTGCCAAAGGGGATTCTAACATGTATTGACTCAGGGATGTGAATACTTACATGCATTTGATAATTCTGTATTACATTTTCAATAAATTTGCAAGAATTTCTAAAAACATGTTTTCACTTTGTCATTATGGGGTATTGTGTGTAGAGAATGAGAGTAAACAAATCTATTTAATCCCATTTCAATTCAGTCTGTAACACAACAAAATGTGGAATAAGTATGAAATATGAATACTTTCTGAAGGCAATGTATATACTAGAATTTGAAATAGTAGAATATCAAGAGGTATAGGCTACATCCCTATTTGGTAATACTGGAGCACAGGTCATTGTGTTGTGTAGTATATCTGTGCCATTGCATTAGTATCTGCCTCATTATTTAATCATAGGTTGTTTTAGTTGGACTAAATGACGACCTCAAACTCTCCCAGTAACATTGTTTGAATGGAAACTTGCCATCTGGAAAGCAGAGCAGCACTCCCCAACTGTGATTGTAGACCAAAACAGATACTCCCTCCTCCCAGGCCCACGCCATGAGTCCCAACATGCCAACGGCCAAGCGGAAGGCTATTTCTGTCTGCGGTAGGCCGGTCCAGCCGCCCCCTCCTCCACTGACCTAATGCTGAGTGCAGTAGCCCGCTCCGCTGCCTGGGCCCTACTGGGGCCCGTCCAGGAGGGGAAGTGGGAGGGTCAGGCACCATGTGTGAAGTTCTCAGTCATGGCCACTGGATAATTTATTAGACTTATGGGAAAGTTACAGTGTTTGAAATGGGGGAATTGTTTTTTTTGGGGGGGGTTAAGGATGAGGAAGTCCCCCTCCTCTTTCTGCAGTGCTGCAGTAGTCAGTCTCACACGGTTTTCTTTTGTGCAGTTCTGAGTGCGGTGAGACCCATATGGCTTAAGACACACATGGAAAAGGAGGCTTTTTTTCCTGTCTTTTTTCCAGCAGCTTATTCTGGCGAGTACTATCAGCTATTTTTAGCCATACAGTTTACCTCCTCTGGCAAACTGGTGGTGAGTCAGTGAGTGTTTATTGAGGTTCAAGTTATAAATGTGTAATGTGGTAACATACCATTTTTTCTCTATTCCACATACATTTGAGTTTTTTCCCATTCCTCACAATCCTCTTTCCGTCACCACTGAGGATTTTTCATTTCAACTTCTTCTGTTCTAACTCCTGTTGTGCTGAACTGCTTTTAAGTCTTACTATTTCCTGATAGGACATAATGATTTTTTTTTATCTCACCACTGTCTGTGTCTTCTCATGAATGATCCAGATAACAATCAGATCACAGGCTTTGCCTCCCATGTCTGTTAGTTTTTTTTCTACAGATGTGTCCCAACAAGTCTCAAATGAGTCCATGCGCTGTGATCAGATTTGACATGGCTTAGCTACTTAGCATCAAATTGCATCTACACCAACCACGAGGACAAACACAATAGACCATGGATCCATGAGGACACTTTTAACCCCCAGGATAGGGTGGAATTCTTACTACGATGACACTCAATGCTTAGTCATGTGCACTATGTGGCTCACTTCCTGCCCTAGGTGGTGACACGGTACATCCCAATTCAGTGGACTGCAAGTGAACTCGGGCGAGGCAGGCTTTGAGCTGTCGCCTCATGCTCACTAGGGGTTTAACCTTGTGGTACACAAGGAACCTATGAAATAGATATGCTGTGTCAGTTCAAAGGGACAAAGATTTAGTGTTGGCATCATGTGTATTTTGAAGAATCTGCAGGGGACAAGTATTGATTTCTACACTATTGTGAAACCAATCCACTGCCAGTAGGCCTTGTGGGTTACACAGAATAAACCCCTGCTGAGATAGCAGAGTTGTTAATTGTGTCAGGAAGAGGTCAGCTTTTGAGTCATACAGGAAGCCCATTGTCTGGACATGTTTACACCCTCATCTGCCTCTTGGTTGTAATTTACTGAGGCAAAATCATCTGCCTCAGGCATCTATGGGAAGAGAAATATTGTCATGTGCCCGTACATAATGTCATAACTAGGCTTCAAATTACTCAGTGGGACAGACACGCATCCTGGGTATGCTGATTACAGGAACATAAATTAACTAAAGCTCATAGTTCAGGATTATTGCACTTTCATGAAACCAAATTATCTTAATTAAAAGGGCAATCTTTTGTCTCTCTGTTTCATAATTTTCCTGATTGAATCAGGAAACCTTAAGAAGATCTGCAAAGAGGAGTGGGACAAAATCCCTCCTGAGATTTGTGCAAACCTGGTGGCCAACTACAATAAACATCTGACCTCTGTGAATGCCAACAAGGGTTTTGCCACCAAGTACTAAGTCATGTTTTGCAGAGGGGTCAAATACTTATTTCCCTCATTAAAATGCAAATCAATTTATAACATTTTTGACATGCGTTTTTCTGGATATTTTTGTTGTTATTCTGTCTCTCACTGTTCAAATAAACCTACCATTAAAATTATAGACTGATCATTTCTTTGTCAGTGGGCAAAAGTACAAAATCAGCAGGGGATCAAATACTTTTTTCCCTCACTGTATAACTTGGGTGACTGGTGTCTCTGACAATTTTATGGGCTTTCCTCTGACACCGCCTATTATATAGGTCCTGGATGGCAGGAAGCTTGGCCCTAGTGAGTGATGTACTGGGCCGTTCGCACAACCCTCTGTAGTGCCTTACGGTCAGATGCCGAGCAGTTGCCATACCAGGCGGTGATGCAACCGGTCAGGATGCCCTCGATGATGTTGAAGTTGAAATGGTGCTGGAATAGTGGAGGCAGCTCCTGTTTTCTTTGTGACTTGTGGTAACTCTCTGTGGTTCTAAATCAATAGTTGTTTAGTAGTCCGATAATCTCGGAAACATTAACTTGCTTGACCATGCTGTAGGTCATGTAACTGTCTGTTACATGCAATATGCATCGTGGACTTCACTGGACAGAGGTAGCTATCCGGTTTTGTGATAAAACAAAGGTGTGGTTGAATTTATTCGTCAACAGTGTCTTCTTATTGTCTCTGCCTTTAGGTCTATATATCATGGTCCCAATGCGCAAATATGGCTTCCCCAGTGATTTTACCCACACACTGTTACTGCATACCAGTAGGGGGCAGCATAGAGACCCTGAGGGATGTCTGCTCTGGGAGATGAAGTCGCAACTGGACCCTATTGCTTCAGTGTGCCTGTTTTCCATATCTTAAGGCTGCCACTCCAGTGAAGAGCCACTGATCTATAAATACCTGTCCTGTTATTGTTTAGCCCCAACCAACACTGCACTCTGCTCACCAATTAGCGTCACCACGGCAACCCACTCCAATGAGATGTAAACTTTCAAGCTGAAAATCAAGTCTCAATCTGGTTTACATGTTAATCTATAATTTCCTTTTTAGAGAATATTTTTTCTCATTGGTGAAGTGATGGTAGTCTCATTTCAAAGTGACTGGGAAGGGGGATTCAATACTAAAAATATATTTTCTTTGTGTTACAGTTTGGAAGGCAGCGCCATGACCTATTGAGTTGTACAGCAGCACTGCCAGACAGTATCCTCTCCTTGCTCCCTCTCGTACTGTCACAGGTAAACCCAGATAACACCTCAAGGTTGTCTCACCCAGTATAAATATTTTCCTCCTGTACCACTATGCTGTAAATCATCAATGGGGGATTGAACATTTACTTTCAATTTACTTTAAAGTACTTCTTATAATCCAATATGCGTTTATTTTAATTGATAATATACTTTCCTTAATGCCTTTTCAAGATCAAGTTAAACCCAAACATCAACATAGAGGTTGGGTTAGAAAGAAATATACTAAATTACCGAAATAGCAATGGTGACACATGGCTGAAGTTTCCTTTCCTTTAGGGATCAGTCATTTTGAATAAAAAGAAAATAAAGGCACTGCCAGGGTTTGGAACAGAACATTCTTGAAAATGACATGTAACTGGCTTCCAACAACATCAGTGAGGAATTCGAAGTGACTCACTCCAGCTAATGCACTGCAGCGCCATCTACTGATGCTCTGTGGTTGGTTCTATGAAGAAAATAATAGAAGAGGAATATCGAATAAAGAACTGTGGGTCACTTCAATTCTTACACTGAAATATTTGGCAGACTAAATACACAGTGGTGTGTATTTAATGATCAGGAGTGTTTGTTGCCATCTTTCTCACCAGTAGTAGTATTGCATTGACTGATTTTATGTCCAGGCATTGGGTTCAGTATCTCATTATCATCATTTGCAATAAATATAAATGTGACAGCAGCAATCCAGCTGAGGTACTTTACAGTGATCAGTGTGTCACTTTTGCCCATCCCTGTGCGTGCGTGGTCATGTGTGTGTGTGTGTGTGTGTGATCCGATTGTGCATGCATGTGTGTGTATGTAAGTCTGTGTATGTAAGTGTGTGTGCATTCATCCATGTGTGTGTGTTGAAGATGATGTGACCCACACAGCCAGAGGAATGCCTTTCCGTAGACTCTTCTTGGCAGCTGCCTGCGTGCCGCATAGCCTTCATGGCCTTCAAAGAGAAGTCAGAGGCCTACAGGGATTTCCCTCTGGCTTTCCCACCATGTGCACTGCGCTACAGAGAGACTAGCAGGGGATGAGGAGCAGAGCAGCAAGAATGGGAAGGTAGTGGGTGTAGAGGAGATTCCTCTGTGAAAACCAAGGAAAACCAAGAGCCAAAGTTACTGAATTGTATCAGCATGTTCCCCGTGGTAGCACAATCTTTATTGATCATTATAATAAATAAAAGTGTCTGGAGTTACAGAGTCCACTGTAATGTCGAGGCACTGTAATCACGAATGGCTAGGCTAGCAATTCTATTTCCTCTGAGATAGTATTCCTACAGTGTCAGACCCTTGGCTTGGCCACTTAGATAACATCTAAAACCAGGTGGAAGGCGATACACCTCGTTCCTGGACTGACAGACAGGGTCAAACTGTGCCAACTACGCAGACCTCTCTCAATAATGAATAACACTAGGCTAAGGGCTTGTATTCTCAATATTTTATAACCTGTAATCAATCAGCCCAAACCCTCAACCCTGACACTATGCTCATGTGT